>NW_028262313.1:22835966-23138997 GCF_047370975.1 Nipponia nippon
GACTATTTGCCTAATTTACTCTGCAGCTCCAAAAACAATAGAATAAAATTGTCATAACCATGATGTTTTCGCGGCAAGACTGAAGATTGCGGTATTAAGACTAACATTCTGTCTCACAGCCAAAGCTTTATTCTAATATTTCTGGGTTTAGCAGTTTTTATTCTGAAGCAATGCGTATAATGGGGCGATCAGTATCTCGCCAGAAGAGGGTGAATGTGCAGGTGAGAGCAGAAGAGCTGCTCCTGTCTTGCATGCTTAGACTCGGTTAAAGCTCGGTTCAGATTATGGCTCTTCGGTGTCAGCGGGAGGCAGGCAGTTCCGCTTAACGTGGACGACCTGGGCGCTTGCTCGCGGAAAAGAACAAACCTGAACAATACTGAGAAACACTGAAGCTTCATTATGTTGAAAACAATGTAATTATGTTGACTCGTTTTGAAGTAGATTATTTTATAGTTAATTTCTAACTGCATTTTAATTGCCTTATTGTTTGTGGTTATATTCTTTACAAATTTTAACTCTTGCTTTAATACCTAGCATTTTTTCAGGACCTCAGTAAATTAACCCTATAGCTGCTCCTCTCACATTTCTAGGATTAGAATACAGGCCATAAACAGCTTTGGAGTCGGTCCTTTCAGTCATTCCATTAAAGCCAAAACGAAACCACTACCTCCTGACCCTCCTCATCTTGAATGTGTGGTCTTCAGCTACCAGAGCCTTAAACTTAAATGGGGTGAAGGTCCTAGCAGAGCTTTAATTACCAACCCTACACAATTCAACTTGCAGATGGAGGACAGGTTTGGCAGGTAAGGTAATTGGAACGTTAAGGATATTGTTGCTTTACAACTTCGCGTCAAGTTTTTAAGACATTTTAAGTGTTCTCGCGTCTGTTTGCACTCATATGGGCATCCCAGAGTTTGCCCCTTAGTTGGCATTTTTGCATCCCATCCTTTAACCAGAAATGCTGTTAATAGCTGTTGCGCTAGTATTTACTTGTAAACAGTAGATACTATTCACTGTTTAAATAGTAATATCTTTTTTTATTTTTTGAAAATTCTAAAATTAAGTCCAGTTTGCATATAAGAAACGTGGGGTTGACAGCTGTTCTTTAACTTGAAATTACGACGTATCTGGTATATCCAAGGGTTATGCTCTTGATTCAAATCCAGAGTTTGGTCCTGTAGTTTCCGTGGTAGCCCGTGTACGGCTGTAGCTTAGTGCCCGGACAGGGTGAATGAACGCTTCCTGCACGTAAATGAAGACTTCCACCAGCAGGAATGGCGCGCGTCGCTGGGTTAATGCACGTCATGAACTGCCGGTGACGGCAGCAGAGCTCAAGTGGCCTGACGTTCGTTGTGCCTGTATGTAGAAAGCTGGGGCGCCCGCAGTGTGTTGTCACTTTTTTGTACTTAAGTTAGATGTGAAAATGTTCCACTGACGGTACTGACAGACAAATCTGTGATTACTGAATACTGCTAATTTGTATATATTCTGTTATTTCTTCCAGGTTTGTTACTGTTTATAACGGTCCTTGTCATACATACAAGGTACAGCGACTCAGCGAATCCACTACGTACTATTTTAAAATCCAGGCATATAATGATGCTGGAGAGGGAGAGTTTTCTGAAGTTTACGCTTTCACTACAACTAAGTCTCCACCCGCATCTCTTAAAGGTGAGCCTACGCTGCACTGGAAATTTCTGCAAGCCGTTTACGTGCTAGGTTACCTGCTAAAACCTGACTTCTTCCCAGTCTAGCCTCTGCCCAGGGCCTTTGTGGGACAGAGAACAGCAACTAGCTGCGACAGGCGTTATCTGGGTGTAAGAAGGGCTCTACTGGTGTCGGACCAGCGCGTGGCCATCTCCTGCACCGTAGCTCTTCCGCCCCTGACAGTGAGGATTTATCTGGAAAGTAATTTTTCAGGGTTATCTGTCATTTGCTATAAGCATGGAGGCAAATGAGAACACAAGTAATTCCTCTGATCTTCACTTTCTAATATGAACATTAAAGATTGCCGTTAGAGAAAGTCATTCTGAAGATCAGAATGCTAATTACCTGCAGGAGAACTAGCTGACTCAACCACGCTTATAACACGTAATTTCAGCTCTGGAGATAGGTGGGCATGAAGGCTGCTTTCTCTAGTGATGTGGAAGTGCTTGCTCATCTGCGCAGGCATTAGGCGTCAGCAACTCTTCTTGGCAGCTTGAAAAGGCAGACAAGTGTAACCTCCAAATATTACACCGATCGCTTTTTCAGCTCATGTCATGAAATACAGCAAAGAAAAAGAAAGAATGAAACAAATCTTGATTGCTTAAGATTATTTGAATGCCTTATCTCTAAGATACGACATATCTAGGTTATATCTATGTTACCTCGAAGAACGACAGTTACCTCTACAGCGTTAACAACTATATTGGAAAAACCTTAAGCTTTTAGATTTACGCTGCCCAGTCACTTGCGTTAGAACAGAAACATTTGCAATGGGAAACGTACAAAAGCAAAGCGTGCTTTAAGCCAGAGTGAGAAAACTTCCTTGTTGTCACTGAAACCAGTGCCCATTTGCTGCATTAACTGCGAAAATGAGTCACTGTAATAACTGGTGATTTGGGCCATTTTCTTCTGACGGAAAAAACAAGAACATTTGTAGGGACCATTGTTCTCTTTTTTCTAAAACACCAACAAATCACTTTTTTTCTAGCGCCCAAAGCAAATCAGCTGGAAGAAAACACTTACGAAATCACATGGGAACCTTTACAGCCGATGAAAGGAGACTCCATTGTTTACATCCTTCAGCTTGCTGCTGGGAGAGAGTTTGATCAGGTACCTTTTATTTAACTAAATGAACTGGAGGGGTTTTTACTTTGAAAAATTATTGCAAAAAAACCTGTCTAGAATATAATCTTCTCTATTATTTTTATATATATAGACATATATATTATTTTACATATTTATATATGTATTTTGTTAGTCCTAGGCAGCGCTTAGCCCACTTTGGGGGGGGAGCTGGACAGAACGGTAGTTGTGCAGAACGATTCTCTTTTTTGAGCTTCAAAATCCAGGTCTGTTGGGGTGGGGCATCACAGGAAGCTTTAGATTATTCACAGGAAAATGAATCATAAATTCTTCAGAAATAAAAGCTGAGATTTTACTAAGTAGGCTCAAAGAGAACGACTTCAGGCAGCATCCAGCGCTGCGTGTGCTCGTAAAGCCGAACGGAAAGTATCGCGTACCGTTCGTAAGAGGAACCCCCTGTAAAGCGGCGCGCTCTCCTCTCCTTCCGACCAGGTGTACAAGGGACCAGAGACCTCCTTCCGTCTCACAAGCTTGCAGACAAACTGTGAATATCGGATCAGAGTCTGCGCTGGCCGTCAGTCCCAAGACTCTACTGGATCGCAAGAACTGTATGGACCTTACAGTCCCAGTACAGTGTTCTCATCTCAGAAACAAGAGCTGGTTCCACCCTGCGCTGATGCGACGACGGAGTTGGCGGAGACGAAGAAGACGCTGCGCGAAGAGCGCTTCATTGCTATCGTTCTTCTCTGCGGGTTTGCGGTGGTTGCGATTTTATTTGCCGTTGTTATTCAGTACTTTGTAATCAAGTAGACGAGAGCCCATTCAGTACTCACCTTTTTGTACAGGAGCTATTTCGGGTATTTATGGTTAGTTCTAATGAAAATCCTAGCTGGAAATGTATAGTTACGTGCGTTTCCACTTTTGCTGCTGGCTAACAGTGAGGCTGGGTTGGCAGATCCTTTCCAAATACCGAACGCAGATTTCTTGTAGAAAGGGTAATCCTGGGTCCTCTGTAATCAGGGTTAGCTGTTAATAAAACAGCAAAAAACTGCCTTACCGTGCACACTGGGGTGCGTGCACGCTCTTCCTCTCTCGGAATTCGAAGCGGGGCCCCTTGGCCAGCTGGAGAGAGCAGGCGTTGCTACAACAAGTCCTTTTCAAGTACAACTAGAGCAGTGGTAGGCGACCGCAGTCTTTAATCAGGTATCGTAGTTTGGTATACATGAAATACAGCAGCACAAATGCTTAAGCTTAGAGCAGTACTGTATTGCAGAACATTACTAGAGCATACCACATTTAATATACTGTAGAAGGAAGGCAGAATATTGACTTTGACTTAGCGATATTACTACTTTACAGTTATTTTAATAGTTCGGATTCAGTAATAATCATTGCAAGTGTTAAAGTAGAGGGTGCCGGCATTTTTAGAGTTTTAATCAAAATGCTAGACAAAACCGGTGGCAGGAGGTAACGTACGTACAGCGAAGGCGTTCGTATGTAACGCTGCAGAAAAGGCCCCTTCGTACTGCGCATTTCGGGATGAAATGCTTTCTGCTGTTGGTGAGCAGCTCTTGGCCCAATCCACATTTCACTCTCAGTGCCTGAGAGAAAAGTAATTTCCTGTGCTGCCGATGAAATCTTTGCCGTGTTTTCAGACAAGCACAGGTATTGTCTTTAAGGAGAAAGAGTGCATTTATGATAAATGTTACACTATTTGGCTCAAACTGAGCAAATGTTTTTGTACTATTATTAACCTAAAAATAAAAAGTTCGAACTGCTTTTGGATGCCCTTCTAACTTCATCCGAGTTATCAAATTGTACGTGGAAGAACTCTTTTTAGATAACATTTGTACAATGTTTTACATGACTCGCTATCCCAGGGGTAGCAGCTTCACATTCCATTGTTTCCTAGCTGGGAATGTTCAGCCTGCGATGAACTGTTCTGAAACTCGTCCTGTTTGGCCGGGGGGGATTTTTGTGGGCACCGTGCACTACATACAACTGTTCTTGTTTAAATCTGCTTGCGCGTACCGGAAGATGAGCCTGACGGCTCTCTTCTTTATATCAAACGCTTTGAAAGCTGCAACTCACAAATTGCGACCGTGTTTCAGAATGGGTCTTCCCGACAGCATTTGGAATATGCCATGGAAAGGTAGATTTAGCGTATTTTGCAAAGACTACGGCTACACTTTATATACATCAGAGCAATGCACTTGGACGTGGAATGTTGGGTGTGAAAGTGCTACAGGCGAAGTATTTCCAGTAATTAATCACTTCAAGGGTCTTTCTCCTATGGCAGTTGATGAATAATGTTGCGTTAGAGTTTGAGGCATTGTGTTGTATTTCAGATATGGAAAAACCTAAATTATGACATAGTATCGCTTAATACTCTTTAAAAGTAGATTTATGGTGCAATCTGAAATTAATCTTTTCAAAATGTACTCTTCATTTTGTACTCTATTTATTTTGATTAAAAGTCCTGGAAAATGTATGTTTGAATGTATTGTTCTACTTGTAGCAGAACTTTAAGTTAATCATTTATTATATCATAGAAATCTCTCCCTCCAGTGTTGGAAAGAGTTTTATACAGATATTAGTCTTTAGTTTGCAGAAGAGTTTACAATCTGTCTTTATTTCTCTTCATAGTCTACTTTTAGCAAATAAGACTGCCTTCCGCAAATCTCTGTTGCCAAAGGGTTATTTCTTTAACTCTTAGAACGAAGTTTCTAGAGGTTTATTTGGCAATAATATTTCTGATAATTTTTAAAGATAAATTAGGATTGCAGAGTAAATACTAACAAGTCATGACTCCTAAAAAGCGACAGTTCTTTTGTAATTGCCACAAAGTAGTCGCGTTTCCAGAAAATACCCGCGAAAGCCTACCGCAGTACAGATTTTACAGCAGCCGTTATCCATTCCAGAGCGATAGACCCTCGTGGCATTAATGTATTACGTATCTTCAGTTTCCTTGTATTGTCGTTTTGAGGTATCTCAAACTTATGTTAAAGCTGCCATGCATTGTATTACTAAATTGTAACTATCAAATAGATAATATATTTAATACAGCCAATAAATAATACAAATGTATTCAAATTTGACTACAGGGTGGTTGTGTGTTTTTCTTTTTTTTTCTGGATTTTAACCTTCCGCAGGAGCCGTCGTTTGTGTAGTATGTAATTGAAGGGGAAGGAACGTGTTACTGAGTGTCATTAAGAGCTGTCTTAAAAATCCTTTCTGGAAGAGAAGTTCTTTGTGGGAGCCTTAGCGCAGCGCTGTCCTCTCCCAGGAGCTGCCTCAGCCTGGGGACCAAACGGAGCCCCGTCACGCGAGGCCGGGAGGGCGCTGGGCCAGCCCGTGCAGTCGCTAGGGAGGCGGCAATGCGCTCGCGCTCCCGCTAGATGAGTCATGTCTTACCGCTTTCCTTTCAGGTACCTTACAGATTGCGTTTCTTGCACTTACTTGCTGAGAGCAAGCAGCTGGCCTGGCTCTAGCCTCCGCTTTCTCTCTCTTGGCCTCTGTGGGAGGAAAGTAACTTGAATGATGTTTCACAGGGCTGTGATTAACAAAATGTCTGGTCCTCAAAACCAGACAAATGCCTTCACAGGGGCTTTGTGGACGGTTCAGCCTGACGCTGGCTGGGAACGCACTGAAGAGCCCAGCCTCCCCCGTGCCTGCCCCTCTGTGCAGGAATAACCTGAAGTGACTCCAGCCTTCCTAAAGCATCCCAAACCTGTCTCGGGAAACCCACAGTGGCCAAAAGGACAGCCTTAATCCTTGTTCCAGTCTCCACGTGCCCCATCTACCCGGGTTTTAACCCGCAACGCTGCTGGCAAAATGCTCGGGTTGCGAGAATGAAGTCAGTGCTGAACAGCTGACGCGAAAGACCCGAGTCCCGTACCTTCAAAGGAAACCTTCTGGCTCCTGGCCCGGCTCCTGCAGCGCCCCGTTCGCTTGTGGTGCAGGATTCTGCTCATCGCTTCCCTGTATTTGTGCGACATCACGTTGTAAAGTATGGGGTTGATAGAAGCCCCGAGGTAGAAGAGGAGCATGGCGATGAGGTTGAAGTACTGCGTGAGGTCATACAGGATGACTTCGCTCTGGGCGAAGAGGATTCGGCCGACGTGGAACGGGAGCCAGCACAGCACAAAGGCCAAGACTACGACGGCTGAAGAGGAAGAGAGCACGCGTCAGTCATCTTGAGCAGAGTTTGTTCTGCCTCTTTAAACTATTCAAGGACCGAGACGTGAGCTTGCTAAGTTTAACCTGGCAAGACAAGGCCTCCTGCCTTCCCCAGCTGCTTTTGCGCGATGGTTACTGGTCATCTCAAGCAATAAGGACTCAAGGTTGCACACAAAATTAAATTGTTTGCAATTAAAATAGGGCTCTCTACACCCGTGTTGTCCAGCAGAGATAAAGGAATCAAATCGAGCTGGGGCCAAGCAGCCTGTACTTAAATTAAGGGCTACTGCCCGCTCTCGGCCTGAAAATTTGAGTTGCCGTTGGCATCCATCGTGCGATGGCTGTCGGAGGGGGAGGAGCAGGGAGACGGGCGGTGGGAGCCCCTCTGGGCAGTGGAGGGGCGGACAAGGGGAGCAAACTGGACCAGGAGGCCCTGAAGAAGAGGACGGGAAAGCAGAGCACGCGATAAGCAAGTAAAACCTGGCGGGAAAGAGCCGGGGCACGGCTGTGGTACGTTTTACTGAAGGGATCTCCAGTCGTGGGTGCTGCTGCTTCCCTGCTGGGAAGGATTTCGGGGGGGCGTGGGAGGGAGCGGTCGGAGGGGCGGGGAGGTGGGGAGGGGACCCCAGCCCCCCTGGCTGCCGTGTCGGCACCAAGGCACAGGGACCGATAGCACGGGATAAAGATGACGCTCAGGTAAGCCCAGGCGGGTGGGTTGTTGCCATCCTGGACAACGCCACAGTCACTAAGCTTGAGAAATTTTGCAGGGGAAATGGCTTTAAAATCTTTCCTTGCCACGGCAGGGGAAGTACCCGGTCTGGCTTTAGGTCACAGAATGTTCCAATTTCTTTAATTTAACCCCACAAAGTCAGAGATGGGGAGGGACATGAGGATCGTGATCTCAAAACAACGAAAAGCCACGCTGATCTGCTTCCCCGCCACGCGGCAGCATCCCGAGCCTGAATACCGTGCAGTCAGGGACTCCCCTTCTTCCCAGAAAGAGCCAGGAACACAAACCAAGTGTAAATCCACTGATGGGGAACCTGTGTGTTTCGTCCCTCCTCTCCGTCATCCCCCGCATCGCTGTACACCCCGCGGGAGCGATTAAAGAAGGCAGCTCTTCGGACTGGGTTTCTAACCCGCTCTTACCCAGCATTTTGACAGTCTGTGTGTGGGACCTTTTCCTGCCCGCAGCCCGGCGGCCCGGCAGCCGCTGCCCGCTCCGCCAGAGCTTCCTCCAGATGAGTCCGTACAGCAGGGTCAGGCAGAGCATCGGCAGGAAGAAATAAATGGTGGAGACCCAGGTCATCGTCTTGAGCAGCCCCGTGCGGGCCACGCGCTCGATGGACCTGCACTCCCGGCTCTCCTGGGGCAGGCTGCCGTTGGGGTGTTCCACCCCGAAGAGGAAGAGGATGGGGCCGGCGGTCAGGAGGGAGCAGCCCCACAGCGCCAGGATGACCCGTTTCACCCGGCGCTTGGTGATGGTCGCTTTGGCTTTCAGGGGAAAGCAGATGGCAAAGTACCTCTCGACGCTCAGCGTGGTGATGTGCAGGATGGTGCAGTGCGTGCACGTTTCGCTCAGGTAAATGAAGAACTTGCAGAGAAAATCCCCAAATATGTAGGGCTTGTACTTCCAAAGGCGGTAGAGGTCGGCAGGCAGGCCAAGGAAAATCAGCGTGTCCGACAGCGCCATGCTGGACAGGTACATGTTCACTGTCGTCCTCATCTCCTGCGAGCGTCTGAAAATTACTATCGTTATCAAATTCCCAGAGACTCCCAAGAAAAACAGGATGATGGAAATGACTGTCACGGGCACCAAAACGTGGGCGTCAAACAAAGAAAAAGACTGATCTTCAGAGGAGTCCGTGTCATTTCCGAGCGAGCTGTGATTCGAGATGGAGCCCATGTCTGGTTTCAAAGCCCAGGGCAGGGCTGGCTTCACCTTCCCCTTCGACGGAAACCGGAGTCACGGTAAGAGAGAGGCATGTTGCGAAGCGAGTGGCCAAGCACCAATCATCTACGCAACGATTCTTATGTGATCAGTTAAAAAAAAAAACAAATTATGTTCATAAACATTTAGCCGACGAAGCTGAATACCCAAGCGCCAAGTAGTCCGTTTCAGGAGACGCGAAGGAATATTAGATTCACACATCCAGCACTCGCCAGACACAGCCTTTTAAAAAGAACATCGACCATTATAAAACGATATTTACCCTTATATTCGCAGCGTTTGGAAAAGGGGCATTTTTTTTTTACATTTTTCTTTCAAATTCTGTGAATCTCACTAAGCACGTCGAGCCGGGTCTGGCAGCAGGGCTCCGGATCGATGGCGGAGGAGCTGCACGGGAGGCAGTCCCCCAACGAGAGCCGGACGGGAATAGCCTCTCGGAGGTGCTCAGCGGTTTGCCAGATCCTTCCCGCACTTGTAAGCGCCACGAGTGGAAATCTTCAGGCTGAGACGTTTCCTTGAGGCTCCGCCGAGGAGCAGGGAGGCTCGCGGGCGGTCACCGCGGCCGGCAGACACGGGATGCTGCACCTGCAGGACAGCTTTCCTGCCGCCGTTGTACCGGGAGGTCCCCGGGGCGCCGGCGTTCCCCGGCACGCGGCACAATTTCTGAGGAAATCGCCTGGGGTCGCTTGACTTTTTTGCGGTCGTTTCCCGTGCTGCCCATTCTGCGGTCATCCATCTTCCTCCCGCCACCTACGCACCGCTAATGACGCTGCGCTAAATACGCAACCCCCCCGCCGCTTTTCTCCTTACCCTGCAAAAAGTGCCTGCGGTTACCAGGTAGGGTAGAACAGTTCTTTGATAGTGGAAATTTAATTAGCCCATTTGGGCCAGTTTTACATAATTTTCCATCATTCTGTGTTTACTCAGGGCCTTTCCCACTTGAGCTCCTCCCCCGCATATGTCGCCGAGTGAGAAATTTCTACTGACAGTGCTTTAATGACGGTATTAAGATAGGATGGGAAAGCCTTTATTTGAACATCAGTCTTCAAAATGAGACAGTCTGGCACTTGGCCCTGATTTACTTTCCACTTCAGAAAAGATCAGAGATTATGAGCTGGAAAGCGCAGGGGAGGCGAGGGGAAAAGGGGCCAGCGCGAGGGAAAACGCAAGGGAAGGCTCCGGGAAGCTGGAGGTGAACTGCACGCGGCCGGAGAGAGCAGGGACGCTCGGCACCGGAGAGGCTGCGTCCGCCGCTCGGCTCAGCAGCAGGATGGTCCAGCCATGGTCCTCGGAAACCCCTCCATAACCCGGGAAGTGGGGCGCTGGCAGAAGGTGCCTGGTACAAAACAAACCTCCTCCCTTCTCCTCGGAGCTCTGCTCTTTGCAGTTTTTCTCGTCTGCAGGACTATTCAAAAGGCAGCACTTTGTAGAGCCAAGTAGTGTGGGATTCGGGCTCAGAAGGCCGATGCCAAGCACAGTCACTGCATTGTGCTGGCAGAGCCCCGGGTCTAGCGTCAGGGAGATGGCTGCTGCCGTTTCCAAGGGGCAGAAGCGCTGGCTGTGGGGTTTTACAAGAGGTTTAGGCACCTGGACACCTCAAACAAAGAAAAGCAGTCTGTGTGCCAAGGCTTTACTTTGCTGCGCCTTAAACACCTCTGCAAAATCCGCCTAAGAAGAAATCCCCAATACTTAACTCTGCACTGGCGATTTAAACGGCGCACCCCGAGTGGAGCTAAGCCCCGGCCGGCGCTCGCTCGCATGGGCCGGACAGCGTGCGGCTGCCGGCCCTATTTATTCGAGCAGATCGCTCCCAGCTGGGAGAGTCGCCTTTGAGGAACGTCCCCAGTTCGGCGGCAGCAGACGGAGGAGTCGGCGCTCGGCCTGGCCACGCCGTGACCCGGTTTCCTGTTTTCCAATGCTGAAAGAAACCCCAGCGTCCGGGCAGAGATGAAGGGTGACCGCTCTTTCATCCGGCCGACGCGCGCTGCCTCCGCAGCCAGCTGAACGCAGGCATTCACAGCACGGCCGTGCCCCAGAGGGCTGGCGCTGGGGAGGAAGCTTTCACGGCCAGGCTGACCGGCTTCCAGCTCAGCTGCCCGCACGGAAAGCATCTGTGGCCTCAGGGATGAATATCTCCCCTCGGGAAACTGGCTCTCCGTGTCTTCTCCTCGCCGCTGGTTTCCAGGCAGGAATGCTGTGAGCAGCCGCAGCTCGTGGCCGTGCCGCTCCGCCTGTGGTCACCTCTGCACGGCGGCGTTGGTGGGGAAGGCGCCAGAGCACGGCCAGGGGATCTTGGGGGGCAGAAGGGTCTTTGCCTGCTCTTGGGGGTAAACCCAGAGCCCTTTGGCAGGGCGAAGAAACTTTCTTTTTTACTGCATCGGGAATAAACGGCAGTGACGGCAGACCAAGATGCCAAGTTTCAGCCCGACCCACAGCCTGCATCCAGTCCACGGTGGAAGAGCTCCCCTCCCCCTCTCCCCTAAAACAAGGGGAAAAAAGTGGGTTTTGTTTGTTGTCTAAGGTCAGTGTCTGGAATTCATCCTCTGTTCCCTCCTCGCAGGATGTTTTTGTGCAATATACTCTGACTCATGAAAGTCAAATGACTTGGACGACAATGCTGCAGTGCTTCCAGCCAAAGCCCAGCAGAGGCATTCCGGCCGCCTGCACCTCCAGCGCTGGTGCGTGCTGGACGCGGGTTTTCCAGCTCCTCCAGCCGCCGCCACAGTCGCAGGGCTGCCTCTGCCCCGCCTCGGGCCGAGTCTGGCACCCCCCAACACCGGCAAACCCGCGGTGCGGGGGGCCTGCCGCCGGCCGCCACCTCAGCACGGACACACGGGGGCCAAGCCGGATTTGAACGTTGCATTTACACCGAGGCAGGCTGAGCGCACGGCCGCCCGGTGTGAGCCGTCATCCTTGGTATCGATGAGAAGCAGAGGGAGAGTCTCGCTGCTGCTGGGATGTTTTGCAACGCGTTGCAGGCATGAATCAGAGGGATCACAAGTTAACAGCTGTTTGTTTCTCCTTGCTCTCCGAGGCGGTTGGCTTCTCTTCCCCGTTGCATCAGGCTGTCTAGCGCGTCCTCCTCCAGACCTTGCTTCGTTTGGGCCGGCACGGCTAATGACACCACTACTGCAACTCCTTCTGGCATGCTGCTAATCCCCCTGCTTGACAAAATCACCAGAAAACAAGTTTTTTTGTTGTTCTGTTTTGCCTCGGAAAGCAAGAGAGAAGCTTTTGATGACACTTGCATGGAACATATGTAGAGATCCTTTGGCTGCCAGGAAAACACGCTTAGAAAGTCCCGCTGCCAAAACTCTCCTTTTTCTTTAAGCCAGGGAACGCTGACAGCTTACAAAGTGGCGACGGCAGTCGTTCAGGGAGTGAGGCACCCCTCTGCTCCATCGCTGGGCGAAGGGCTGGCGCCGCGGCTGTCCTGCAGCCTGGGCGGCGGGGGCCGAGCCCCTGAACCCACCGCGCTTGGGCTGTGCCCTCACCTATCGCTTCGTCTCCACAAATATTTTTATTAAAAAGAACTTCTGCATCGCAGAAATGTAGTTTTTAAAGAGCAGGATAAAAGCCCTCCCTAACCCGAGGCCTGCGCCCGCCGCTGTCCGCCCCGGGGCGGGGGGCGCACACGTAGCGGCCGCTGGGCACCGAACCCCCCGGTTGTGCCGCGGCTGTTAGGCGCCCCGAGGGCCCGTTTGCTTTGGCACAGACAGGAGGAACGGCAACGTCTGCTGCAGCCCGGGGACGGCTTCTCCTCAGCGCCGCGGCCGCAGCCTGCGCCCGCCCCGGCCCCGGCCCCGGCCCCGGCCCCGGCCCCGACCAGGCCGCGTCTCCATGGCAACCCCCGCCCTCCCGGCCGCCGTAGCCGCGCTGGCGGCTCCCCGGTCACGCGACCGGAAGCGGCGTCCTGCGGCGAGCGGAAGCGATGGAGCCGGCCAAGATGGCGTCTCCCAAGAGCGCTCCCAAAGACGCGCAGGTACGGCGGGGGCGGCGGGGGCCGGGGCGGGCCGGGCCGGGGCGGCGGAGCTGAGCGGTGCCTCTCCGCCCTGCAGGTGATGGCGCAGATCCTGAAGGACATGGGCATCACGGAGTACGAGCCGCGCGTCATCAACCAGATGCTGGAGTTCGCCTACAGTAAGCGGCGGCGGGGCCGGGCCGGGCCGGGGGCTCGGCCCAGCGAGACGTAGGGAAGGGAAGGGAAGGAAGGGGAAGGGAAGGCCGTCTGCAGCCGCGGTCCTTGGGGGGTTCCCTGGCAGTCTTTAAAAATAACCCCGGGGGAGGCGGCGTTGTCGTTGTCGGTGACAGGCGGGTGGGATCGGGGGGGCACGGCTGATTTCTTTTAATCCAGCCGCAATGAGAGGTTCTGCTTTCCAAAGGGTACGTGACTACTATACTGGAAGATGCAAAAATTTACTCCAGCCATGCAAAGAAATCCAGCGTCGATGCAGATGACGTGAGGTTGGCGATCCAGTGCCGAACAGACCAGTCCTTTACATCTCCACCTCCAAGAGATGTAAGTACAACCGTATCGATACTAACAGAACACGATAAAAGGCTACAGGTGGGAACATAACCATGTCTCTCCAGTTTTTGTTAGATATTGCGAGGCAGAAAAATCAGACGCCGTTGCCGTTGATAAAGCCTTACTCTGGACCGAGGCTCCCGCCCGACAGGTACTGCCTGACAGCTCCCAACTACAGGCTGAAGTCCTTGCAGAAGAAGGTAAGGGCTTGGGTAGGGAAGGATCCTCCTAATGCCCCCGTTCTTTGTCAGGAATGGTCTTGGAATTAGAGTTTTCCCCACCTGTGAAGGGTACGTGCGGGCAAATGCTGGCCTGCGCGCAGCAAAATAGTGTTTGAAACCAGGTCGGTGGTCTTTACCTCTAGGAGTTGACAAGTATTCTTGCTGTTAGTTAGTTTCAAATGCAAAGTGTATTAAAAAATGCACCTGTGAATCTTTTTAGTGTTAAAGCAAAATTGTCAAGTTGCATATCAGACTGTAAAAGGCAAAAGTAAGGCTGTAGTGTAGATGTTAAAGGAGATTTCGTACTTATACCTTAGTCATTTCTGCTTCAGAGGGAAGAGAGAGGATTTGCTCTGCTTGCTGGAAATGCTGAATGTCTCGGTGTGGGGGATTTCATATTTATTTCCTCCATTTTAAAGAAAGAATTTTAAAAGTGGAGCTTAAGGTCAGATTCCAGGTATTGACACGGGGCCATGCCTTGGTGCTGGCTGCAGAGCAGAAGAACAACCCTTGATTAAAATGTTCTAGTTATTCTTTCCAGTAGGAGCGGACCGGGCCGGCCCGCGTGCTGTTTGCCAGGTCAGCTCCTGGCCGATCTTTGGCGTTTTGTCACGCCCGGGAGCTCCCCAGCTCACGCCGGTGACGTTCACCCCACGAAGCGTTTGAGAACTCCTGTGTTGGGACACAAATCCTGTATCGTTGCTGTGAAATAGGCGCTCCGGGGTTTTGTGGGAAGAACCGTTTCTTCTCCCGTTAGGAACTGTGAATTTCCAACGGGATGCTAATCGGAATGTTCTCTCTTGACAGGTCTCTTCCTCTGCAGGGAGAATAACAGTCCCTCGCCTGAGCGTTGGTGCTGTGAGCAGCAGGCCCAGCACTCCTACTCTAGGTAGGAAACAGCTCGGTTGGGGCTTCCCATGTTGATTTTATGAAGGAAAAAATAACGAGGAGTGGTTTAAAGCGTGCTTCAGCCACTGCGGACGTGTTGGGTGCCACCTGAACTGAGTGCCGTTGGACACATCACAAAAATTAAATTCGTTTCATAAAGAGTATTGTGATCTGTGATACGTGGATACGTTACTGATATTCTGTATTTTTATTCCTCTCTTTGTGATAACTTCTGTACGTGAAGAGACTATTCACGGAACTTACATAAGTTGGAGGTTTTTTTCCTCGATGTCGGCACTACACTGAACTACAAATAGCACCAAATAAAATCCATTTTTAAAAGGTTCACAAAATTTATGACCGAACACGTGCACTGACCTATTAGCGTGTGTGTTTGTAGCCTAGAATTTTATAGGCCTTGAGTAAATGTGCAGTTCTGCCTGAAAACCCGATACATCCGGAATCAGTGTGATCCCGTGCGTTCCCACTGCTTTGAAAAGAATAGGTTCCCCTTTGAAAGCAAATTTACGAGTGCAAGTATATATATATTTTTTTTTAATTTGTCTTTTGACTGAGTTGTTTTGCATTTCAGGTACACCTTCAGCACAAACAGTATCCGTCTCAACAAAAGTCGGCACCCCGGTGTCGCTGACCGGTCAGAGGTTCACCGTTCAGATCCCGTCTTCTCAGGCAGCCGTCAAGTCAGGTAAAGCACGAGCTGTGAAGGTCTGCAGCGCTTTTTGGGGTTCTTCTTAGCAGAACAGAAATTAATTGACAGTAATAAATTACATCACCTCTTCTGTTTTTTACTATTGCTCATCTTCTGCGTCTCTCTGGTCATTCCAGTAACTTGTAGTCGTAATTCCCGTTTCTAGCACGGTGGTGTCCACCAGGACAGACGGTGTTTCAGGCAGATTTCCCGTACGGCGGAACTGCCGCCTCTGCGCTCTCTCGCTCTTTTGGGCTCCCCCGCAAGCATTTTCCTGTCTTCTCTTGCTTCGCCCTCAGGATCGTTCTGGGGTTTTCAGCCGGGAACGTTCTAGGAGCGCGCTGCTTGCTTGGGCTGGAAGTTCTGTTTCAGTGTGGGAAAATCAGCTGTCGTTTCTTCAAGCCTTTCATTCAATGGCTTCTTTTTTTTTTTTCACAGCCACGCCAACTACTCCGACAGTTCAGAATGTCCTGATTAATCCTTCGTTAATTGGACCGAAGAACATTCTTATTACTACAAATATGGTATCATCGCAGAATACATCTAGTGAATCAAACCCCTTGAAAAGGAAGCACGAAGATGATGACGACTATGATAACTTGTGAAGAGACTGTCCGATCCCCTTCGCTCTGCAGCGGTTCACCTCGAGTCTGACAAGGTTTTTGCCAAGAGTTCTTTGTAAACAGTGTGAGGGCGGGTAAATACTCTCTTAAAGCGTGGTTGGGGGTGGAGTGAGAGAGGGATCGTTGCCTGTGGAAAGAGGAAAAAGCGACTAATCTTTTCCCGTGGCCCGTTGTGTCTTTTGGACCTCAGCAGCAGTCACTGTTACGCAGGAGAGCAGTCTTCGCCTCTCTGTCGCCTCATTTCTAACAGACGTGTCCGTGTCTCTCCAGCCTGGTGAGCCCGGTGCTGGTAGTACTGCCCCGTGCCGAGTAAAAATAATTTTTAGAAAACACTGGGTGGTGTGATGTAGATATTAATTTCAGATGACATCAGAACGGAGTCCTGGGTGAGGAGGGACGTAGCTGGGGAATGTCAGCCTTTTTTCTTTCCCCCAAATACATTTGGTGCTGCTGGGCTGTGTTGGTGCGTACGCTGTGCAGCTTGGTGGGCGTGAAGGGTCTCTCGTAACGGTAGAAACGCAGAGAAGAGGGAGAGGAGGGGGTTCCTCGCTTAGGCTGAGCTCCGCTATCCCTTCATCCGTGGCTGCTCTTGGTCCGAACGCCTGCACCAGTACCCGCAACTCCAAAGCCGGAGAAGAGGTAAAATCCCAGCCAAGATTTGTTCTTTGTTTATGTCCGAAGAGCCGCACCTCTGCCAGCGTCGCTTCATTAAGCTCGTGCTCGCGGGTGTGGAACGGAGCGTCGCTGCCCGCAGGGCACGCAGCGGGATCAGGCGACGGGCAGGTGGCGTGAGGGATTCCTGTGGGTGTCGGACTCGATGCCTGGGGTGCCTGCCGACGCTTTGGGGCTGTACCAAGATCCCACTAAAAGACTGAATCAATTTCAGGTGTGTTTACGTACTGAACCATAAGCCAAGCGGCGCGTGGCTTTAACAGCGTCTCTTGGCAGAGGCTTCAGCCCGTGCTGCGCTTCCTGAGGCGTCTTTTCTCAGGCCGACGTAGGCTGGGAGAGCTCCTGCACGAGCTCTGGCTCAGCCGCAGAGGCAAGATCACCGTTTCCCACCGACGCTTTTAAAGGCTCACAAGCGACCGCGTACACCAGCTCCTAGGGCGACACAGAAAGCGGCGCTCCCTCGTTGGGGGGGGAAGCTGGGGGGCGGCCCCCTCGCTTCGCCCCGGGCTGGCGCCTGCCGCGGGCTCCCTGTCTGACCGCTGCGTTGTTTGGCGTGTTGCGGTTTTGCCCCACGCGGGGGGGGGCCCGGGGGCCCGGCGGAGGTGGGGGCGCTGGCCCCGCACCCCCCAGGCACCCTATGTACACGCGCGCGTGGGGTGGGGTGTGCTGCAGGCGTGCGCGGCCCCGGGGGCCCCCGCTGGTGTGCTGGGGGTTTATTTACACACACTCGCACAAGATGCACACGTGCACACAAGACAGATACACGCACACACAGAAAGACACAGAGACGCACACTTGGATGCACACAGACAGACGTGCACGTGCACACACACAGACACATACACACAGACCCACACAGAAGCACACAGACGCACACACGAAGATGCAGACACACACACAGACGTGCACACACACAGACACGCTGATGCTCACACGCAGACACGCACACACACGGACACACACAGATGCACGTACACACGCACCCAGATGCACACACACAGATGCACACACACAGACGTGCACACACACACAGACGCACTGATGCTCACACACAGACACGCACACACACGGACACACACAGATGCACGTACACACGCACACAGACGCACACACACAGACGTGCACACACACACAGACGCACTGATGCTCACACACAGACACGCACACACACGGACACACACAGATGCATGTACACACGCACCCAGATGCACACACACAGACGTGCACACACACAGACGTGCACACACACAGACGCACTGATGCTCACACAGACACGCACACACACGGACACACAGATGCACATGCATACATGCACAGACGCGCACGCAGACATGCACACACACAGACACACACAGACGCGCGCACACGGGCGCGCACACACAGAGACAACAGGCACACACACTGATGCACACGAAGACACGCACACTGGTGCTCACACCCAGACACGCACGCGCGCGTGCACACACACACGCATAGAATCACAGAATCGCAGCATCGTTAAGGTTGGCAAAGACCCTTAAGCTCATCGAGTCCAACCGGTCACCCAGCGCTGCCAAGGCCGCCACTGACCCACGTCCCCAAGCACCACATCTCCCCGGCTTTTAAATCCCCCCAGGGGTGGGGACTCGGCCCCTGCCCTGGGCAGCCTGGGCCAGGGCCTGACAGCCCTTTCCAAATACCCAACCCAACCCTGCCCTGGCGCAGCTGGAGGCCGTTCCCTCTCGTCCCATCCCTTGTTCCTGGGGAGAAGGGAGACACAGGCAGCTGCACACACACACACACAGACACAGACACAGCAGGTATATTTATTTTTTTAATATACACACACACACACCCCCCGTATGTATGTATGTATACATACACATATAAAATTGCATTATACACACGCAAACTGCCCCACAGCTATTCTTCTTATGTACGTATAGACAGTACCCATAGAAACCAGCATGCATACAGTAGTTAATTACGCACGCGCAGAAACACACTCAGCCACCCTTTATATATTATATATGTGTGTGTATACACACACACACGTCCATGCGGACAGTTACTCTGTTACATAGCTCTGTGCGTTCGTACCCTCCCCGGGCTGAGGCACCCTTTCTGTGCAGCTGTGTAATGTACACGGCACGCA
Source organism: Nipponia nippon (assembly GCF_047370975.1). Taxonomy (NCBI): domain Eukaryota; kingdom Metazoa; phylum Chordata; class Aves; order Pelecaniformes; family Threskiornithidae; genus Nipponia; species Nipponia nippon. Next base: position 22,854,662 of record NW_028262313.1, read on the forward strand.
CCAGCTGACACCAGCTATACCATAACATGGAGCGTGTGGGCTGAGGGGTTTTTATTTTACGCCTCCAGGCTCTCACAGACACCGTGCTTACAGAGACACTGGTCACATATAGCTATGTATATGTATAAATACAGCTATATGATATCCTGTCTCTCACACACACACACTCTCTCTCTCTTTTTAAAATCCTTACCTAATATACCTATGTATTTAGACATACATATGCATGTGCGTTTAGGTGACACACACTTTTCTCTCTCACCTGTTTTATATACACCCAGACATTTATACTCTCTCTGTAAATGTGCACGGTCTCAGACACTTTCATTTTTATATATATATAAAATGATACATAATATCCAGTGTATTCTATATATATGCCATATGTTATATATTATGTATCATATAGTCTATTATTCATGCTTATATATATATATATGCTTATATATTTGATATATAATACATAATTGCGCTATACATTCTTGCTTATTTTATATATATACACACACAGATATATTAGAACATTAGTTGTAATTATAGAATTATATAATATATTACATACATATACATTATAAACACCCCCCCCCCCCCCGCACACTCGCTCTGGTTCACCCATCTCTGTCTGTCTGTCTGTGTGTGCTCTCCCCACCCACCCACCCGACTCAAAGACCCCTTTTTCTATAGCCAATACATATCCCATAATACGTAGTATTACTATAAAATGTCTAACAAATAATTTATGCTACATTAGCATATATAATACATATATAGTGTAGCGTCTAAATCACATAGAAACCCATGCCTTTACATACACATATGTGTATTTTTTAATACTCTAGGCACTGACCGTCTCAGAGACCCTTTCATGGGAAGGGGGGGTGTATATAAAAATACATTCAATATGCCATATATACTATACTATAAAACATATAGTGTCATAGAGAACATATAATGCTATCTTATATAATGCTCATATAGCTTATATATATATATATACCCCCCCTTTTTTTTTATATATATGCACATTTGTGTGTGTGTGTGTATATATATTTAAAAAAAGCACCAAACAACAGTTGGACTCAATGTGCTTAAGGGTCTTTTCCAACCTAAATGAGTCTATGATTCTAGATTTATACATTCTATATATTATTATTATATATTATTATCTATATTTTATATATCTAAACCATGTAACTCCTTATATGACATATAACATAACCTATAACATGCTAGCTAGCGTTTATACAACATACAGACACACAGCCAACGCTCGCAAACACCTCTTCCTTTATATACGTAATATTCTAAAAGACGTATAAATAAATCAATCTATGTTCTCACAGGCATGCACACACTCGCCTGTTCACGCGGTGACACGTGTGCTTATGTACCTATGCTCTACAAAGCCCCCCCCCCCCCAGCTGTGTTGCGTATATAATATTTAACGGGGACGATGGTGGCCACGCCGCCGGGGGAGCCCCCTCGCCCCGGGGCAGCTCGCCAGCGGCTGCCGGGCTCCCGGCACCACACCCACGCAAAATGAAGCTGCTCGGCTTGATTTAGGCCCTGAGCGCGGCCCATGGCGCCGGGCGTTGGCGTGACTTGTGCCCGGGGCAGCCCACATGGGCTCCACGCCCGCTGCATGGCTGCAAGCACGGCACGGCTCAGCACGGCTCGGCATGCTTGGCATGGCTCAGCACGGCTCAGCACACTTGGCACGGCTCAGCACGCCTGGCCCGGCTCAGCACGGCCCGGCACAGCTTGGCACGGCCCTTGCCAGCCGCCTCCCTGCCCTGGTGGGGCAAGCGCCTTTGCTGTTTATTAAAGGCCTGCCTGAGCAGCTTGCACCGAGCCAGGAGCCACGCAAACGTCGTTATTGCACCAATAACAACGGCTCAGGGAAAGCACGGCGCTACTGCAGCATCCTGCAAGTGGCTAGTACCATTAGAGGAAAAAAACCCTACATTTCGAGAAGTGAGCCCCCCTTTTCTTCACGCTGTGACTCAAAAATTGGGAGAGAGCAGGGCGGAGGGGCAGGAAGGCAGGCGGACCCTGCCTGGGCTTTTGGGGTGAAGTACAACAGAAAGAGATGAGGGCCGTCAGCACAGCAACTGCTGGCAGAGTTTTAAGACCAGTTTTAATTGGTTTGTTTTACACGATAATGTAAAATTAGAAGTCAGGGGTTTTTTAGTAGTTACTTTATTAAAGCTACAAAACCAAGTTAAAATTCCTACGCTATTCACATACAGCTAGCAAGTTTCTAACTTCATGGAACAGGGACAGACCAGTGCCCAAAGGGTCCAGAAACAGTGACGGAGGCAGAGCTGCTGCCTGGGTTAAGACTACAGGCTTAAGACACCGGTGGATCTCGCACAGGAGCTTGGCAGAGTTCCCGATGCTGCATTGGAAGAGACGGTGCCCCGATTTCCAGTGCAAATGCAAATTCTTTCAAGATTACGGATTACACTGTACCCAACGTGTTCACAGCTCAGGGGGAGGAAGGCCGCTGGAATGAGCAACCTGGGTAAATCGCCTCTGCTCGCTCCAGGAAGGGCAGAGGGAAAGGGTTTCTTGCCAGCGGCCCAGGGCCCACACATACAAATATGTACAAAGAACTGGACACAACCCCGCAAGAACCGGTGTTTGACTCCCTTGCTGAGGCCAGCAGCTGCCAGGAACGACAGGCGCCGGGCTTCTGCTGCAGCAAGCGATCCCAACACTTTTTTTAGAGTCACCAGCAACGTGGCCTAAAGCAGCGCAGCACAACCCAGTCAGGGGGCAGCTTCTGCGCTCCTCAGTTAAGCTCCTCCTTGATAGGGGTGCAGCCTGAAAAAAAGCTGGTGTTGCTACTCAGCATTCTCTTCTTCCTCTTTACAAACGGCACCTGGTTCTCCTGGGACTCCTCATCTCTCACGAGCAGGGAGGCAGCAGCGCTGGGCTTCTTCATGAACACATCTTGGTCCGTGATGTCTTTCAGCACCTGTGAGAAAAAGAAAAGCAAGGGAGACAATTGTGGAGTTGGTCACCGCGCTGGAGAAGCCAGCCAGCTCGCACTGGAGCTTGGAGGCAGCAAAAACAGGAGCTGCCAGGCCAACGTCACCACTCACTCAATTTCTTTACTCAAGTCAAAATTCTAAGGACAAATGCATGGGCTGAGCAGGAAGAGACGGCATTCGGAACGGCGTGCAGAGGGGACGCAGGGGATAATGAATGCGTTTAGCTGAAGCAAAGTGACAGCTGCCAATCAGAGCACCCAATGGCTTAAGAAGAGTGAGTCTGGACGCAGGAAGACATGATTTTGGCCTACGAGCTCCTCAGTTACCAGTCTCTCATTGCTGGCAGGTGCAGCAGGAAAGCATGGCAAGCCTGTGCAGCACAGTTTTAGTATGAAAACTTAAGAATTCAGTAAACTCAAAAACAAGCTGGCTTGACAGCTGTAGCCTGTCCCGAATTTTCTAGCAGCAGTCTGTCATCTTGGGTTTTCCCTTCTTTCAGATCCGTCGCCAGCTGTAAACAAGGGGCGCACGTATTCAGAACCACCGCGCTCTCTTACGGCTTTAGGCCGTACCTTTGTACTTGGCACGATGCACACGGGCTGGAAGAAGGTCTCCCCTGCGGTCACTTCAGTGGGGTCTTCGAGTTTGAAGGAACCTTCAGAGTCCCTCGTTTGGTTCTCGCACAGGGTGGCGTCCTGCGGGGCAGTACTACTTTGAAGCGCTTTCCCAATACCCATCCCTTCCTTCCCCACCAACAGCTGAAGAAATACCAGGGGTCCCTAAGCCACCTCCTCTCCAGCTGCAAAGAAGCTCGCGGCACAGGACGCTGGATGCCTCTGTCAGGCAACTGGTTTTGTAAAACAGTCAATAATTAAAGAATTACTACGGGAGGCCTCTGCTTCAAATCTCTCAGGTCCAAGAGTAAGGCAGACATTTCTAGCAAGAGTTCTAATGAACAGCAGTTGCTCGTGAGCCTTCCTGATGCTACAACTCCCTCCCCAAGTTATCCCTTCCATTCTTTAAAGAAAAAAAAAACAAAACTGAAAATAAGTTAAGCTTTTGTGGCACCTGGAGCTAAAGATACAGCTTTTATTTACTAAGTGCAAAAGACAGACTTAAATGGTTTGTCTTCAGATTCACGGCTGACGACTGGCAGCAGGTAGATCTGCGTGACTTGGGACATCACGCAAATTTCTACATTGAGTGCAAGAGCCTGGCACTGCAGCGGAAAACTTTGTACTCCGTCACCACAGATAAAGATTGAATTACGGTGACATTTACAAACGTGTCGGAAAGGTGGCTAAGCTTTAGCGTGACTAAAACGTGCACGCGGGCTAACAGCTTAACCACGTAACCATCCAGCTTCGCTTAAAGGCGCTGTGCGGTCTGGATGTTGGGTGCAGGCCCTTTCGCACCCCAAAGGCAGCACCACTCACCTGAAAGCCAGGGTCTCTGTTTCTGCATTTTGCCGAGTCGCAGCTACAGCCCTCGGTGCAGCCCAGCTTCTGCTTCCTGCAGCCACACTGCCGATTTCCACACCGGCCCTTGCAGGAGCACTGAGCGAGAGAAGAGTTCTGTGCAGAAAGAGCTTCGGGGTTTTATAGACTGCGTCTAGATTGCCACAGCTGCCAACACCTGGGGCAACCTAAAGGACAGCACCATCCCCAAGCTGCCACAAACCATTTATCGTTTCACCCTCAGTCTTGCGTCCCAGGAAACGAAACAAGGTCTTTCCACCTACAGAGCCATCTCTTGCTTCAGCATCCCCAAAATAAGCATCTTCAACTTCTCAGTCCCTGACTTCAAGCTATCCAAAAGGACGCCAGTTTCGGTGTGGGTTAAACAAGCTAACGTTTGCGCACCTGAAGGCAAACCTGAGTCGCCAGAGCCCGAGCCCTCCATCCGGATGGAGGCGACCCAATTCAGCTACTTCACGGCAAAGCAGAGCCAGGAATCTCTGCCACTCTGGGCACGGGAGGCAGTAGCAGACGGCACGGGCCAGCTGCTCCAAGCCACAGCTCCGAACTGAGCAGTAGCTTGCACTGGAGCTCTACTGGGCTATGGAAACGAACTCGGAAGGGCCAGATATGAAGCACAAACCCTTCTTCCTGCGACGTGGCCAAAACACTCCCCCAGAACCAAACCACCGGTAGTACTGCAGTTCAGAATTTATCAGGTTGGCAAGTTCCAGCGAAAGGAACTAAAGCTAGACCACCTTGAAATTCCTAAGCTTTTCTGGGCTAACCGCTGACGTTTTCACAGTCACTCCCTAGTGCGATGGGTAACAATTTACCCCGCTGTGGAAGGGGAAGACCACCACGTCTCGCAGTGGGGGCTGAGCTTCGTAGCAGTTCAAGCCCAAAGAGGCCCCTTGGTTCACGGTGCCTTGTGTTCAGCACGTTCAAACCGTCTCTTCCATCCCACCAGGAATTAATGAGCAGCAGGCTGAAGCTTCAAGCCCAGCAGACCGATACAAACAGAAAACAGAAGCCGAGGCTTCTGTCAGGACCGGGAGCCACAGCACACCACAGGGGGAACAGTACGCAGGGATACGTGACAGGCCAGCCCTTTTTCCCCCTCCCCCCCCCCCAAAAGAGGCTCCACAAAGGAATAAGGCTGCTGTTAGGGCTCACTATTTTGCTGCTGACTGAAACACGTAGGCCAGTTCGGCCACAGGCAGCAGGACAGAGCACGCGTGTCTCATGGTAGACGACTTGTCCAAGGGAAAATGACTTCGGAAGGTGTTGCTGACTACGGGCAACTTTTGTTCTTTCTGTCAGAACACGACAAATACCCAGTGCCAGCAGTACTATCGTATTAAGGCTGTTCAGAACGGCAGTGGAGACACTAGCCTCACTGTTGCTCTGAACACATACTAGATCCTCGGGGATACAGGCAAGTGATTCCCTTATAGGTAACAACAAGTCAAAGGTAACTGGATCTTACCCCCATCACGCTTTTCTTTGCTCCTTTGACTGCTTTTACCGGAACCCACTCCGCATCCTCCATCTCCCCTTCGGACTCCCCCGAGTCAGAGAACAGCTCTTCCATATCCATTTCTGGGGTTGGTGCACGGGGTTTTGCTGTCGTTTGCCGGCGAGCCTTTGGCTGCACACAGAAATTACAAGGGTTGAGGCCCCAGAAGAAATAACAGTGGGTTTACATCTTATTAAGGCACTTCAGAGCCCCACCACCACAGCCCCATCCCTCTGAGAGCCAAGGCGGCTGCAGGGTTAGGGAGGAGCCAAAAGATCAAATTGTCAGGATTCAAAAGTCTATCAGTCAATTTAAGCTGCTAGAGTTGACAGATCCTTGGAAAGTTAGTAGATTTGTGTCACAGTCTTGACAAAACAGTTCTAAATCATTTATTCCTCCCAGCACTAAGATTTGGCTCTTTTGCAAGGCAATGATTCAGTTTGCTCTGACAGCTGCCTTGCTCCATGATTCAGAGACTGGAAATGCTACAGAGAAAGCACCTGGATTGCTAAGGAGGATACAGAGTCAGACATAATTAGACTGAGGAAACAAGTTTGGGTTTTGTTTGCTTTTGTTTTTTTTTCCCAGATCAAAAAACTAGTGCAAGCTAGTTTCAGAAGCATTCTGGAAACAGAAAGCTTAAGGACTGTCTGAAGCCGAGAACAGGCCTACTTCAGTCAGCAGAACAAGATGCTGTGTAAAAAGCAACTTGGGAGAAAGAAACCCAGGTTATTACTAGCTAATAAACCTAGGTTATTACTTGTACAATACAAGCATGAAAACTGGTATGCAGAATCTTTACTTTGGGTGGAATATAATCAAAAGAAGAATCTGGGGACTCGGACGGCACTTTCTGAATGTGACGGAGTTTCTGTCCACTGGCAATTTGGAGGAGCAGCAGTTTCTGTTAAAAGGGACAAAAAAGTCAGCTTTGCAAAATACACGAACCCAGCTGCCAAGCAGCTCTATGACTTACGTCTGTGCAGATCTCTACCTGCTTAAGAGTGTCATTTTCCTGGAGAAGTTCTTGGTTCTTCTCACAGATCTCCCTCATTTTCTCCAGCTCTTCCTCCTGTTTGCAAGACAAGATGAAATCTGTAGCCTTACACAGGGGTAGCACAAGTAGCTGTTTGGGACAGATTTTTCTATTTGGATCTTTCTTGCAAGATCAAAGGAGCTTCTCTGTACTCTCCAACGGGAGACCAGCTCTGGCTAATCACGAAAATCAGTAGTGCTACTACCTTGTTTTATGCCTAACACTGCCAATACAAGAGAGAATCCGATCCTTTCGGAGCGACCGTTTAAGATCTAAACCTCCCTCTATTTCCAAGGCTTATCTCCAAATCAGGTGCCCCTAGGACTGATTTTGCTTTAATACATCACTGAACATGCCTTTCCACAGGAACTTGCTACACCACAAGACAAGGTGCAGCTGGTGACATGTTTATATGATCAGGCTAAAGTTCTTCCATTGCTGATAGCACAGCGGAGCTGTGCTCAGTAAAGGATGAGTAATAGCATGTTGAATCTCCTAACTAAAGGTGTTCCGAGCATGGAGGAAGCGTGTGTGAGCTGGTCAGACTGTGGCCGGCCTCATTGCTGCTTTTACATTTATTTAATGGAAGATACATAAGAGAAAAAACCCCACAGGCTTATTCAAACCTGTATAGCAACTATCCCCTGCAAGCAACTGAATGGAGCAATCTTAGCTACAAATGGAAGTGCTCTCAATCCTTCTGCACCTTCCTCACTCCAAAGCTACTCTTCCAAGTACCAGGTAGCCCTGAGAAGCACGCCCCCCCAGCCACATCCAGACACTCTACCTGGAACTTGAGTCGCTCTTGTAGCTGTTTCTCTTGCTCACTGAGTGAATCTTCCAGTTTTTTCTCTGCTGCTTCTTTTTGCTGAAATTGGCTAAGCAGGTACAGAACCTAAAAGCAAGTTAATATAGCAGAGGCAAACAGGCGTGAATTCCTAGAGACATCTGGCAGCTCAGGCAAAGGCCTTGACAATTTCAGAAAGATTCTTTCTGCCACTTCCAGCACGATTCTGCTCTGATCTACTTTAAAAGTTCTCTCGTGCTCAGGTGTAACATCCTCGCTTACAGCATTGCAAAAAGTCATTGAACAAAACAACTTGCATAGGACAGATGAATAGGGAGATTTCTCGGGCTTTTATTAGCTACCCTATAAGAGTCTAACAAGTCTTGATCAGATATACAGCAACAGATCGGTTTCAGCACAACGCTTTGCCTTTATCTCTGAGCAGATCTGGGAATCAGAGTCCCAAGACACAGGAGCTCTCAAGATTTCTATCGCTTATGGTTTACCTTCTCCTGGTGGTGCTGTTCCTGCACCAAAAGCTGATTTTGGAACTCGGCCTCCATCTCCGTTACGTGGTTTCGCTCTTCAATCAGCATCTTTTGTATGTCTGAACAGTTGGCTTTACTCTGCTGAAGGCTGCTCTCCAACTTGCTTTCCTGCACTTTTGAGGAGACCAGCTGAGAGACAAAAGCACGATGATTGCTTGGGTCAGTGAGTTCCATGTTTCACAGTGGCCGTTGGGGCAGACCTGCTTCAGCCTGGAGGCGAAGTATTTCTGCCTAACTTCCAACCACCCGAAGAACTGTTCTGGCCATCAGCAACGAGGAGGCTAGATGAGGCACTCGGAGCTAGACATCTGACAGCCAGTATGGCAGTGCAAAACAGCAGGAAGTTTCGTTAACAGTTCTAGATTCATCTCCTTTCCTGCAACACTTTAAATCCGAGTACTGGGGGGGACCCCAGAAATGAATGCTCTCTCATATTAGCTCCTTCATTCTTTTCCTTTAATTTCCAAGCACCGGGGACTGATGTAATTCTGCCATTCAGCTGCTCTTTCCTTGATTCCACATTAGCCCAGTGCTTACTCTCCTACCCCCAGTCTTGTTCAAGCTTCTCCCATCCCAACATCCATGCCACTGCTTCCCCTCTGACCTCAGAGGGTGGTGCCCTTGTTTCCCTGCAGAGTGCCTACTTGTTCAGTAAGTATTTAAGTACTTTCTCTTCTCTTCCACTTCTGAAATTTGTTTCTTCCCTTTTACTATTCCCATGCAAGCCTCCTGTAAGCACAGCTTTAGCTTGACATCTCCAGACCTGCGTCTGTTCCGTTTCCCTCTTCCCTGTTCTTTTTGGATTTCAGTCCCCAAAATGATCTACAGTACAGGAGAATATTTTAGTCAGAAGTTGCGAGGGAAATAAACCTCATCCAGTACAGCAGTGCTTTGCTTGAATTCATCTCTGCTATCAGCCTGTTAGTCACTTCCTTTCATTCCGGGCTAAGCATTTAGAGTCTTTGTTTTTAGTGATAAAATAGGAAAATTCAGAACTTACCTCTCCAAGGAGATACTTCAAAGCACATTTAGCCTCTAGAATTGTTGCAATGCTGTCCCAGCGCTGTTTCACACGATCTCCGTTGTCTGCGTCTAAGAGTTTCTGCTGCAGATCCGCTATCTGGGCGCTCCTTTGGAAGAAGGCATGTATTTGAGGTTATGACACAGGAGAACCCGGCCTAGTGCCTGGGCTAAAATTAGTGTTACCAGAATATTAGACAAAATAGTTCAAGTCACAATTTTGACTGCTTAGGACAGCAGCTAGAGTCTGCAGTGTTATACCAGGGAGTTTCTCCTCCCCTCCACACTTTTCAGTTAAAAGTGCAGTGTTTCCCTCATACAGAGATGCTCACAAACAGCTGAGAACAAAGCAATCTTAGTGAGCGAGTAGCGTCCTCATATCCCCACATTTAGGAACAATTCAAACCAGGAAAACCACATGGTCTTACTTCATAGTTTTTAGTGTCAGTGCATAAGTTATTTTACTCTCTCCTCTGTTTCACAGAGGAGTTGTAGATAGAGATGAGGAAAAAAAAAAGAAGGCAAGGGTGTGCAACCGGCTTTGTCGTACTGCCTTACCTGAGCCCCATCTCAGTTTCCAGGCTTTCTATCTGCTTTGATATGGAAACATCCATCTCCGATGCCTGCAAATCTGCGAGGGAGTAGGTGCGTCTCTAAAGAATTACAGCAATGGACAGAAGGGAGCAAGAGGTGAAGAAATGCACAGAAGACCGGGCTTTCATTTACAGACGTTTCAGCGGAGTCATACTATTATAAAAGTGTCTACAGCTTAAATTCCATTGCTCCTTCCCAAAAGCATAAAGTCTTTGATAAGGGGTGAGGCCCACTCACATCCATCAGATGCATTGCATTAAGAAACAAGTTACTTCAGCAACTGTTTCCTGACATGCCAGAGGACAGCAACAACGTTAACCCTTTCTTCCAGAAAGGGAACCATCCCCATCCCTACCTTCTGAGGGAAAAGGTCAAACAGGAGCGAATGAGAGTAAGCGACAGTAACTGCTGAACAGCCAGCAGCGTGGGACAGGGAAAATGGCTTTTCCCTCTCTCTTACCCGCAGTTTTAGAGGTGGGTTTTCCCCAGCCTCTTTCTTCTCTTTAAGCTGAAGGAGCTCCTGCGCCAAGATCTTTCTGTCCTCCAGAAGGTCTGCAAGGTGCCGTCGAGCCTCTTCAGTACTAACGAGAACCTCTACTTCATTTGCAAGCCAACTCTGGAGGAAAAAAAAAAAACAACCCACCAAAACCCAAAAAACAGTACAGTGGTTTGTTGTAGTCTCAACTTCAGGACTGAATCCTTCTCTGAAATGCCTTCACAGATTAACTGAATAATCACATTGCCTCCCTTAATATGCAGCTCCGTGTTCCTCCCCTCTGCCCTCCAGCCATCAACCCCAGCAGCACCTACTGAGTTAGAGCTAAGTTCGCCCATTGTGGATTCCAACAAACAACACATTGTCACCCACTTTTACTCGTGCAGCAACTCCTTCCATCCCCCGGTTTTGACTCTCCTTCCGCTTATCTGCAACCTCCCGTTGTTTCTGCAGAGCATCCTTTAGGCGCTTGTTAGCAGCTGCTGCCTGTGAAACATTTTACACAAAAGCTGAACAGTAGTTATTTCACTTAATCTGCAACAGTTGAAAACATGAGGTATTCACAATGCAAGCCAGACAGCGAGACAATCGGAAGAGAGTGTAAGGTTAATGAAACTTTAGGATTAATCGAAGACTAGAGAGTCCCTGACTTAGTTTCCCTTGCTGAGATTCCCGGTTTAAAAAGAATCTGCTTCTAGGCCTAAAGGTAGAAAGAAGAAAGCATCCAAAATGGTTTCAAGATGCATTTCTTCTATACAGCCGTCCTGAAAGAATTTTGAACTGCAATCTAGCATATCCACTCAAGCTCATTTTACACTTTCTGGCTTGGGTATCTGTAATAGATTTGCCACGGCAACCTGATGCTCAAAGGGTAATTTACCCCTTAAAGAGCAGATTTCACTAGAATCCCTCAAAGGCTACAGGACAGAAGCACGGTATTTTTCTACAGAGAGAAAAGCCCTTATTTCCAGACCTCCAAACTGCGTTTAAGAAATTTCTGCATATCTTATTACAACCTCCAACCACACTTTGCAGACCTTTAGGGACTGGTCAGGAGTTTCTAGCAGATATTGGCTCCTTACCTCTTCTGTTTTGCGCCGAAGTACGTTGGCCTGCTTCTGGAAATCTCGTTCTAGCTTAAGTAGCTCATACTGTCTCTTGCGATCCTGCAGGGAAATAGTGTTAAGACAGATGGAAAAATCACGTCACGTTAATACCTCTGGCCAGTTTCACACTTCTGGGAACAGAACAATTACGTTTGCTATTCCGCAATGCAAATGCTTCGTGATAATAATTGCACTGATCATTACAAGCTTAAGCCATGTAGTACCCCTGAAAACAAATGGCTGTTAGGCTTAAAGTGGCTAGGAGGGTCTCCACACTTTCCATCAAAAAGGTTTAGGAGCCTGAAGGTGGTCAGAGACTGCAGACCAGAAGTTTAAGACTTAGTGTTCCAAAACACTGGGGAGCAAACTTCTTGCAGTAAGAGTTCCTGCGAGACCAGAACTCAAAAGGTACAGATGTTTGCTGCCCATTGCACTTGAATGCTACAAGCCAGCTAGATTTCATTAACAGTTCTCACTCTTTACCTGCAGATTCAATATTCCTTTGAAAGTTTTAATACCTCCCATTCTGCGGCCAAACCCTATAACTTTAAATACTTCCAAATATTAAATACATTTGCCTTCTGCTTTAGAGCTGAATCACGACGACAGTGTTGATAGCTTTAAGATTGCCAGTCACAAGCAAGTGAGTCAATTTACGACAACTGGTGAAAGGTGGCGACCATATGAACTAACGTTATCTTCAAAGCATTACCCAGATGTTTTTCAGATGCTTGCAAGTTAAACAAAGCCTTGCAGCGAACACGTCAATGATTTGTCTCGCTCTTTGGAGGGAGGTACAGTTTGGGGGCTTATTGTTTGCTCACCCGTTCTTTCAGCTGGATCACTTCCTTGTCCTTCTGTTGTTTCCATTGCCTGAATTTCTCCGCATCGTCTTTGATTTGGCGCATCAGCTGTACCCTTTGGTTTTTCATTTCCTGAAAAGTAGAAGTGGCTGGAAGAATTGTCCAGTACTTGTGCTCTGGGTCGTTTCAACCTGCATTCCCCTAGTGTGCCTGTCAGGGGTGGGGAGCGGCAGGCGGGAAATATTCCCATGTGCTGCCCGCTCAGAGTACACGCCTAAGGACACGCTCAAAGTGCTAAAACCCAGGAATTCATTTTTTAAAGCACGAAGGGAAGACAAACATATGTACTGCATACACATGGAAACCAAAGCGCAGTCAAGTGATTTGACTGAGGCAATATATTATCAGAATAGCCAGAAGACACTTTGGACTTCTTTCATTCCTCCAAGTCTCAGCAGTCACCTGCCTATCGTGCTACACCCGCAATCGTGGTCACGTAGCCAAAGGAATCGTGCCAAAACCTGGTGCTCTCAGTCTAACAAAACAAAGCGAGCGCCTTCTGTCTGGAAGCTGCTTTGTCTACACTGGAGCAAGCCCGAGAACTGCATGCGAGGGTTAGTTACCCTGATCTCCTGGTTCAGCTTGGTGACGGTGCGTTCTGTAGATTCCTTCAGCTTTAAGAGCTTTGATTGTTCATTCAGCTTTTTTTTCAGCTCATTAATTTGCCCTTCCAACTCCTGCAGTCTTTTCCGACGCCGTTCACTCAGTCTGTAAAGAAATCACACTTTAAAAACAGCCCCCCCCAAGTGTTATTCTCAAATGAGTACGCTCCAACTTTAGAGACACTTTATGAAAAATAAAGCAGTTGTGTATTATCATCTTTCCCACTGATAAAAGCCCACTATCAGGCTTCTCTGCAATTCATACAACTCTAGTGGCATGTTAGAGATGCATTTGCACCAAAATAAGAGCTTTTACAAAAAGTAGAAACACAAGACAATGAATTTTCACAGGCGCATTAACACAGCTTTCAGGGCTGTAAGTCACACGGCTTGCACAGTCACTTACTTAGCTTGGTTGACATCCTTCTTTGCCATATGCAGAGCAAGGATCAGCTCCTCCTTTTCTTTTTGCAGACTGCTGACCTCCAATTCCAGATCCTTGATATTAGTCTAGAAAGGACAAGAGTAGTAAGCCTCCAAATAAAAACCTTGAAACTTCACTCCGAGACAAAGCTTTAAGACGGGAGGCCTTGGGAAACCACGTTCCTTTCCAACAAGCTGTAAACTACCTTGTCTAAAAGCAGTCTGAGCGTCAAAAGTCCTCCATACACCGAGATCTTAGTCTACAGAACCACTGTAACAAATTAAAAGTTATGACTGAACAATTCTAGAGATGGGACATCCCAGCACAGCTAGCAAACAGGGAAAGCCAGATCAGCTGGCTGTACTATGAGAGGCAACAGTGAAGTACTCGCATTTTGGCTTGGTACGGCCAAGCAAACCTCTGAGTAGAAAGCAGAGGAGCCCATTTCACATAGAACAGCTAGTGGCTAATAGCTTATTTCAGGGCAAAGACTGTCTTCTGGGGTCATCCCCCCACCTTCTCTACTGACACCTGTAGCTAACTGCCTCCCATGCCCAAGGGGGCAGTGACCCAGCGTAAGGAAATAGATAGACCCAATAAGAACACGCTCATGAGAGGACAGATCTCCTCCCTTCCCTCCTCAGCACGGAGGGACTGCATTAATTGGCAAAAATAAACTGCACGCATCCTTCCAAGAACTATTTCAGAAGAGTTTACCTGGTACTGGGACTGAATGGGCTCCAGCTGACTATCATTCTGAGTCATTTTTTTGGCAAGTGCCTCTTTCAGAGCCAGGGCTTTATTCAATTCAAGCAGCTCTTTGGACATCTGTGCTTGACGGAGGGCATGTTGAGTGGTGAAGTCATCTGAGGCTCTCTTGGTATCCTGGCCCATTTCTGCTTCCTGGAGGAGACACAGCAATGAGCAGGAGAGGCCAGTCCAAAACTCTCTAACTACATGATCGCAGTTTCTCCAGAACACTTCAAATTCATTTTTACGTAAAAAAAAAAAAATAGATATTCAGAAATGAGAACAGGTTCTTGATCTTGAACACACTGAGCAAATAAGAGCACAGAAAGGCAGCACATACAAGAGTGACACATATTATTTACCAAACATTTGGGTTACAACACGAGCATAAGGAGGCAGATAAAAGAGGAGTGACGAGGGGACAAGCACACGCCCCGGTAAGGTCTGCACTGCTGGACCCCCCTCACTTACAGCGGCAGCGTCCTGTTCAGAGTTTGCCATCTCTGCAGCAGCTTCCATTGTGGCAGCATTTTCACTCTACGTAGGACAAAGAGAAAAACATTTTGGTAAAAAGGGAAAGATGAAGTAAAATGAAGCTAATAACAGTCTGTTGGCCTATTATGACAAAGCGTAATGTTAGTTTTCTGGACAGAGGAGAATATCTCTGGGAAGAGGATGCCATTGTCTTCCTCCTTTAGTAAAGCCAGCATACTCCTCCCAGACTAGCTGGACAAGGCAGTCTTTCTCGTCTTCCCTGAACTCCAGCATTGGCAGCCAGCTCCTCACAAGAGTCTGGGAACAGGGGCAATGTGTAGCAAGGGAGAACAGAGAAGTTCTCAATTAGACAAAGGTTTGGCAACTTCCATTTAACAGTTTCAGGTCCCTGCCATTTGGGTTGCTCATTAAAATTACCAAGTTTATAACTCTCCTTCCAACTTCTGGATTGTAAATCCATGCTAGTCTCCCACTGTCAGATTCTTTTACGGAGGCTCTTCCTTTTCCCCCACCATGTGCAGCCACTCAAGCACAAGTGGCCTTTCTGCAGCATTAAAAGCACAGCAGGACAGCTTGTTTTGAAGTGGATATCAAGAGTCATTTAATACTTTTAATTCCTGGGCTCCTTAAGCAAGGTTTCTGCAGAGTGGAATCCACTGCTCTGCAGATCAGCAGAAGAACCCTAGGTTTCATTAGTAAACTCGCTTGGCACACTCTTTTCTCTCCCTGGATTCAGTCTTACCTGCAACTGAGCCAACACTTGCTGCAGATTGCGAATCACCTCTACGTTTTCTTTTAGCTCCTCATCTTCCACAGTCTCTACCAGCTTCTGCAGATCAAGCTTGCATCTGCAATGCAGAGGTGGGAATAAGTCCCCGAGTGTTACACGGCACGTTTGTGTCACACGTGCCAACAAGGAACAGCTTTCCCCGCTGAACGTACAAATGAGTTCTGGATAAACAAACACAAGTTGACTGTATCCAGTTTATCCCAACAAAAATATCTAGTGCTGAAAGACACTTCCTCAGCATGAGCAGGGTGTGGAAACACTTACACAGCATGTTGCTGAAGCTGCTCTAGTTTGGCGTTCATCTTCTCATTTTCTTGTTCTGTCTAAGAGAAACCAGAATTATACTGAATTGTAGGACAAGCAAGATATGAAACCAGAAAACAGCTAATTTATTTGTAGCAAGAGATATGTTGTCAGTCAGTGGCAAATAAACGCACTGAAAGATCGTGCATGATCATTGCCGCTCGTTGGTTTAGACTTAGCACCCTTTTTCCAGGAACATACACTGCAGTGAATCCAAACGAAGCAGAGCTGGGGGGTGGGAAGAGGGAAGAGACAGCGCGCGCGCAAGTGCTGGTATTTAAAACATTAAAGCAACAGAAAAGCTGAGAGATTCCGGTCTGCTTTTCCCCCCTGAAGTCACCAGATCTACAGCCCCTGACAGGCTCTGGGAGACTTTTGGTTCTGACTAGCTGAGAGCTAGAGATTTGAAATAAACGTGAAAGGAACATCGAAATGAGATTCCCAACGTGCCCTTACTACAGGAGCTGCTATTGATTAATCTTCAGCTAAAAGGGGAAGTCACACAACTTAAAGCTCTTCTTGGGTAACTGAACCTTACCAGAATGATCCTCTCCAACATCTGTGCTGTCTGACCAGCGGCCTCACTCAGCCCTCTGCTCAGCTTCTGATTCTCCTCCGTTAGCAGCTGGTTCTTCTCCATCAGGGACTGAAGATTCTCTGATGGTGCCATACTACTGAAACATTACGGACAGGTTTGCTTGTGAGCATGACTTCAGTAGAGGTTTGTAATAGCACTGAAATTACCTCCAATTTTCCTAAATAACTTACAATAAATATAGGTTGTAGCAAATACACAGAACTAATTGGAGGAAGTCTAATCTGAATTAAAAAATGTAAGTAATACAGCACAGCAAAAGACATTGGCAAGAGAAGAAAACACCCTTTTGAAAGAGTAATGCTGTTTAACCTATGGTAAGTCTGTAAACTGCATCTACGTGGGGTTTGAAACATCCTCAGAAGACACCACCTACGCAATCCAACTCTACCCTGCCTTTTGTGCTTTTAAGAACAATGGAGATGGAGTTGTCCTAAATTTAGAGGTAGAGGGATGAGGAAGAAGAGAGGGATGGATGGATCCGAGAAAGACGGTTAGTTAGGAAATATGAGAGGAACTAGTCAATGTCTCCTACAACTGATTTTTGCAATCTTAAGGGGTTTGCTACAAAACTAAGTGACCCATGCATGGAATTTCAGTAAGCATGAGGAAAAAAAAAAAAAAAAGGTCGTCCAGATCCTATTAGAAAGCAACCAGTCTGCTCTGCCCACACTCTACAGCACTGTCTGGAGCAGAGGAGATCCAGAGCCTTTGCTGGTGTGTGACGGCCATCAGTTACTTTGAGCATTAATCTACAAAGCTTACTTGAGAGACACCGGGAGGGTCCCGCCATGGGCCTGCAGCAGTAACACCTGTAGCTGTTGTACCTAGAAAGACAAACAATTACTGGTTGTAAATCTCTCCATGTAGTAACTAGATGGTTGAAGGAACACTATCAAGATCCTGAGTCTTAATAATGAGCCACTTGCTCCACAACGGTCCTTTTACCATTGCCTGTGGAAAGGAATCACGTTGCCACGGTATTTCAAATAATTTGGTCCTAAAAAAAGCTACCTTCTCTTCAGCAGGAACGTCACCCAGAGACAGCTGACACACTGCTCTGTGCAGGGTGTCAGGGACCTCGCTGATCCAAAGGGCAGCTCTCCCGCTTTGCTGAACCAACGCTCTGTTGCTACCTTTCACATGAGATGGAGAGTCAGGTCACTTGCCTTCCTGAGCTACTTGAATACGTGACTTGAATTTACAGTACATCAATAAACATTCACTAGGCTCTGGTGAGCGCTCCTGTGCGGCAAGCAACACCTCTTACTTGCTCCATTGTGGAACAAGACGACCGAGTTTTCCTGCGGAGAGGCAGCATGAAAGACCATCACGTGCATACAGCCAAGTGAGCAGAGCAAGCCCGGTTACCCTCGGCAGACCCGCCCTCGGGCGCCTCCAGCTTTGGGTTTAACCAGTTCTAGTTTATGCAACTTGGTTCCCTCTGAAGCTGACCACATCGGACCACACTTCACTTCCCCCTCTGCTGGACATAGGCAGGTGATGCCAGCAAGGCAACCATCACTGTATTTCTCATTTTGCCTGTAGCCTAATGGGCAGGCGATGATTTGGTCAGCAGAAGGGAAATGTAAATTACACTAACACTACCATTTTCCTGTGGCATTGAATAGTTGCTGTAGAATTACAAGAAGTATTCGTGTAGTCCCTTTACAGCACTTACACAGCCATCTCGAGAGACAAACACACATTAATTTTTCATATTTTGTGTAGCTAGGCATCCTGCGTCTTTGCTCGCTGTTTACTGAGCTTCGTGCCAAAAGGACAGATCTGCTCCTCTCGCATGAAGAAAGCGCCCAGTACCTGCTGCTTTAGATGATGCAACTCAGCCGCCTGGGGATCAAGGTTGACAATTGGCTTATTTTTTATTTTTCTTGCTCTGTCAGCATAACGCAGAGTATTTAGAGTTTCTTCTAGATTGGAATCCGCTGGGCTTACGCAGGCAATCATGAGAGTGTGGCTGTTACCGCCCAGAGAATCTGAGAAGGAAAACAAGGCACAACCAAAGCTTTGAGAGAGAGAAATGACTAGTAAGATATCATCTTTAAGATATCCAAGACCGCATGAGTGCATCGCCATACTACATACAGCTAGAAGCTTTGTGTCATTGTCATCTACTTTCTCCTCTGCCTCCCTCAGTACTATACTAAAGAGCTTTTCTTGAAAGCCGAAGTCCCAAAATTATGTCTCGGCTCTAAGCACTGACGATTTCGCATCAGAAGCGCCAGTAACATTGTTGTCCTGTTAAGTAATTTCTATAATTGCTGTAATTTCTATATGCCATTTCTGGCATAGTTCTTTCAGGTTTTCTCCTCCCTTCTCCCACACAATAATACTCAAGACCTCCATCGATATCCAGACATTAGAATTCACACTATCTTCTAATTTAAAGAATTACTGTCCAAGAACATATTTGTTCAGATCATCAAGCTGCATGGCATTTTATCCTTTGGTTTTACACTAACACATACTGGCTACTTAGAACTTTTGATCAGAAAAAAGGGCCCCACATCCAGCTCTGCATCCAGTTTCTTTTTATTAGATACTTTCCGATATGGAAAATACTGAAGAGCCTGACTTTTTGTACCAAATTATTTAACTACCAAAAAAAAAAAAAAATCCCAGTAAATTGCATTATTATAGCCATGCCCATATTTAAGGCTAAATTCAGACAAAAAGTATTAAAAGACCATCACAACTATTGAAAAACAAGTACCACAAAGACCAGACGTTCAGACTAAGAAAGCAAAACATAAATATGATGCAGACAGTGAAGGCACAGACAGCTTGAGCTTCATTCTGGTTGCGATATCCTCCAGTAAGTCGCTATAATTAGGGTATAATAACAGATCTCTGCTTCCAGACTTAACTTCTCATCTTCCTTCTCCCCACCAAAAAAAAAAAAAAAAAAGCACCGAATTTGTCTAGTTTCCTTTTATCACATAGGAACTGCAAAAGAGCAGGACTCATTTATGAGTCTATCTCAACACATTTGCAACCTAAAAATAAGAGTAGAGAAAAGGTCTGGCTTCAGCCAGAAGAGGAACTAAACCAATAAATGCAATCCCTTTGTCAACAGGAGCCACCGCTTTGAACTGTGGTTGCTTGGCTGTCGGGTTTTTTTGCTACTTTGTTATTTAAAGTGCATCTGCAGATTTAGGCTTTGCCATCATCTGTCTCTTACCTTGCAGCAGTCTTGTTAACTTGGAGTCTCTGTACGGGACAAAACCGCCCTTTTTATTTTCATCACCAAGAGCACTAATCACATTCCCCAGGCAGAGGAGACCTCTGTTTATGTTGATGCCTGCACACAAACAGATGACAGCGAGTAGAGCCACCTCAATAGCTAGGAAATGGTCATTTCCTGTCCTTATTAAAAAATTTAAGAAGGTTAATTAACCCTTATAATGTGCTTTTCTTTAAAGAACTGCTTTGCTTTTCCTCACAAGGACTCAATTTATTAACACCAAAGTGGTAAGCAACCCAAGCTATACCAGTCCTTTTCCTACAGACCTTCTTTTAGTCGGTCTCCCTCAGCCTTGGTCTTCTTTTGTCTCTCAGAGCCAGCGAGATCAACCAGGTGTAGCTTGGAGTGAAAACTGCTGTTCCTATGGCAGACATAGACTATTTTACTCTCTCAAATAAACATGCAGTTAGGAAAGCAGCAGTCCCGTGGTTACTACAGCTGAGCTACCGGGCTGAAAAAACATACTTCGTATCAGAGACAGCCAAATAAAGGAACTGCCTCAAGAGTAGCTCAGCTGACTTCATCCAAGACCAAGAAAGAATGACAGGAGTATGAAATTTTGAGTAAGCCTGACTGCTAACAGCTGCTAGGAGTGGCTGCGCAATCACACTTACTTGTCATTTTTCTTTTTCTGATCAATGCAAATGGTGAAGATGGCATGGGACCGTGAGGACTGGGAGTTCATTGCTGTGGAGGCGACCGTTCTGGAATTGTTCCCTTGTTCTAGGCAGGATACAGTATCTTGGGCACAGGTGACGTTTCTTTCTGTCAACCCTACAATCTGTATCCAGGAAGAAAGCATCATTTATCCTCCCCTTCCTCTTCATTCCCACTTACATCAGAAAAATCATCCTGTCTTAGACTACAGCAGGCAAAGCGAAGTCTCTGTGTAAATACACGCTCACAAGACTCAGAGTCTCACTTCAAGCCAGAGGCTTGGTATGGATTCCCCCAGCAAAAATTTATTCTTAGCTCCGTATCAGTAACTAAGTCGCATCACCTCTCCCTCATTCTATTGCTGCACGCACACACCAAGTTCCTCTGTGCCTGCTTGAGCTACGGGACAGAGACAAGGCTCCTCAGCACTCTGGAGAAATCCCTAGCTGCCCTCAGATATCGCCCAGCCAAGCCAGGAGCTGAAAGCTGTGCCAGTTGCAGGCAGAGAAAGGGGAAACTGGCTGAAGGGGGTGGGGTATTTGTGTGGATAGAGTGCAGGTGAGGCAGGTACTAGGGACATAAAGGACAGAGGGGACTGAGCAGTAGGGACTGGTCGTGATCCTTGGCAAGCTCACGCTTTCCTTGAAAAATAACTCGGGCACTTAACTAGTTTCCCCTCAGGAATCCTTTGTTGCACAGTACTTCTGCCAAACCGAAAAGTACAATGGCAACAGAGTTTGAAACTTGGTGAAGGGACCCACAGTACAACGTTCTCAGACATTCACCTAAATCAGCCTGCAAAAAAGTCAGAACAGGACTTGCAAGTGGCTTTGTCACGAATGTCTAACCCTATTGGTGTTACTCTGAGTAAGCTTAAGGATCACCAACCGCTGAATTCTGGGAGGAATAAGTAGTTGTGATGGTTTCATATGCGCTAATACAAAGCAGAGCTCAAGGAGTCAGACAGTTGTTCCACCGAAACATTCGTCCTGAGCCATGTTGCCCCCTCATGTACCCGTATCTAACGGGGCAACAGACCTTTATGCCTTCTTTTGGATCTTCCCGTATACTGATTTGAGAAGACCGTTCTCTTGACGGGCACAGCAGGTCTAGAATATCCTCGTTGTATATCTGAAAGCATCAGGACAGCGGTTCGGTTAGCAGCCTTGCATGAGAACAATTCGCATAAAGAAAGAGGTACAGTTACGCTGCAATCATGGCTGACTTTGCATGACATTCTATTCGTTTTACTGTTAGAGAAAGATACCTAGGACTCAGGATCCAGTTCCTGACAAGACCTTATGTAGTCTTTGGTTTTGATTTAATAAATACCCATTACTTGAAGGAGGTAGCCTCGTTAAAGCTCACTTTATCTGTAATTCACAGCTTTATAATAGTTTGAAAATCAAAACAACTTTTACCTCTAGGTAAGAAACTTTGAGGACGAATTCCCAATCCTGCCTTTGCTCCTTCTCCTTAAACAGCAGTTTGATTACCCGAGGGATGACCCCCACACTAGGTTCATGCTCTTGATTGGCAGTGTAGGTACCTCCCATAGAGTACGTTTTTCCCGATCCTGTCTGTCCGTAGGCTAAGACGGTAGCATTATACCCTGGGGGAACAAAGGGCGCCCGGATCAGACAGTCACGTGGGAACCAGGAGAAACTTTGACGAACAAAGCTGCATTCTAGTAAAAGCATCCCGCCAGAAAAGTACTGCCTCTCGCTGTCAGTTTACGCAAGCTTTATGCAAGGTCGTAGTTAGCAACATCACAGAGAAAAGTCAATGAAAAGCTCCCCAAAGAACAGATAAAATTATTATTCCGGCTCTGTTACTTTACTAGAGTTAGTCATAGAAACGCTGCGTAAGTTCCCTGTCATCCCAGCTCCGGTGTAGCATCGGTAACAGCTTCTGGCATGGGATGCTCATCAACTCATCCTATTATCCTTGATAAAATTCTCTCGCCTCACATCAATAGCTTCAGGAACCAAAACGAGCCAGTGAACACACAAAGGTCATTTTGATAGCCCTGTGGGGTACTACAGGTTGTAAATGGTAAGATCTGCCGCTTCTCACTGGAGGCTGGAGCCAGTGCCTAGATAGCACGGGATTTTATTTTCTGAGAAGATCAAAGGAGAAATGAGTTTGAACAGAAAATTAAACAGCACAGCGCCTTCTTCCACAAAGCTGAGCCCAGCAAAATCCCCAATATTTTAAAACAGAGCTTGACCTCAGTTACCACAAACCTTTGAAGATGCCTCGTATGAGAGGGGCGACGGCTGTGTTGAAGACCTCCTCTTGCTCAACAGAAGGGTCGAACACGTAGTCGTACGTGAATGACTTATCATTGCCTACGACCACCTGCGGAGGAGAGGAGCACAGACAGCGCTGCCCGCACAGCACCCGGGCAGCAAACCCCGGGCAAACCCCGGGCTGGGGGGGGGGAGGCGAGGCCGCCCCCCGAGGGCAGAGGGCCGGCTCCCTTACCTGCGGCTCCCCCGGCACGAAGGACAGGCACATCTGGCACCCTTCGGCCGTCTCCTTCGGCACCAAGGGACGGCAGCGCAGCGCCACACGCACCGGGATCACCTTGTCATCTTCCCTCACCATTTTCGGTCACCGTGAACGCCCTGCGGAGGAACGGAACCGGGTGAGGCCTCGCAGGAGCAGCGCCCGCCGGCAGGTGGGTACCGCCCCGGCAAGGCCTAGCGCTGCGGCCCGGGACCCCGGGGCCCGGCAGGCCGAGGCCTAGGCCGGAGAAGCGGCCGGAGGGGCGCCTAGAGCCCGCTACCGCCCTGCCGGCGGGCCGCGCCCAGCGGCAGGCCAGGCCCTCCGGGCTCCCCGCGACGCCCGGGGGGAAGGAGGGCCCCGGCGCTGCCCGGGGGGAGCAGAGGAGCGGGGCCGCCCGGACCCACCTGGAGCCGCCGCTGCAATGGCGGCGCCGCAACCGCCAACGTTCAAACCGGGGCCGCGCGCCGCAACGGCCAATGGCGGGGCGGGGCGGGGCCGTCCCGTCAGGCGGCGCGGCAGCATGGAGGGCCGCCTGCCCTACGACGACTTCCCGGTGGTGTTCCTGCCGCCCTACGAGAGCCCGCCCGCCTGGGTGCCGCCGCATGAGGTGAGGGGACGGGGCTGGGGGCGGCGGAGGCCCGGGCCGGGGGCCGGGCGAGCGGCGGGGGCCGCGGCCCGGGCCGGGGGTGCGCGGCCGGTCCCGCCGGCTGACGGGCGCCGGCCCTTGCTTTGCAGAGGGTGTACCACCCCGACTACAACAACGAGCTCACCCAGTTCCTGCCCCGCACCATCGTCCTGAAGAAGCCGCCCGGGGCGCAGGTGAGACCCCGCCGGAGCCCTCCGCCCCCCGCGCCGGCCGGCGGGCTCCGGGGGAGGCGCAGGCCCGGCCCGGCCCGGCCCGGCCCGTGCCCCGGCGCGGCGGCTCCCGTGGTTGACTCAGGGCCGCCGTTCCCAAGGTCTCTCCTGGCAAAAAGCAGTTGATGGAGGGGCCGGCAGAGCTGCTGGAGCGTGGCCAGAGCAGGGCAGCGAGGCTGGGGCAGGGGCTGGAGCCCAAGGCTGGGGAGGAGCGGCTGGGGGAGCTGGGGGTGCTCAGCCTGGGGAAGAGGAGGCTGAGGGGAGCCCTCATCGCTCTCTGCAACCGCCTGAAAGGAGGCTGGAGCCGGGGGGGTCGGTCTCTTCTCCCCAGGAACAAGGGATGGGACGAGAGGGAAAGGCCTCAAGCTGCGCCAGGGCAGGTTTGGGTTGGATATTAGGAAAAATTCATGGAAAGGGCTGTCAGGCACTGGCCCAGGCTGCCCAGGGCAGGGGCTGAGTCCCCATCCCTGGAAGGATTTAAAAGACGGGGAGATGTGGTGCTTGGGGACGTGGTTTAGTGGTGGCCTTGGCAGCGCTGGGTGACCGGTTGGACTTGGTGATCTTAAAGGTCTTAAAACGATTCTATGATTATGATAATCACCCACCGGCAGCATCCTCCTAGCAAGATAACTGCAGAGCGCAGCCAGGGGAGGCTGGGCAGGTTCCTGGTACTTTCCTCATCCAGGGATTTGGTAGGACGGATGGGGCATTGCTCCTGCCCTGCCACGGGGGGAGAAGAAAGCTTTGCGGGTGAGGCAGGGACATGCAATATCTTGTGATGTGGAGCTGGTAGAGGACAGGGAGCAGGGGGCCCCTTGGGGGTTCAAGGTGAGATTGCCATGGAAGTCAGCAGAGAGCGACTGGTGCTTGCTGCTGCCCGGCTGAACGCTGCAGCACCAACACCTTTGCTCCGTCCGGGAGAGACGCGTGTCCAGTGGGAAGGGTCCTGGGCCAAAGGGGGTGACTGCGTTTCACTGCTGGTTTCTCTCACAGCTGGGCTTCAACATCCGGGGAGGAAAAGCCTCGCAGCTGGGGATCTTCATCTCTAAGGTGTGTCTGTCCTTCTGCCATTCCCTCCCCGTGTTCTGTCTGTTCCCTTGGGTGTTGCTGAGCCAGCTGGGTGGGCAGGGAGACTGTCATACACCTCATAGGCATCTCCCAACTCACAGCTGTAATTTGCCACGCACCAAGCAGCAATCAGACGGTCCCGCGCCATTTCCTGATCCCTCCCCAGCCCACGGAGTGTTGCTGGTGCCCTGCAGTCCCTGCTCCCCATCCTCCCCAGCCCCCGTGGGGAGGCCGTGGGGCTGGGCTGCCTCGGCTGGGCGGGACGGGAGCTGCGGCGCTGGCCGAGCGGGGAGTCACCGCTGCTGTCTCTGCTCTTCCCGTCACAGGTGATCCCTGACTCAGACGCGCACAGAGCGGGGCTGCAGGAGGGGGACCAGGTGCTCTCGGTGAACGATGTGGATTTCCAGGACATTGAGCACAGCAAGGTGAGCGCTCCTGCGTCCAGCTGCCGGAGCGGGGACAGGAGGGGGAGTCCGAGCATACACCGTCTCCTCCCGGCCTCTCAGCCTGCACCAGCTCAGCTGGTGGCAGCCCATAACTGATCCATTCCCCTTTCCTGTCCTCCAGCCCAGTCTGGTCACTGAGCAACTCCTTCTGCTTTCAGGCCGTGGAGATCCTGAAGACAGCCCGTGAAATCACTATGCGCGTGCGTTACTTCCCCTACAGTAAGTGCCCGCTAGCTCCGAGCCCGGCCGCCTAGCAGCCTTTCTCCTTGGGAAGCAGACTGCCACGCGTCCCTGCCGGTTCCACCTGAGCTTAGCGGTTACGAGTCCAAGGTTACAGCCTCAGATGGCGTTAAGCTAGCGGCCTGCAGATCAGAACGAACATCGGGCTTTGATTTGGGGATCAGGACAGCTACCGAGTCAAAACAGTAAGGACTGGTTTCAGCTGCCTGGATAAAAAAACGTGTAGAGCAGGGCTTAGCAATACAGTGGCAAAAGGCGGGATGATTTTTGAATGGAAACGTTAGCTTTAGAGATGTAGACGAAGCTACTTATCCTTCGATAACATAGGAATTAGTTCTGTCACTGGTGGATCTGTGCCGATGGTGGACGCTGCTTGTGGGTTTTATCTCTGCCTGGGAACGTTTAAATTCTGATTGAGGGAAAAGACTGTGTTAGCTCTCGGGTTCTGCACCCATAAAAGTTCATAGATAGAAGGGGGGGGGGAAATAGAGGTCGAGTCAAGCCAAACAAGGATTCCTTATAAAATGGAAACTGACCCTTAAGTGAAGAAAGAAGGAAAATGTGGAGCAGGGGAAGAGAGGACTTTAAACTGACTTTTGTTCTAAATGCCCTGAAATAGCTAGAAATGACTGGCTGGGGCGCGAATGTGCTATTTTAGAGCCAGCTGCTACCCCAGAGGGTAGCAAACACTGCCTCTGCTTAGCGAGGCATATACAGAATATATGTTTTCCTTTAACATTTTGGCTAATTCCCCCAGCCATCAGCGACTGCTGCTCCTGCCCTTTCAGCCTTGCCTTCTCTTTCCCTTCCAGACTACCAGAGACAGAAGGAAAGAACTGTTCACTAGTCGGTGGCTGTCTGCTGGGTCTCCAGAGTGGCCGTCCTGCAAAAAACTCTCCACTACTTTTCCTCAACACCCGAGATGACACACCGATTTCAGCTGTCACTGGAGGTACAACTGTCCTGTTGGCTGCAGAGGCAGCGGCTCTGCTTCCTGCACGGAGAGATGGCGACAGAGTCTTATTTAGGTGGAAGATGGATGGGGCTTTAGTCTGCACGCCTTGAACTGGGTGTGGAAACAAGCTGATGATGCTGGTGTGGAAGTGGGTACCGGAGGGCAGCTTCTCTGGCAAGATCTGTGCTTCTCTTCTAGTAGGACGTAATTTAAAGGAGAGCTCTGCTGGTTCTGCATCCATCCCTTGTTGCTAGATGTGAGGCCAAGAGGGTCTGAGCGTGCTCGAGCCTTTGTCCTCCAAGAGATCAGCCTGTCCGCTTCTCTGGTGACAGGAAATTCTTTCCTTCTCCACTGTCCTACCTCTGCTCTACGCTACCGGGTTTGCTTGGGACTCGAGGAGTAAAACCCACACAAACTCGGTGCCCGTCTCTAGCTGCACTAGTCTGCCAAGGCATGTCTGTACCTCTTTGCTGCGTAACGCCCCCCACGACGCAGGACCGAGACGCTCGGAGCGCGTTTCTGAACTGCTGCGGGCACTTGGCCCGGTTCCCTCGGGTGCGGCGCTTGCACGGGTAAGGGTTTCGCTCGCTGAACTCGCTTCCTTCGCTTGGCGCAGCCCCGTCCCTGTCGCCTGCTCCCATCAGAGCTCCCCGCCGCTTCCTTTTCCCCTTCCCTCTTCTCAAAGGCAGGCGAGGCGGCCTGCTGTGCCCCGCGCGGGGAGAGCCCAGGTGAAAACGTGCCGGTTACCGGCAAATCCGGCTGCAAATGCGCGGTAGGATCACATTGTAAACGGCATGAGGACAGCCCTTGCTCTGGCCTCCTGTGCGGTGTTTCCCGCTTATCTGTAATAACTGAAATAAAACGAGTACAGCAACCGGACTTCACCTGATTCCCACTGAGAAGTCTCCGTGGAGGGCTGTTTGGCGCCGCCCCAAGGAGAGGCCGGGCGGAGAGCTGGGACAAGGGTCGGCTCCCCTTGCCCTTGCAGCCTGTAGGAGGAAAGCGTGGGGTGCAGGCGAGGTGCAGCTCTGATTTAAGGGTGTTTTTCCACTCGCTGTGATGGAAGTCGGCCCTTGATGAGCCTGGAGCGGTGCTGCAGCATTGCTGCAACAGGATTTTCTCTGTGGTGGCACAGCTGCGGCACCGCCAGCCAGGCTGCTCTTGGCTCAGCGCTGGGCCGGAAGCTGCGCCAGGCTGAAGCAGAGAAAAATACACGAGAAAAGAGACTTTCACTCAGAATAAAAAAAACTAGCTTTTCTGCCAGGGAAATAAGCACCTGGTCCACCCTGAGAAGGTAAAACAGGGAGACAGGCCTGTGTCCCATGGGACATTCGCCTCTCCAGTCACACACCAGTTTCCCAGCGTTTACGCATTCCTTGGGGAAGGAGGATGCAAGGCGACGTTTCGTGCTGCTCCATCTTCCCTTCCCCCCGCTGCGCTCGGCCGTGCCAGGGTGAAGGCTCAGCGCACGGTCCCTGGCCCCAGAGCCAACCCTGCGCTCTGCCCGGTGGACAAGCGCGACCGAACGCGCGCATCGGGCTTCGGCACACAACCCAACTGCCGAGGAGCCGCGAGGCGCCTTGAACTCTCCCCAGGGGACCGCAAATACAACCTCGGCGTTCAGGCTCCAGGACGCTCTCCCCTGCCTCGGGCAGCTTCCTCCCTGCCATTACTCAGAGGTAATTAGCTGGGTGCTTCCGCAGCCATCGCGCTGACCCCGTGACTGCTGTGGGCTAACAGGAAAGGGTGGATTCTTTCCCAAGACACATTCGTGTCTTCGGTATCTTAATTGACAGGGCAGGACCGGCCACTGCAGCCCATTCCTTTCTCCAGAACGGGAGATTCCTGCTGGGAAAACAACAGGTCCAGCAACATCATTGGCTTTTTTTTTTTTAGTGACTTGCAAAATAGAGGCCAAGAGTCACGAGCGTTGGAGCAGCTTTAGTTTGTCAATGAATAACCCCCTGGCCGGGAAGCAGAGGTACTGCAGGCGACGCGGCCTTTTGGAGGAACAGCGACAGCCCCAGAACGAGCTGCGCTGCATGAATGCACGGCGGGTTACACCTGCAAACCGCGCCGTACGGCTCCTCTCCCTCAGCAGGGCTCGGCGCTAAGCAGGGCTGGCGTGCTCGGATCCACGCAGTCACGTCACGAGAGAAAAGGCTACAAACCCAGAGATTTTCTTTAAAAACTCCCCCCACCCCTTATTGCAAACCCCGGACGAGCCCGAGCAGCATCGCCTAACGTTCCTCCCTGCAGCGCCGCTAGCAGCACTCACCCCTCTCGCCCTTCGCTTCGGCCAGCCGCTCTCATCGGTGTTCTGCAGCGAGGCGGCACGCTGCAGCGCCGGCTCCAACAGCGCGCTCGGCGCAGCCAGGCTTTCGTGGTTGCGTCGTGGCGCTGCCGGGCAGGGGATTTCACGCAGGCCTTGTGCGGTTTCTTTCACATCTGATCGGGAGCGGGGAAGCGCAGGGGGGAGACACCCATGGAAGCTCAGGAAAGGTCTTGGCACGTGCCTCATCTAGGTGTTAACCTACTCCATTTCTTTTCTGGGTGCTCAGGAGGGGCTCAGGGCCCACTCCAGAGAAAGGCAGAAGGCCGATTTACCTCCTCGGGACCATCTGCTTGCCCAGATCCCCTGACGAAGCCGGCTGCTTTAGGAGAGGGAAATTGAGCTTCCTGTACTGAGGTCCCTCGTCCCCGGTGACCCCCCGGTCGGGAGCGGGACGACGCGGCCAAGGAAGGCAGGCGCTGAGGGGAGGCGGCGCAGCCCGGCCCCCCGCCACCCTCCGGGCCCTCCCGCGCCCCGGCTGGGCCGGAGTAAAGCCCTTCCCTTCTCGCTCCATTCCCAAAGCCGGGCTTACACCCGCTAACCTCGTCCTTCTTCCACCATAGCCTACGTGGGACAGACTTGTTAAACCTAGGGGTAAAACAAGCAGAGGCAGCAGAAGGCCCCTCCCCGGCAGCAGGACAGCGAAGGCGTTGGTGAAATAACTTTATTTAGTGTGATACACGGCTGTGGTCAGACAGTCCATACTCATATTAATAGTCACACTTACTCGGCTAACAGCTAGGAGACAGCAGGGCCAGACACACACTCAATATTATACACATCCATAGAGAAGACAGCGGGAAGTGAACTAATTTTCTTCGCTAGTTACCCCCCCCGTTACTTAGGGTCTCCCCCCTCCCTCCCCCCCGGTCCGTGACTCAGAACAACACGACAGCAGAGCAGCGCACACCTGCCTGTGAGAAGGGGACAGCAAAACCTGTTCTACGGCAGACACGGACACACCGACAAACATCAGCAATTCCCACACAACAGGGGTATGTACAGAGGAGGGGGCTGAGCTTCCCGCCGGCGCTGGGACCCGGCTACGTCAGCTGGGACGGTGGGTATGGGGGGACGCCAGAGTGAAATGGGAAAGAACATCCCGGCTTCCTCCTGCGGGCCAGCTCAGCCGGAGGGGAAGGGACAGGGCTCTGGGGAACAAAAGATCAGCGAGGCGACTTGCCGCCAGCAAGCCAGCGCGGGGACTACCAGCTCCTGGTCCGAGGCTGCCCCTTCCCCTCCCTCGAGGGGTCGCAGGCTGCGTCAGTGACCGACAGCCACCCTGCTGGGGGAGCGTCACCCACCACCGACCGC
Source organism: Nipponia nippon (assembly GCF_047370975.1). Classification (NCBI taxonomy): domain Eukaryota; kingdom Metazoa; phylum Chordata; class Aves; order Pelecaniformes; family Threskiornithidae; genus Nipponia; species Nipponia nippon. The sequence continues at coordinate 22,884,686 of NW_028262313.1, forward strand.
CGGCGACCCCGCCCGTCACGCTGCCATCAGTCGCTCTCCTGCCCGCTAGCATCCCCCGGCAGCATGACATCGGCCAGGCGATGGAAAAAACAGTGAATGGCTAAAAGCCACCCGCCTGCTTTATTCTCCTTGCTGTCAACAAACCTACAGACTTCTGGTTAGGACAGACGGATGAAAACCCCCAGTAAAAGTCTCTGAAAAGCTCTATTAACATAATTAGAAACCAGGGGCAGGGGGAAGAGGAGGCATTTCCCAACCTCCGAGGTCGAGAAGCGACACCAAAATTCACTTCAGCAGCATACGTTCCTCCATTCCTCTGCCCAGGTCTGACAATAAATCCCTGCCACTGCTCATCTCAGCTTTGGCAACGTTACAGCTGAACACGATTCCAAAAGTGAAATGGCTACTAGCTCCATCCCCCAGAAGGCTACTACAAAGGCAGAAGCAGCTACGCATGACTTCATCAGGCAGCAACCTAGGTACGAGAACAGAGCAGCTACCGCTGGCCTCCCATCTGCTGCAGCTCTCCTGCTCCGCCTGAAGAAGCTCCCATCTATGTGAGGATGAACAGGAGACCAGAGACCAGGGAAGGAGCCTGAGCAGCACCCATGACTCCCAGGGCAGGTATTGCCCCTGGAGTGATGGATTTTGGGTAACGTGTTTGCTTTCGCTGTTGACAGACAGGACCCAGGTCCCTACGAACCACCCTGAGGATCTCTCCCCACCCAGCCCCGTGCTGCAGAGCCTCTGCGCCCTCTTCCTTCCCCTCCCCTGGCAGCCAACACTCACCGAGCGCCAGCGGCCTCTGGACGGGAAGATATTCCAACCGAGGAGAGCAGCCTGTGGGATGTCTCTGCTACACAAACGGGAGCAACGAGGCCAAAGCTATCAGAGTTTGGGGGTTTCCAGTGCTGCGTGTAACACGAGGGGCAAAACTCAGAAGTCGTGAGCAAGAGTTAGCCAAGATCATCCACAGAAAGGAGAAACTGAGGAGCTAATATTGTGTGTGCCCTGCAGGAAGCGAAAGCCTACAAACAGATAACCTGTATTGTCCAAAAAGGCAAGGCCAAGTCAAACCGACCGGTTTAAAAGGAGCAGCCTTTCAACAGAGGAAGTGGGGATGCGGGACAAAGACAGGGCTGGAGGGGACGGGGAACTAGTTACGATGCAAGGCAGTAAGGAAGGTGGAAAGCCCACCCCCAAGCTTTATTTTCGTCTTCCCTAACTCGGTGGCTTTTCCATTGCATTCACAAGATACATGTGAGCAGACAGGCTCAAGGTGGGGAAGAGGGGGAGAAGGAGAGGAAGAGAGGGAGTGTAAAGGGCACCGCAGTGCCAAAGTGCAACAACATAAAAAAATAAAATAAAAGACAGGACACTCATTCTGCACTCAGGGCTCATACCATGCAGTAAGAGGGGCGGCCGGGGCTGCTCCCCACCAGTAAACAGGGAGTTCGCTCGCTTAGTAGATTGGTTTTTCAGCCCACAAAGTAGGGTTGCCTAGCCAATGAGCGGTGATGTTCTTCGGTGAGACTGGCCGGTTGGGGAATGTGCTGCTACAGAACGGGCCTGTTAGCAGGAGCACCCGCTCTCCGTGACTGGCTGCTCAGGAGGTTTCTCTAGTTTGATGTCAATCACTGCAGGAGACAAGTTAAGGAAATCGCCCGGCTCGAGGAAAAACAGGGAGAACAGAGAAAGGGATCGGTACCTGCAAAGGCTGTTTGCTGTCCCTTCTTGGTGAGGGCAGGTGTTTTAGCAGAGCAGAACATATCCTGCCTGAACAGGATTAACTGCAAAACCAGTGGACTGGGAATGTCAAGACCAGTCAGAGGACAGAGCCCAACTGGACAGGCCTGCACACAAGACAGCCCTGTGCAAAAAGAGGAAAATATTATGGTATTTTAAAACTATGCAGGTTGTATCCTGAGCCTAAGTGGGGAGAGCAGAACTTGTGCTTGCTGGTATAAGCAGCTGGGTACATTTATATACAGACCACAAGCAGGGTCCTCAATTTATGCCCATAGGTAAGCACCACACTATGCTGCTGCTCCAGCCATATCCCTGCAAAACCCCGGGAAGGCTCATCCCCACCACGTGCCAAAAAGTCAGCCAGCCCAACCTAACGAAAGGGAATTGCCAAATTCTACCAGAATAGGGAAGTTACTGATGAAAAAAGCAAGGATACTGTCTTCTTTGCTCTTCTCTGGTGTGCTGTCCATCCCAGGTAAGGCAGCAGCCACACGACGGAAAAGCTGAAACGTAGCAATAGGTAAAGCTGAAGGTTTGTCAGAAAAAAATGCGTGTTAAAAAACATGGCCTTACAGCAGATCTCAGAGTCTGAATTGTACAAACTTGTTATGCAGCTACTTTAGCAAGCAAAGCAACGATCAACAAATGCCACGAGAATTTCACCTAAGAAATGTAATGGGTTTTATTACAGAAATTATTCAATGCCTGCAAAACAGTTTTATTTCACTTGTTCCTTCTTGAACACAACATGGAATTAATTAGTGACAGCCCTTCTAGGGACGCAGAGAACAATTCCCTCCTGCACTCAGTAAGCGTGTCACCTGCCATTTCCAGCCTCGGCTGCAATGTTACAGTGCACGACTCGGGATTTCTGATAAGCAACCTCGCAAGAGACCGAAGGTTTAAGAAGTTTATGGAATAACGGGTTTTACAGCCCATCCTTTCGGTTCAGTCCTGCTGCAAAACAGCCACGTGTGAGCGGAACAGCTGGCTCAAGTGAGCTGGGTTTAAGCTATTAAGGCTGGGCTGGAGCTGGGCAGGACTATCATATCCCCACACAAAACAGAAAATGGTTTTGCATAATTTTTCAAGTCAATGCTTAGAGCTCCTCCTGCTGACATTAACGCAGCAGCTAACACACTACAGACACTGCTAGGCAGTCTGGTGAGAGGTGCTGCGTAAAGAACGAGAGGAATCACCAGCTAATGATGATTTTTCTCACAGTAGCTTGGCAGAGGCCTCTCATCCACCCCTCCAAATTGTGTTACTTGGAAAACCAAGCCACTGAGGTACGAGCGAGGTGCTGCAGTTAGCATCCTTCGAGGCACAGAAGTTCTCACCGCAAACACCCACTAGGCAAATAAAGCAACAGGACGTTAGAACTAAAGGCTGAAGTGGATTCAATCCGGAATAGCCAAAAGAAAACCAAAACCAAGTCTCCTAACCCCACTGTGAAGTTCTCCTAAGCAGCGGGTGTGCAGCAAGCCGGTAAGCACGTTTCCCAGCTGACACCAGTAGCACTTATGCTCCCTGCAGATCCCGTGTGGCTGCCTTACTCCCCAAGTTCTGTCACGCTTCAGAACGATGCCTGAACTAGGGGAGAGGGGGATCACTTTATAGCAACAGGCAGCGGGCACAAACTGAAATACGAGAAATTCTGTTTAAACGTAAGAAAAGTTAAAAGCTTTTTTTACTGTCTGGATAGTCAAACACCGTGACAGGCTGCCTGGAGAGCAGGAGTCTCCATCCTTTGAGGTATTCCAAACCCAACTGGAATCAGTTCTGGGCAGCCTGCTCTGAGCGTGAGGGTTGGACTAGACGATCTCCAGAGACCCCTTCCAACCTCAACTATTCTAAGATTTTCCTCTGCGGCTTGCAAACAGAAGCAGGAGCTTCTACTCTAGTGCATCAGCACGTGCAATTATCCCCACCGATGTCAACGTTGATTTTAGAAAACAGGGCATTAACTGTTCACAAAAGCAAAGGGAATGTACAAAGTTACGTTTGACCGGCTGCACAAAATAGCGGCATTCCCATCCCTCAGCACATTCCGTTTTTATACTTTCCTTTCTTTCAAGGTAGGTTGGCTTAGCTTTAACGGGGAATCATTGACTTGACAGGAAAGGAGCTTCCACTAGATAAAGCAGCAGCAGCGCTCACGGGGCAAGAAGCATTTCAGGGGCTGACAGTACATACAAGCAAATAGCTGACGGAACACGAACCCTAAGCAGAAGCGTAATCCTCCCACATAACAGAGCAGTAACGTACAGATTTCCTGTCTTTAGAACAGAACATCGATCTACCTGTTTCACATTGTATCCAGTCTTTGCACTGGTCTCAATAAACATCACATTCAGCTCTTTGGCTCTCTGTTCACCTTCTTCTGTAGTGATTTGCCTGGACAAAGATGCAAACAGAAGCAGAAAGACAGAAAGGAAGAACAGACAGGAAGAGTTAGAGATTCTGTGACCGAGCCGCTCTTCAAGGGAGGGCCGCTTCGCCACCCCTCACGAGAGCGCGTCGGTCACCAATGGAGACCTCAGGACGTCTCTCTCAGCCTTCGAGACCCCCAGGTCCTCCAGCCAAGAATGAAACAAGCTCGGGTTACCCAGGGAACGCCTGGACTTTGGACTGTTAATAACGGATGATCAGCAGAGGATGAAGTTTGTGCAGTGCATTTGAGCCTCATTCGCAGCATCCTCGAGGGAAGGAAGAATCCCCGTACGCTGCACTTGATAGAAAAAGCGGTTCCCCACAAGTCGACAGAAGGGGAGCCCGTGAGGTGACAAAGATGTCAGAAAGGCTCCAGCAGCAGGTACAGTGCAACAGCGAGTGCTGGGCTGCTGCCTGCGAGCGAGCACCCGCAAACGCATCTCTGATCAATACCCTGTACATACCTGCTTCACATCATATCCTGCTTTAGCACTGGTTTCAATATACATCATATTCAGTTCTGGGGCTTTTCTCTCACCCTCCTCTATAGAAACCTGTCTACAGCACTGAGAACAAATCACAGAAAAGAAAAACCAAACCAAAGAAAAATAGTCCAAAAACAATAAAAAGAAAACTGCAGGAAAAAGCCAGCCACCAACTGAAGCAACATTAACAGGAAAAGAAAAACTTAGCAGGCTGCAGCACATAAGAAGAGTGCTATTTTTAGTTCAGCTTTTTGGCCTCAGAACTTAACTTGCACCATCACTTGGTTTTTACCATAGGATGAGCGGCTTCCGAGACGCTGTATTCTATTTCACAAAACGCAACCAAGCTCAGACTGATACTGTGGCTTTGTCCAACCTTCAAAGGCCCGGTATTTCAGCCCAACGCAAATCTAACTTCCTTTTAAAAGAAAGGCAAGGCAGCTTCTTTTACTGAGACCTGGATATACGCCATAATTCCAAATTCTAGCCTGGACCAGGACTACTGTCACTCACGTTGAACTTCTACAATAAGAATTTCTAGCGCTACATGAACTTCAGCTGTAGCTGTGTTCCAGTTTTCTGGTATTTTTAATTCTTACGGCAGCGCTGGGCCAGCTGTCCTGCACGCACACTCTACATCACCTATGTGCTACCAGGAAATAACCCAAGGCAGAAAATATCCCATCGGGTTTTCCAGTTCCACACGAAATTGGATTTTGATACAAATTCAAAAGCCTCAAATCTAAACGCCAGATTATTCAGTTAGGGAGCTGTGGTTATTTCTAGCTCCCAGGAGGGCGTAAGAGGTACTAAGTGGTCAACATCCAGAGCTGGCTCAAGTAGAACATCTCGGATTTTGCTCAGTTGCTTTTGTAAGCTGATTTCAGACACCAGACTGATCCGAGGTCTTGCCACCTGGAATTCTTAATCCAAATCAGCTATACACATTTTTATCATATTTCTGAAGCTCCAAGCACCAAGTTTTACCAATATTTCCAAAGTGCAATGCACAGGACACTTGGAATGGCCCCGCACTGGAAGTGGGAAAAGCCAAACAGTTGTTAGGAGTAAGGTGGCCTGCGCGGTGGACACAGAACACATTTCTGTAAGAACCGTCGGTACAAAGCCCACACAGCACCCAGTCGGAGCCTAACTTTATCCTTTTCCGCACTGACTCAAACCACTTGCCAGTATCAGAGCTGCCGATGCTTTTCCTGCCTGGCATGGCAAACTAAAAACTAACAGCATGACGTGTACAGCGACAAAGGGCAGAAAGCATCTCCCGACACCATACCGCGCAGGCGGGGATGCCGGCTGTCGTCTCATAGGAGCATGTGGACACCACCAAAACCAGAAGGGAAAAACCACATCACAATGCGTTCTGAAGCAATGTACTGCAGGAGGGAGTAAAGCAAGGCTTAGAATTTAAAATGTGATAGCCTCCCGACAATGAAACGGTCAGACTCCTGTTAGGCCCATCATCCCAAGAGCGAGCATAAACAAACAGGCAGTTCAGACACCAGCGCAAGATTTTTCTGAGAAAACACGTATGTTCCACCTGTAAGGCTTTTCACGCTGTTACCTTTTGATCACAAGCGTCTCGTGAACAGCCAAAGGATAAGGTTTTGATTTCATGAGATCTCATTTTGTTGCGAGATCCAGGTGTCTCCCTGTTCTGCCTTTTTGAGATGCTTTCTTTTGCATCACATAAAAATTCCCCATCACTTCAATGCTTCCTATCTCCTATGACACAGGAAGCACACGTTTCAGAGTACCTGGTGTATGTGAAGATGGTTCAGTTTAAAGTATTGGGACTGTAAGGAACTGCATGGCCCATCTTCCCTTTGCCAGCTACTGACACTAACCATTAAAAATAAAAATCTTTCCTTATCTGCTCTGTTGCTGATGTCTTCACAAAGAATGAAGTCTCTGAAAACATTAAACAAAATTTTTGCTAAACCAACAATCAAGAGAAGAATTTGAAACAGAAACACAAAAGTGCAAGCCTGTGGTCTTCTGAGAAACTATTACATTGGTTACGTTGGTTAAAGTGGCATTTTAAGATTAAGAGTTTTAAAAACAAAACGCTTTATGACATGTCCCAAAACATTAAGTCCATGCGATTTTAAAAGTTTACCTCTTTACGTCTCTTGGGGAAGTCTGTTTTTGCTAACCTAGTTTTCCCCTCACGCATCCGCAACATCACAGTTTGTGTCATGTTGGACATGAAATTTATGCTCGGAGGGAAACCTCTTAGGATTTATACTGTAAAGTTTCATGCTGCATCTTGTAACAAGAAGAAACTTTACTATGAACTTGCAGTTCACATGCAGGAAGAGTCATGTAAATAGGATTATTGAAAAAAGGCGGATTTCCTTGCTTTTTGGCTTTATCTCAGCACGAAAAGAGAAGTCAGACAAAATACACTGTTGAGAAACATGGTCTAGAGATACTGAAGTAAAAGGAATTTTTTTAGGTGGGCTTGTTTTAACCAAAACTATTTGTAGAATAGCAAAATAGATAAACTTTGCATATTTCATGGAAAGCTATTTATGCTTCATTTAAAATCAACAATTGTTTTGAAGACAGACTAGTTGGCCAGTTCCTCGCTTTTACTGGTCAGAGCAGCAAGGCCGCCAGCTCCCCTCCATTACCTCTTGTCTGCCAGGTCAGTTTTGTTCCCCACCAACATGATGATGACGTCGCTTCCTCTCTCTGTCCGAACGTCATCAATCCACTTGGAGGTTTGCTGGAAAGAATTCAAGTCTGTAGGGAAGAATTAAATGGGAATGTGAGGATAAAACTTCTTTTCAGAAAGGCAGAATGCTATGCTTGTACCCAGGTGCTTCCCCAAATCTCCCCACACCACATATAAAGGACCCATAAATTGTTTTCCGCTCAGACAGAAAAACGGGGTGGGGGAAAACTGTTTCTAACGTTAGTCATCTTCTTGCAGAACTGGTTGTAACATACGAGTTCTGCTTACATGGAGTATTTCAAATAACGAGACACCAAAGCATCACTCACTTGTAATGTCATAGACTACCACGGCAATAGTGGAGTCGCGGATGTAGCTGGGAATGAGACTGCGGAACCGCTCCTGGCCTGCTGTGTCCCAAAGCTGCAGCCGAACCTGCTGGTACCAGGCCAGGGAGAGCAGAAAGAGAGAGAGCAAGAGAGAAAAGAGAGGAGGAAACTGTCCTTTAGAGAAAAGGCCATTTCTAGAATTAACTGTATGCAGCTCAGTCTGAGAAGCTGAGGTTGACCTTGTAATCTTGCCCCAAATACCACAGAAGTTGGCTTTTCTGACTCTCTTTACAGATAAAGTGCTTTAATTACCTCCTTTGCTTGCCTAGAGATTCTGCTGTTTCCCCAGTCACTGCATCCCAAAGAGCTCTGGGTTACGGCTACTACCTCCAGTCACTGCTGACAGCGGTAGCTAACAAGTAATACCGAGCTGTTCTACCCAGGATTACAGATGGGGTCTTCCCAGGACTCCCAGCCTACAGCATCTCAGATCAAGGCTTTTTGGGCAATTCCCAGATGACAGACATGCAATTCCCTCAGCCCAGACACCACGTAGTAAAACAGCATCCACTCTCCAGCGTCAAGCATCCAGAAGATGGCAAAGGGGGTTTTCATGCAAGATTAAGGCAATCAATAATTTAAGTTCCAGCAGAAACAAAAGCTTCACATGACATACAGGGCATGGGGTTCTCCCCTTCAGGTAAGCACAAGAGTCAGAAACAAGCACCAATGCTACGAGAGGTACAGTTTGATCTCCAGGACTATGCCCAAACACAAACTGACCTATTCTATACGATAGCTCGAAGGTCTGGAACCTGCCTATTTGAAACAGCAATGGTCAAAACACGCCCAGCTACCAGAGTGAGCGCTAAACAAAAGCGTTTCACAACTGGGAGCGATACCATTTCCTTCCAAGCCATTACCCCACACAGCTAGCTGTACAAACAGCACTACGCTGCCAGAAAACACCACCGCGAGTTCTATAGGAGGGCAGATACTGGTTCCCAGCTCAATTACGTGAATTGGTTAGATGTGCTCACAAAGCCACTTGCTCAGCAACGAGGGAGAGAGCAGCTGTTTCTGCACAGAACAGCGGTTAACAAGGCAGCTTGCAGGAGACTGGCTACAAGGCAGAAAGCAGTTTCAGAAGGACCAGGAATTGGCTTGTTTAGAAGAGAAACAGAGGCTGGACAGAGCACGTGTCTGCAAAGTGTCTTGCTAAAAGCAGATCCCAAACAACATCGTATCTACATCAGGGTATGTAGATCTGATGCCCTGGGGCTTAAGGAAGATTAGGGCTTATAGTTAATGCAATTAGCTCATGCTTCATTTTGAAGGCAGCCTTGATTACAGCAGCAAAAGTCAGGGCTCCTCACTCCCCCAGGAAGCTCAGGGGGACAAACTCCAAGCACTTGGACAATACTACACCAGTGCTGGAAGATCAGATGGATAATGGCAGCTTCTGGCTCTTGCTTCTCGACTTCACAACGAGGTTCCAGACAGTCCCCAAGACATTGCTGCTACACCAGACTGGTCACCCAGAAAGTTGACCAAGGTGGTGATTTAAACACTCCAACCTTCAGACTCACAGTCAAAAAGGCAACAAGAGGAAGGACCACAGAGCTGGGGAAGAACTGGTCCCGGTAATCTTGTTGTAGTGAAGGGTAACACTATTTGAGGGAAGGCCTTCAGCTAGTACGCAGGTACCATGCAGGCACCCCTGAAGTGACCTGAGAAAGTCAGTTGCAGTATTTCTGTGGCTTCTCGTTTCTAGAAGTCCAAGTTTGCGTGCATCCCTTTTGGAGGGGAAGAGAAAATATAAATAACCCACTCAAATATGACAGCGTGCTAACAACCCTACCGGTCTGGAAGGACGAAAGGTCCTCAACCAAGAACTCACCCAGCCCCTCTCAGAAACAAGGTAACTGCCTCAGAAAGGGGCCCCAGTTGCAGTATGGACTCGCACCCTGGATCTCTCCACAGGCCATTCGCATTTCAAGATGCCCTGTAGATTAACAACAACTAAGCAATCTCTCTTTTTCTTCTCAGCTTACCACATGCTAGCTAACGATTTCTCTCTACTAGTCGTACCTTGGCTGGCACTTAAGTATGTCCTGTGGGACTGCCCCTATTTTACACTACCATGACCAGCATTAACTTACGGGAGACTATCTGATGTTCCCAAACACAGTTACCACTAAAGACAATGCAAATACATAGCTCTTAAGAGCGGCAAAGGAAACCGTGTTTTCCTAATCCCACTAGTGCTCACCGTCATCACGCTCTCAGGAGTACATGAGCACGTTCCTTCAATAACACAAGAAAACTAAAAACCTCTCAGTCACTAAGAACAAAGAGCAGTAGCAAGAAAAACATGAAATTAACTGGAAAGATCAGACCATTACCAAGACATGGTGAGATCAGCTATCACTTAACTATTTTTGACACGTCTGGAAGCTGTTAAGAAAAGCCTAGACTGTGGTAAGATTTTTCCAGCTGCTTGGATAAACAGCATCCCGTACCTGTCACGAGAGTGGGGAGGAAAGATGCCAACCTGCGCCGCCTGCCACGCTGTCTCACCTAGATGTCTTCCCAGCACAGTCATCACGGCCACCTCTCAGCACTCCTCAAACCCCAGACAGACCACTTCAGTTTTACATTAGTTTGCCCCAAACCAGAAATCCTCCCAGAGTCAACTACTTAAGCAACAGAAGTAGGAGGAAGACCATGTAATTATTTGCCCTCAATGTGTAAGATAAATCGTTAACAGAAGTTTACTGTTTGTTAAGCACTTCTGTTAACCTTAGCAAAACAAACCCCTGGTCTGTCAAGCCTCACTTTAAGCTAGTTTGTGACAGAATAAAGGTGGGCCAGAGGTTTTTCATCTGCGCTATGTTCTTTACTTCGACTTTGTCCACGTGGTGTTGGCTCGCTGGTATATATCCTGTCTAGATATTTATGGTGATACTGTAGCTTAACCAAAAAAGCCAGATCAAGTGGAATCAATAACAAGGAGTGATAATGAAATAATTGTATTCATATCATCATGTCTTACACTAAAACGTTCATGCCAAGAGTTACAAAAGCTTGTTTAGAAATTACGGCAGTTACATCTCTTCTCTTTCAAAAGCTCTCTGGTTACTCGTATGAATTGCCAGCTCTCTTCTTCAATGAAATGGAGTTTTGAATCCTCATAAGTCGCTGAATAGCTTTTATTTAAATGAGCGTTGTACCGTTTTAGCTGCTCTGACAGCATTCCTTTGCTTTGGCATCTGAAGTCATTACTTGTATTACCTCTCTAGCTATCCAGAAAGGAAAACAACATTGATTCTGAGGTTTAAAAAAAAACCAAAAACCACAACCCAAACCGGAAAGAGTAAAAAGCTTTCCAAAGGCTACCAATCACCTTTCATTCCAGCCAGGACAGACACACGAGAAGTCACAATCCCTGTTCACCTACCTGCCAGTCCTCTGTGTATCACTTTCATAGTTTGAGCTTTGAGCAGACCAGAGTTTTCCAGTTCCCCAGTTTCTGTATTATGGGATGGAGTTACCGTTGGCTGTGGGGGAGGATGCTCTGCTACTTCCCCTCGGCTCATGAAACACCTACAGGCCTGGGGCCGAGGGCCCATCTTAGCTCCTTTCAGACAACACCACCACTTCCAACGCATAAAAGGCACATTTTAAAAGCAAGGTCCCTGCAGCCACTCCAGCTCAATACCTACTTGTAATGTCAAAGACAATGACAGCCACAGCAGAGTCACGGATGTAGCTGGGAATGAGGCTGCGGAACCTCTCCTGGCCGGCTGTATCCCACAGCTGCAGCCTGATCTGGGAAATGGAAAAGCGTAGGGGAAGAGGGAAGGGGAAGAGCAGGAAAATAGAAAACAAAACCAAAACTCAAGTGAAATAAAAATAAAAAGAAAAAAATTGCAAGGCAAAAATAATGCAACAAAAGGAAAGTTAAAATGGAACAGAAATGTGAAAAGAGCCAACAATCCTTCTCACCGCATTCTCACAGTAACCTCAGCCTAGTGTGCCTGAGACCTCCCTCCCTCCACAGACCCATTAATAACTCACACACATGAACATGTTCTTCCATTTCATCACAAAGCCAAGATACCCCTAAAACACCTTCTCACACCATCTGCCAATGGGGGAAACAAGCATACATACCTGGGTGCATCCTGCCACGTCAGGACTCTGCCTGTAACGGCCACACCAGCAGACCGCAGCCTACAGCTAGCTAGATGGGGTCACTCCTAACCACAAGGACACCATCGCCCTGCCACCGATGAATCCACTGGAAAGCCTGGCGTCAAGTACTGAGCCACGGCAGTGGGGTACAAGCCAGGACAGCAACCACCCTCTAGACTGGCTTATCTTGGGCTGAAATCCAATGAGTCTGGGAAGATACTGAGACACAGCGAAGGAAACACTACTCGGTCTTCCAAGAACGAGGTTGTAGCTGTAACATGGAACTGTCGGCCTGACGGTCGGGACAGAGGATGGGGCTTCTCGAGGCCGCAGTTCACTTAGCGCCACAGCTCCCAGTGGACTGGCAACGTGCTGGAAACGGCACACTTACAGTTGCCCTCTACAGGAGATGGCTTTGAAGAACCCAGTTCCACATGTACTTGTCCCTTCTGCTGGCCAGTACGGGCTACCCGGGCCACATTTAGAGCCGAGTGATCTGGCATAGGTATAATTTCAGGCTAGATTATTTGGTGTAAGGACATATCAAATATGCCAAAGCATACGCTGCAGTTCGAGGCTTAGCATTCTTCATTTCAAGCACAGCAGTCAAAGCCTCCTGCAAAATACAGCATTAGCCATATCCGAGAAAGTATTTCAATGGCTGAATTTTCCTAGCTTGCGTGCTTGTGTTTCTCCCTCCTCTTATCTACGTTCAACACCTCTCTGCTATTTAAACAGGCTTTATGGGCTCTGTGGACCACTTACATAATCAGGAAAGCTAACAGTACATCCTCCAACATCGGAAAGAAAATAGTATTTTCTGGATAGCAGGCCAGCAGGTGAATGACATCCGGGCCTACACAACCGTAAGAAATCAAGACTACACTGCTGAAAACAGCACACAGGCATTCCAACTTGCCTTCACGGGTGTCAAGCAGAACTCCCAGGATCTCCTTCTTCTGCCACTGTCAGCACCATTGAAGAAAGTTATCCAAGTAGTTTTTCCCGAACAAAGATTAAGAAAGGTCTTTTCTAGTACTGAATCACGGGTAAGATGGCAGAGCAGCACTCAGGAACTCACCACACACACTGGGCTGAGACTTCTTCAGAAGCAACAGACCCAAAGCAACACAAAGGACTTCCATCGCACCACTGGCCCCTTCCTCCCCTCAACAGTTTCATACTGCTCAGGCAGCAGTAAAACTAGCAAAAAGCCAAGTACTAGCAAAACATGAACTAATGAAAAGACAAATACTGAAAGACAGGAGAGGGATGTGAGGGATCTCTTTATGCAAAAAGGAATCTCATGCAAGCTAAATCCAAAATTGCTTTACGAACAGCACCTCAGAACCACGTTACAACAGGAGCCTTTCTGTGAGGAGGAGCTATACCACCACTGGTAATCACGAATGACTTCAAGACTTGGAACTGCCTGGGGTCTGCTCAGACCCATTTACACTGACAATCCCAGAGGCAGAGCGGCAAATTCTGGGAGCAAACTACGCCTAAGGCACATAGAGCAGACAGCCCCTTCCCCGGGATACGGACATCAGCTTGCCCCAATTTTGCATGAAAGATTTTTTACTTCATTCTAGAGGTGTCAGATATTAACAAGCATCAGAAACAGGAGAGCGGGTCAGTGGTTTGATTCAACAAAGGCCATTCCTCTAAGGCTGCTGTGGGATTTCAGCAGCCATTGGAGGAACGGCCAGGCGAAGCGGCACGCACAGCAACTGCCGCTCCCATGGCTGCGGTTGCCATGCTCTCACACAGATGCCTCACTTACCGTGCGATCTTCAAGATACATTGTTTTTGACAGGAAATCAATTCCAATGGTCGCCTGAAAAGAAGAAAGGCATTAGTAACTGCAACCTGCCTTCCAGCATCTGCAAATCAGATCTTTCTACACAAACTCTGAAAAATGTTCACAAACTTATAATTGAGCCGTTGAGGCCATTTGCCTTCAATACAGTTGATAAAAACAAAGCAATCTGGATATCTGCACCATCCTCATTTCACATCATTCTTCTAACGCTTCTCAACTGCACAAGAACTGTGAGTCTGCATTTTAGCCTCAGACATTCGTGCATCTTAACACGGATCGTATCTGAACTGGCATCTCTTTCCGGTCTACCATAATCCAGCCTGGTAAGAATTATCTTATTAGAAATAACCAAAAGGTAGAGCAAATTACATATACAAACTGCAGGCAACTGTGCTGAAAGCTAAAAAGCAATGCTTATTCAGGACTTTCCAATTGAGAATATGCTTCCAGCGACATTCAGAAGCTTCATTTCCCGGGCAGTTCTTTCTGTAAGTCTCCTTCCATTCCCATTTCCACTGCTGTACAGCAATTCCGGTACAAAGACATCTAAAATAATTTACTGAGGTAGATGCGCTCTCAGGCACTTAAATCAAGCAGATGTCCTAGCCCATCATAACCCGGGAAACAGGAGACAGGTTACTGATGTAACAGATTTGAGTATTTCAAACAGATTATCTCCAGTCTTAACAAACACAGGCAGCATAACGTGTTCTGGAAGGGCTCCATCAGAACGTGAACCCTTTAGCATTGGACGAGGCCACAACAGTCAGTTTCTGTAGGCAGTACGGACTTCTGGGAGTCCTGTTTTCCGCAGCCAGGACACAGTTTATAACAACTACGATAAGCAGATAAATCCACGAGAGCATCTTACAGAAGTCAGGAAAAGAAACACAGCAAGCACAAGAGGATCCAGTTCCAGTGCACGACTTGTCCTCAAGAAAACAATCTTCTCTTCCTCTTCAACCTTAAAATTACTCCAGTCTAAGCCAGTAACTCTTTCTGGCCTGACTTAAAAGAGAACACCATAGTCTCATCCTCCTCAAAGATATCTGTTATTCCCTTGAAATACCGCTAAGTGCTTTTGATGCGACTAACGCTTCCTGAAATCTTCAGGCCTCTTACACATCTTCAGCTTTTCATCTGCAGCTTCTTCATCCCTACGCTACTCTTTCCCTGACAAGATTTCCCCAGCTTTTTCTATCTATAGCCTTTTAGTTAAAAAATAAAATAAAATAAAAAAACTAATAAAAAAACATTGAGAGAGAGAATATACCATGCTGGCTTCTTGCAGATCTATCTAGACACTCTGGACTCAGACGCTAGAGACCAAGAACCATCATAAGCACGTTCGTACCTTATTCTTTCTCTCTGTTTCCCGAGACTTCCATACCCATCATCAGGCACCCCGACCATCCTCTTCTCTGTCAGCCAACCCCATAAACCCATGTTTCTCCCTGTTTTCCTCGAGGCTTCTCACATATCCAGACAGGATCTAAACCTTGCTTCTTTTTTGTACACTGTATTTCCTGACATCATACTAGATGCTTGGGCTTAATCGTGAAGTCTCAACTCCATTTCAAGGCACAATACAACCTTACATATGATATTGAACTGGTATCTCATGGAGAAACATGCTCGCCCCTAACAGTTCTCACAGGCATACATTTTCATAGCGGGGAATAGATTTACCCATATATATTAGAGAAGACAAACAAACAAACAAAAAAAACACTACCACATACCTGGTAAGTATTGTCAAAACTGTCATACATAAACCTGGTGATCAGAGAGGTCTTCCCAACTACAAAAGAAAAGAAAAATTACTTTCAAGCAGCAGTGGAAAAAAAAATAACCACTGCTTTGGGAGTGACACGCTGGTAGCACTGATCATCAGAATGAAATCGCCAATCTAAGGCTATTTCCCAGCTACGGCCTCCTGCGAAACAACCAGCTAAGAAATTCACAAAATGACAGAAGTATGTGAAGCCAAATCAACCTCAGTAGGTCAAAAATTAATCACGATGAAAACCTGGTCCTCAAATTAGGTACGTCGTGATGCACATGACAAAGAGTGATTTGTTTGCTTAAAGCAAGCAATAAATCTGCTTTGTTACCCATATTTTGCTTCTTATGTAATCACCAAGTCTAGGACTTACAGGCATAAACATCAAACAAGACATTATTTACCTGCCTCTGGCTGGACAGAAAAGCAACATTCACGGCTTACATCCTTTCTTCACAACAAGATTTTAGATACAGAATAAACTTTGGTGGCTTGCCTAAAGGCTTTAAATTTATGTCTCCAAATATTATCAAGAGACAAAGTGCAGAACTGATGAGAAATGGGAACCAAAGAGAAGATCTCCAATCCTCCCTCAGGAAGCTGGAGGAAGCCAAGAAAAATTCAAAGGACATGGATGGAAAAGAAGAGGGAAAAGGAATGCACTGCCTAGAAAGGCTGTGAAACTGTGAACGTTGGAGAGGGTTAAAGACAGGTTAGACAAATGTCTGTCAGCAGCAGTGTCGATCCTGCCTTGGTAAGGCAGGGGAATCAGACAACTTCTGGAAATTCCTCCAAGAGCTACAGTTCTGGGACCGAGGAGGAGGGAAGCAGTAAGAGATCTAAAGAAAATAATACAGCAAGGAATACCACAATTTCAAGAAAAAGATACAACTCATCCATATATTATGGGGGGGGTGGGGGTGGGTACAAAAGGGAGGCAACTTCCAGGTAAAACAAAAAAAAATGAAGACGTAAGGGAGGCGACGGCCACGCCATACGAGCAGCGCTGCTCTGCCATTTATTTTCTCTCCCGTATATGCCACACGCCCGGTGCGGACGCGGCCGGGGACACAACAGGCGGGGCGGGGCGGAGCAGCAGCCCGAGAGCCACCGCATCCCTCCCAGGCGCCGGCCAGGCCCCGCCAAGCCCCGCGCCTCCCCGGCAGCGCGGCTGCGGGCGCACTGCGGGCCGGACCGAGGCGGGAGGCCCGGCCCCGGCGGGCGGCCAGGCCCTCCGGGCAGGCAGAGCGGGGGCAACGGGGCCCCGGGCCCTCGCCCGCCGCCGGCGGAGGCCTGAGGCCGGGCCACGGCGGGGCCGCCCCTCCCTCGGGCGGGGGAAGGCCCTTCACGCTTCCTCTCCCCTAACGGCTCCCGCCGCCCCCCCAGCGCCAGGCCCGCGGCGGCTCCTCGCCCCCCGCCCGCGGCCCGCCCCGCTCACCGCTCTGCTCGCCCAGGAAGACGAGCTTGAACTTCCGCAGCGGGTTCCCGAACTCGCCGCCGCTGCCGGGGGCGGACATGGCGGCGCGGGGAGGCCGAGCCGGAGCCGTGACTGAGGAGATGCAGAGACCGCCGAGCGCCCACCGCTGCCGCCGCCCCGCCCGCCGCGCGTCACTTCCGCCGGCGTCACCCGCGCGTCACTCCGCCCCGCCCCCGGGGCAGGCGGTTGCCATGGCGCCGGGCCGCCCGCCGCTGCGGCCTCCACCGCGGGGCGAGGCGGGGACCGGGCCGGGGGCGGCGGCCGCGGGGGCGCCCGGCGCCTCGCCCTCCCGCCGGCTGCCCGCCTCGGGCTCCCCCCGCGGCCCCCGGAGTGGGCCCCGCGCCCCGGCACCACGACACGCAGCCGGCAGCGGGCCACCGGGGCGGGTTTATTTGTAACGGTGTCACGGAGTACATCGCGTCACGCAGGCGAACGACGATCGCGCCCCGCTGCACCCTCCCTGTCCCCGTCCCCTCGCAGCACCCGTGGGTGCAGGGAGGCGGGGGCGCCGGCCTGGCCACCGTCCGGCCCTCCAGCCTGGCGGTACCGGGCGGCCCCCGCCACCTCAGCCGGGGCCCGGAGCCGGTGCGAGGAGCCCGGGGGAGGGGGGGGGTGCCTAGGGGTACGCATCGCAGGGGGCCGAGGGGTCCGCGCCGCGGGCGGTACAGCGGGGAACGCGCTACGGGCATCTACGTCCCAAAGCGGGGCGCGTGGGAGCGGCGGCTCTCCGCGCAGGTTAGCTTTCCTCCTTCTCAGCCTCCTCCTTCTCATCTTCATCGTCTTTCTCCCCGTTGAGTTTTTGGCGAGCGAAATCCTCGATGACGATGTCCTCCTCGCTGGAAGGGAGAGCGGAGCGTGGTGAGGCCGCGGTCCCAAAGAGGGAGAAAGCCCTGCTGACACCCAAACCCTGCTCCTACGAGGGGACAGCGCGGTGCTCGCCCCGGCACCCCACAGGCCGCCGGGAACAGCCACGGAGTCCCACAGGCCGCCGGGAACAGCCACGGAGCCACAGCCTGACCCGAGCACACGCAGGACGCACAGCCAGGACAGATCGCTGGCTCGACTGCGAGCGTGTGTGACCGGAGGAGCTGGGCTCTCGCCTGCAACTTGTGGCTTTTTTTTTAAGATAATATTTTGCATTGTCAAGGGAAAAAAAGGAAGGAAAAGAAATTAAAGTGGAGACAAAGAGATTAGTTACCTCCTTGTGAAAGGCGAGCGGCAGATGACATCAAGGGAGAGCCACAAAATGAAAAGTAGGGGAAGAAAATGGAAAAAAAGAGTCAGCAAAACCAATTCCAAAAGCTTGCGAATGTGAAACGACTTGGCAAAACCTACAGGGAGCGATGGTGGGGACAGGCCAAGAGATTTCCTCCTCTGGAAGTTTAAATATCCTCGCTGAGCTGGGAAACTGATAGGCTTTGGTGTGAAAGCCTTGCAGTTGCAGCCCGAGTTTCCAGGCTCCAAATCCCAGTGCTCGTGTCCCGTTGCAGGGTGTAACCAGACACAAAAACAGCCTTTCGGGGCTTTCCGAGCCAGGGCCGGCTGTGGGGCTGGTTGGCGGCCGTGGCTGCCAGGAATGGGTTTGGCACGCTGAGGCTTCCCAGAGGGAAACAACCCCAGCTGTGGCTTCAGCTGGAGTCAGCTCCTGTCGTGGGAGGAGGAGAGGGCTCTGGCACTGGGGAGCGCACAGGGGCACGGGGCTGTGACCGGTGCCACCTCCAGCGGCCGAGGGACCTCAGCGCGGAGTGGATGGGGACTGAGGCCCCAAAGGGGACGTTATGTCCAGTGGTGGCACTGGTGACTGGGAGATGCAGCACTGCCGGCTGCTTCCGTGGGACAAGGTGAGGTCTGGGCTTGCAGCAAGAGAGGCTGCTGTGTTTGCGGCAAGGGGAGTTGTAACATAAGCCCTGGAAATGTGCAGAACACGTGCTGAGCCCAGCGTTTGCATCTTCCCAGCCTGTGACAACGCTCCTGCTGCCTGTGCCGCCATGGAGCGTGTCATGCTGTCTGCTGTGACACAGGGGCTCAGGGCTTTGAGGCCTGGATGATTTAATCCAAGGATGTAATCTCAAACTGGAATGGGGCATCACATCCATCTGCGATGGATCCGTATGGTTTCCATGTTAGAGGAAACACGGGCTTGAGGTGTGAGGAAACACGGGCTTGAGGTGTAAGGAAACCTCTTTACCTTGGCTTATCTGCAGTCCATTGATAAGCAAAGCACCAGGAGGCAAGGATTGGGAGAGACACACATGCAGGTTAGTAGAGAAAGGACATTTCAACTAACAAACATCTCTTCTTAATGCTCAAGTGTTTTTCTGGAAAGAGAGACATGGAGAAGGGCGGCAGCTGGGGCGGCGCGGGGAGGAGAGCTGCTCCCGTGGCTGGTCCCGGACAGAGGGTGGCTGCCGCACAGCCGGAGCAGCTCTGCCCATCCCGCAGCCAGGGGTGCTGGGGCAGAGCAGGGCCCTTTGCGCAGAGGCAGCTGCATCGATGTTGCTTTTACCAGTTCCCCTCAAAACGGGAACTGCCTCTTCCTCCCCTGCGTTTCAGCGGCACCCCAGGTGCTACTTACCGTCCGCAGGCTTCTGGTGCATCAGGATGAGAGGCAGCTCGACGCCGACATCGCTGGAAGGAAAAGCACTTCTTTCAATAAACCCACCCGGCACCGCACCGTGCTTAGCCCCGCGGGCAGCTCCCTCCTTACCTGGAAGTGAGATCCCCCAGGATGCTGCGGCGGCGGGAGAGAAGGGACAGAAGTCAGCCAAGGCAGAGGAGGGGAGGCGTTATACTTCACTTTATAATAAGATGATTGATATTGGGGGTGAAGGGCAGCGGCGATGGGGATGGAGGTGTGGGAGCCAGAGAGCAGCCCAGCGCCCGGCTGCCCCACGGCCCAGGGGGAGCGGGACAAGGGGATCCACGGCATGAATCCCTTCGTCACCTGCCCGGGGGTACAAGATCCCCCAGCACGGCCCAAGGGGACGGTCCCTGCCCCCCACGCCCGCAGAGCCTCACCCTCCTCGGGACACCACCAGGTTGACCTTCACTTTGTAGGACACCAGGATGCCCAGCACCTCCTTGTCCATGCCGGGTCTCAGGCTAGGAGAAAGGCAGAGCGGAGCGGTGAGGTGGGCAGCGCTGCTCGCAGACCCCATCCGCTCCCCCCGCAGCAGCTCCCGGGGCTGCGTCCGTGCCCCATGTCGTGTGGGGTGCACTGGGGTGTAGCAGGAGAGGACAACACAACGTGGCATTAAAAGAGAGGGGAGGCCACTTGGCTGAAGCCACAGAGCTGTTCCTGGAGGCCACTTGAGCTGCCTGAGCTGGGATTTACTCCTGCGACGAGAGCCGGTGCAGCTCTGCAGAGGGATACAGGGGCTTTGGACGATGGTTGGGACTGGGAGGCTACGACTCCTGTGAGATGGAGAGGTGGGTCTGTGGCCGTGCCACAAAATCCCTACATTTTCCAGCTGGATGGGGTGGGCACAGGAGGTGTGGGGGACCCTTGGTGGGAGCCCAGAGCACCCTGAGCAGCAAGAAGCTGTTGGAGAGGGGGGAAGGCACGGGTCCGGCCGTGGCGGGCAGCGGGGGGAGCCCACCCGGCTCTTACATGGTGGTGGAGGCCAGGTTGGTGTCCTCGTGCTTCAGCTTGCCGTCAAGAGCGAGGCCTCGCTTCTCACGGTTGGCCGAGAGCGTGGGGGTGACGGAGTACGTTTTGGAGAAGGTGGAGTTGGCCGCCACGTTCTCGCTGCAAGGGGTGGGAGAGGAGAGCTCGGAGCCAGCACCAGCCTGGTGGGCGCTCGGCACCCGCCGGGGATGCTCAGCATCGCGCCAGGCACCTGGGCAGAGCCAGCCCCCCCCGCCCTGCCCTCCCCACGCAGCTGCCTGGGCCCGTTTCCTCCTTTTGTTCCCTTATACAACCACTTCTTTTTTCTACCCCCCCCCCGCCTTCGCTGCAGCCCTCCTCGTCCTCGTGGGCGCAGAGGCTGCGGCTGGCCTCAGAGATGCAAAGCAAGGAGAGGAAACAGCCGGGCGCAGGGGCAGCTGCGCACCTTCCCCCAGGGACCTCCCCAGCCGACACCGGCTTGCACCGGGGGACATGGTGTCCGCAGCCTTCCCTCTCCTCTGCTTCCTCTGCATCTGCTCTTCTAACCCTGATATTTTTACTGCCTGGTGTAAAACCGTCTTCCCCACCCCCTCTCCCCTCCTCCTCCTCCTCCTTTCTCTTCCTCCCTCTGGCCGCGATGTCACGCCACCCCCAGCACCTTTTTACTTACTTTATCTCCTCGGCGCACACAGTCTTCGTGTATTTATCCAGTGAATAGAGGACCACGTCTGTGATCTGATCAACTGAGGAGAGACAAGAGGGTGCAGCGTTGGGGATGCGGCAGAGGCACGGGCACGCAGTCCCCATCTCCAACGGGGAGGCCGGGATGCGGTGGCTGCCGGGACGTGCCCCTCCTGCCCCCTCTCACCTGAGATCTTAATTTTTTTCACAATCTTGCTGGTAGTGTTGTTGATGTTGACGGTCACGTTGATGGGGTCGCCGTGGTAGTAGATCTGCAGTGGGAAGAGGCTCAGTTACGCGACCGGGCATCCCGGTCCCCATCCCTGGGGACGCACGTGGTGGCACGAGCCGGGGGATGGCCCCCCTGCTGACCTCCTTATCCAGGGAGGCTTCGAGGTGCAGGGGCTTGTCGGACATCATGAACTGCCGGATGGTCTCCGACTTCGGGGGTGGCCCCGTCTTCACGGGCGCAAACTGGATCTTGCGGATGATGAGGCGCACCGAGTTCCTGCAGGGCGAGAAGCGGTCACCCCCAGTCCCCCTGGCAGGGACGTGTTGACACAGCCTTTGTGGGGGACACGTTGGCTGTCTTCAGGGACATCACAGTGTCTCTAGCCAAGGGTGTAAGCTGCAGCCTGCCCTTGGGACGTGGTGGGCACTGACATGGGGCCCACTGCCCCTCCTTCGGGCAAAAAGTACCCCGTCCAAGCGTGGCACAGGCTGACAGCAGGTCCTCGGCCTGACCCCTAAGCTGGCCACCCCAAAACCACCCAGCGGTTTGGTTTTAGGGCCCTGGGGCAGGAAAGGGATCCCCTGCAAATACCTCTTGTGAATTTTCTCCTCCAGATTTTCAGCACAAAATCCTTTGACCTCGAAGTCCACGCCGCAGGCCTAGGGGGACACATATGGTCACTAAGCAGGAGGGGCTGAGCTGCCTGAGGTTTCGGTTCATTCCCTGCCTTCCTCCACTGCATCCCCGGAGATCCTGGTCCCAGCTCCAGCCATCCTTCCTCTCCAACCCTCACCCCGCGGGCCAAGTCCCCGTGAAAGAGAAGCAGCTCTCGGTTTTGGCACCCCACAACTTAACCCCCTGCCAGAGGGAACGGGTCCATGGGACACAGGTCAGGGACAGCAGCTCACCTTTCCCACATCGTCTGGTCCCGGCTGGAGGGTGACCGAGCAGGGCAGGTTGGTGGCAACCTGGGCAGAAGAGGGAAAGTGAGGGAAAAGTAAATAAAGAGCATGCCCAGAGATGAGCCCTGGTGCCCACCATGGAGGTGTGCAGTCGGGAAGAGCTGAGCAGCCCCTACCTCGAAGGTGAAGGGGTAGGCGTTCTCCCCGAGCTTCTTCATCAGCTTCTCCTGCAACGGAGTGAGGGTTTTGGGTGCCTGGTCCGGCACCGGTGGGAAGATCTGGGTGGTCAGGACATAGAGGTCCTTCCTGAAGGTCAACCCAATAACGTCGAGGTCATCTCGGCCATAGCGAAATGCGCAAGTCAGCGTCACGTACACTGAAGCCAGATGGAAACGGAGAGGAGTGGGGTTAGGGGGAGGGTGAGACAAAGGGAAGGCAAGGGGTTGAGAAAAGAGGGAAGAAAGAAAAACTACTTTAATCACTCTTTAGGAGAAATATGTCCCTGTTATCAGGGCCCAGACCTCAAACACCAAGTTAACAAGAGTCACCACATCTTTCTACAAGGCACGGGTGGCTTCAGAGCTGGTGCCCCAGGCAGAGGAGATGAGAAGAAGGAGGCAGCTTTCCCCTCTGGTCAGCTGCCGTGGCCCTGGCATACAACGAGCTGTAGACAACCCGTTGCAGTTTTAACCTGACTACAGTCCGAGGTTCCTTGTGAGCTTTGGACCAGTTTCCATCCCTTCCCCTTATAACGTGGGATTTTGTGCCTTCATACCTTTTCTGTCCTTTAGGTACTCGGGGTCGATCAGGCAGACGCCATCTGCAAACAAGCAGAGAAGGGCCAGTGAGCTCGGCTGCCCGGGAAGATCCTTGCAAAAATACGGTGCTTTTTGAAGTCAAATAATCTGCTCATCAGCTGGGAAGGTGACCGAGGGGAGCTGCCCGTCAGGGGGACAGCGGTGCCTCCTCCAGCATCTCCACCAGCAGCGTGGCCGGGTTGTTTTGCAAAGGGACTTTGTCCCTTTCCCTGCCATTTTTCTGTAAGAGTATTTGCAGGAAAACAGGACGTTTGCTCCTCTGGAGCTGCCCTTGCTTCTCCTGCCCCAGCAGGAACCAGAGGCGAGCAGCCACCGGCACAGGGACCGGTCTCCCTGCCTGCTCACTGCCCGCGCTACCCCTCCGTGGCGGGCACGGCCCCACTCACCTACGGAGTCCACCGACTCCACGTGATCCACAAAGTCTCTCCTCCCCAGGTAGATGGATAGCTGGAGGCAGCACACGGTGAAAGGAGAGAAGGAAACGGGTTAGTTAGTGTTTGCCGTGGCACTGGCTAAAATTTTCCAGCCCCGGGTGGTGTCGAGGGGCTCGTTAACCCTGCCATTAGCACGTTAGACCAGGCATTGCATTTAAGGATTCATATAGGGTTTTTTTTAAATTTCTATTTTGAAAAGCGAGCCCTGCGGTGGCATCTTGGCAGGTATAGCAAGAATCAATCAGATTTCAAAGGGAAGGGAAACGCAGCCCATGTCCCATCCCACGGGCAGAGCCAGCGCGAGGAGCCCCGCAGCCCCTCCACACCGGCACAGCCTGCACCTTGGGCTGACCCGCACCCAGGGACGGGGCGCACGCTCCCCTCTCTGCCTGCACGGACTCACCTTGCTGTTGGGGCTGGTCTTCTTGAACACCCTGCGGAGGAAACACAGACAGACGGGTTGGGAACGCCCTGGAGCAGGCTGGATGCAGCACAGCCCTGGGGCAGGCAGGGAGCGGGTGGCTGTTCATCTGCCTGGGGCGAGGGGGGCGAGGGCTTCCCTGCAAGCGTGGTGCGTGGTGCCAAAGCGTGCACGGGATGTCCTGGCCTTGGGGAACTCCGTGTCCTGCAAATTCAGAGCCAAACCCGCCCCGTCTGGCTGCCCCGGGGGACGTCATGGTCCTGAGCTCAGCGTGGGACCGTCGAGGAGGGGTTGCGTTAGCTGGCTGTGTCTTACGGGCAAGTGAGAAAGCACCAACACGCAGAAGGAAAGAGAAGGTGCTTTGCTGGCCCCGCGACAGCTTGCTCGGTCTCGCTACGGCGAGCTCACGTACCCACTGGCGGTGGCAGCGGCTGGGGGGAGCCGGGGGGCTCGCTTTCTCCCTCTGCTCCTGCCTCACAGCGCCCTGCTCCATCCCAATTAAAGAAAAAAAAGAAGAAAAAAAAGACACTTACTTTGCTCCTTCTGCCATTTTAAGTCAGCGGCCGTGCAGGCAGGGATCTGTGGGGAGAGATGGAGAGAAGTGCTGGGCGAGGCGGTGGGGAAGAGGCAGCCGCCGGCCATCGCCAGCCAGCGGGACAGAATCATTCCCGTCCCACTGAACTGCACAGCCCCGACCCACGGCCCCTCCGTCCCCATCGGGCAGCGCCAGAGCCGGCTCTGGGAAGGCAGCGCCGGCCGCCCTGCCCTCACGCCCTGAGCCCGTCTGGGGCTGCCCAGCCCTGCCCCACTGCTGCCCGCGTTTTGCTCGCTCAAGCCTGGCGTCCAGAATTAAACCGTAAATATCGCACTGATCACCAGCTGATTCTCCGGGAGATTAGATGGGATGAGCTCAGCTTCTTAAAGTTAGGCAGCTCTGACATTAGCAGAGCTTAAGCCCAGGCAGGATTTTAAGCCCCACGGGCGTGTGGGCAGAGTTGCCTCTTTACGCAACCGCAGGGATGCTGAGGAGAAAGAAGAAATTGATATGGGGGGAGGAGGTGATCCTCTTCCCCACGGGAAAACAAGGGATTAGTCCCAAACACAGGATCTTTGATGCCCTCAGATGCTGCGGGATGTGAAGCTTGGGCATCCTCGCCTGCAGGATTTCTTGGGCAGCAGCAAGAGACGGTGTGGAGGGAACAGTGCCGCGGGCTCAGCCCTCTCCAGAGCCCGGGAATTGGGGATGAGGCAATGAAAGGTGGAGGAGAGAAGAGCTGAAGTCCTCTGCATCTCCCAAGCCCCGGGGAGGGGACCCGGACCCCTCCTGGCTTGGCTGAGCTCTCCCATGCTGCTGCCTGGCCCCTCCACCTGTGCCCTCTGGCTCGGCCACGCTGAAATCCTTTTGGCCACGTTTTTCCCCTTCCAGCCACCAATGTCCCTGCCCCCAAGTGTTTTACGAAACAGCAGAATCCGTGGTCCAAAGCACCGGCAGGCCCCAGGCAGCAGAGCAGGCAGCACTCACCTGACGGGTGGATGGACAGACAGACGCTCTCCTCTTCCTCTCCCAACACGTCCCACTGCCACCCAGTCGCTATGGGCTGCTCCCAGTCCTCCAGCTTCTTATATCCTCACCACGGTCCCTCCCCTGGCATCTGATCTCACCCTCTCGGCTTTGGCTGGAGATGGGGGGGGTGCGTGTGTGTGTTTGCACCGTGGGAGAGGTACTTTCGGGAAGAATCCTATTAATTTATTAATTGGGGAGACGCTTCATGAATAAGAGTGGGCTATAATCACGGCTGCTGCTGGAGCCCTGAGAAAGCAGCTTACGGAGATTGGCAAAGCAGGCTTAGGAGCAAGGTGATGGTAATTGAGGTGGAAGCTCTGCTCCCAGTGGGCAGGGGTGCAGGCAGGGCACGGGCAGGGGCGCAGATTCCCACGGGGGCTCTCTACAGCTGCTCCCATGGCAAGTGGAGCTGGGCCAGCCCTGGGCACGAGGGTGGATGGAGACGGCAGAGGGGAGGGAGGGACCTGCCCGTTTTTATCCCTCCCTTACGCACTTTGCTGAATGGCTGACAGATGGACGGAAGGCGCAGGCAGCTCCTTGCACGGCCAACGTGCCCGTCTGGCTGGTCACCTAGAGGTGACCTGCTGTGGTCCAGGGCCCATGGGACACCCTTGCCACAGGGACGCTGATGTACAAGATGATGGGGCGAAGGCACAGGCAAGGCTCGGGGCTGCAGCGGCAGCTCCCACACCAGGCTTCGCTCCCCCTGACGCAGCGGGGACGGGCTGGCCACCCCTCGGTGGTGGGACACAGACCTGCCACCGTCCCCCAGCACCGCTGGGCAATCTGCTCAGCCCCGCATCATTTCATAACGCCGTGGGCTGGCCTCGCCTGACCCGATTAGCACATCATTAATTCAAGGTTTGCTGCTGCAAATAGAAAACTATTGAAAGCGCAGAGTGGATTTGCCTTACGGCTGGCTGGGAGAGAAGCGCTCCCCGCTACCGTCCCTCCTCGGCTGCTGCCGGCGCGCAGGATCCCCCTCCCGCAGGGGCGGCTGCAGGATGCTCGCGTGGGTGCTGCCCCCGGGTTGGCCCTAAGGACAGGGCACAGACCCCCGGGACAACCCAGGGCAGCCTGCAGACTGCTCCAGCAAGGCCCCACTCATCTTCCTCACCTCCAGCATCCCTCAAGCCCTTGCTTGCTTGGCCAGACCCTTTGCTTTGAGCACGCACTTGGTTCTGGCTCAGCCCCCAGAGCTGAACACCGAGGTTGGGATGTGCCTGCTCACTGCTGTGCCTCCATCCCAGAGCTGCCAGCAGCCTCCTCCCAGCACCCTGAACCAGCTCAACGACCTTCAGCACCTGGGTACCAGCCCCTCCCAAACGCAGCCCACCTGTGCCCTGGCCCCATGGGCCACTGGGAGCCACTGGGAGCCACCACGAGCCACCATGGCACACCAGCCCTGCCAGCCCCGCTGCCCAGGGCTTTAGCTGTCAGCACACGTTGCCCAGGGCCGGGACTTGTGATCTCTTTAATTGCACACAGGAGAGCTGCTTAGTTTGCAGATTAGCGGGCGCTATTTCTGCCAAGGTTGGGGGGACACGTGAACTGTGACCTTCCCGCTGGCGGGTGGAAGAGGAGGAGGAGGAGGCAGCCCCACCTGGGCGCCCGCTGCCCACCTAATCCCGAGCTCTCTGTTTGCAGTTCTTCGTTCAGCTCTTAATAAGGCCTCTGAGACCGGTGCGGTTCACAAGGGCCATGGCTGTAGGGTCTGCAGAACGTGGCGAGGATGGAGAGCAGATTTCATTATGGGTGGCTTCAGCTTGCTTTAATCCTGACTGGGTGGATTCAGCCAGGGAGACCTTGCCCGGGTTGGGGGGCAGATACTTCCCCCCCCAAAACAGTGGTGAGACGGACAGACCACATCCCTTCCTGCGCTCGCACCGTGCTCCGAACCAAGCACCGGGGAAGGAAGCTGGGGGATGCAGCGCTGTGTTAAAAATAATAGGAAAATGAGAGAGGGCTTCTTCCTTTTTCCTGTTTAATAAACGGTCAAAGGCTCGTCTCATCTGCCTCGTCCCACCCATCCCTCCAGGCCCATGAAGCACAGCTCCATCAGCCCCTTCCAGTGGGGCAGGACGCCGGCGGACGTGGGGCTGGTGGAGTGCGCGGGGGTCCGGCTTCATCCCCGGCTCCCGATGGATGATGGATGGTGCCCTGCAGTGTCCTGCCTCCCCGGGGAGCAGCCACGGGGCTTCCCCCGTCCTCCCGCTTTGGTGCCCTGGCCCACAGGGTCTGCCCCCCGAAGGGAGCCTGGGTGGAGCCGGAGCCACCCAGCAAGCTGGCACCGCTGAACCCACATTGCCTTCCAAAATACAATGTCCCCAGGTGCTGGCAGAGCTCCCCAGGTGCTGGTGCATCTAGCAATGTGCCGGCTTGGTCTCTGGCACTGCGCGCCGCAGCCACCTTACGTAAATGCCTGCAGCCGGTGCTGCTGATTTCTCAAAGCTCCTGAGAGCTCCAGGTCTTCCTCCCCTGATCTGGATTAAGCAGCGCAGACGGCATTAATCCGAAGCTAGGCACCTCCGTGGCTGTGGGCAATTATTGCCATGCTGTTAAGTAACAGGAGGGAGCAGCGCCGGCAGGAGCGGGTCTCTGGCAGGACGGGGGTCTCCAGCCGGACAGGGGTCTCCAGCCACCGTCCCCACACAGACCCGCCATCGCTGCGTGTCTCCATGGCGGGCGCTGGTGAGAGATGCAACTGCTGCCATGTGGCCCAGAGCTGCCAGCCCAAAATCGAGAGGGTTGCCTGACTTCTCGGTGGCGCTGGCCACAGGTTCCTCTCGAGGCCAGGAGCCCAGGAGGAAGCCTCGGCAGGGGCTTTTGGCACGTCCCTGCCAGCGGGCTGGGGCAGGCGGTGGTGGGGTCGGTCCCTTCGCATTGGGCTTATGGCTGCAGGGCACGGCTTGTGATGCCAAGGGCGGCAGACAGCCAGGAGCACGGCTCAGTATAGCATTCCATCCTCATCCTCCTCCGGCAGGAATCCACTGTCTTGTCTCCCCCCGGAGCAGCCCCTGGTTTTCCCAGGCACCCTCGCAGCAGACGGTGGCTGCTACTCATCTGTAATTAATTGGTGCTAATCACCCTAGTGCAGCTCGAGCCAGCTGCTTGCCCAGGCGGCCACTGGCATGTTCACGGCCCGCTCGCTGCTTGCCACAAGGAGCAAAACCTCTGGGTCTGCGCCTGGGAGCTGTGGGAACTAGTGCTGTCTGCAGCCGGGAAAAGCCTCCCACCTTCCCGACCCCCTCCCAGGAGCCCCTGAACCCCGCTTTCCTCCTGCCCGGAGGCAGGGCACCCACAGATGGGGTGACAGGAATGTGATTAGGGGCGCCCGGCTTGCTCAGCCACCCGATTCCTGCAGCATCTCCGTCTCCGTGTGGCCGGCAGCGGAAAGCAAAGCTCAGCCCCAGTGTGGGCAGCAAGCTCCCTGGGAGCAGGCAGCTCAGTTGCTGCCCACAAGCTGCCCGCCTGCCCACCACCCCAAACACATTTCAGGGGCTTGCTGCCATTCCACACTGCTGGTGGTTCCCTCTCCTGGGGTCCTGCCCGAGGGGTGAGGCTCTGCCCCGCCATCGTCCCTCGCCCCTGGGGAAACCGGGCAGTGGGGAGCGGGGTGGAGGCAGAGCCCCTGCTCCAGAACTGCCCCTGCCTGCACCCTGCCATGCTCAGCCCTGCGTGGCTGCAGGCTTCTCCTCGTAGCGGGGCTGGAGCGGGAGGAGGAGCGAGGAGGCTGGTCCTGGCGGCGGGGAGAGCGGAGCGTAGAGAAGGAGGAAGAGCACGGCAGCCGCCGCGGTGCCGAGCGAGCAGCACAGGGCACCAAGCGGGTGGGCCCGGCCGGTGGGGCCAGGGAGTGGGGGCACCAGGGCGGGTGCTGCCTGACCCCACGCCGCCGCCCCGACGGGCAGCGTGTGCCAGGCAGGGCTGCCGGCGTGCCCCGCGGGAGGAAGCCGAGAGCGGCTGGTGCAGCATCGCGGTTCCGCTCCTGCTTGGCTGCACCCCAAAAGCTCAGCTCGCTGCCCCCAGCACCCAACAAGAGCTGCAGGAGCCCCACACCGTGTCTGCGAGGGACGGTGAGTGTGTTGGGTGAGGTCTGGGCCTCTGTGTGCCGCTGGGACGCCAGCATGGCCTGTCCTCGCCATGCACCGGGGCAGGATGGTGGCCCCGGGGCTGGGGCGGCAGCACGGGGTGATTTCCCCCGCGGGAAAGATCTGTTGGCTGATCTGCCCCTCTCTGCCCCTGTGCACCCCGCAGGCTGGAGCCCCCTGCGATGAGGAGCGTCTGGACCCCCAGCCTCCCCCAGCCGCCCCCCCAGTCCTGCTCCTGCCACGCTGTCTGGCCGCGGGGCACCCCGTCCCCATGAGCATCACCTCGGTGGCTGCACATCACCCGCTGGGATCTCCAGCCACCAGCTCGCTTGGGTACCAGGGGGCTGGTCCCCCCACAGCACCCCCACCTTCGCCTTCCCCAACCGACTCCATGGGCCAGCCGATGGCCAGCATCCACCGCTGAGCCCCGATGCAGGGCTGGGACGGGGACACAGCACAGCCGGTGTCCCACCATTTTGGAGGATGGCAGCAGCAAGCTGGTACCACCGGGATATCAGCCGGGTGGTGGCGGAGGAGCTGCTGGCCAAGGCTGGACGGGACGGCTGCTTCCTGGTGCGGGACAGCGAGTCGGTCTCGGGGGCATATGCCCTCTGCCTCCTGTGAGTCACCTGCCTGGCTTCTGCTCGCGGCTTCTCTCTCTTGTCCCTTGCCAGGGTCTCTCTGTCCCTCTCCCCACTCTGGGCTCCAGGCACAGCAATCCCGGCACTTTCCCTTGGGCTGGCACTGCCACAACCTTGTGGAAAA
Source organism: Nipponia nippon (assembly GCF_047370975.1). NCBI lineage: Eukaryota > Metazoa > Chordata > Aves > Pelecaniformes > Threskiornithidae > Nipponia > Nipponia nippon. The sequence continues at coordinate 22,915,174 of NW_028262313.1, forward strand.
GCCTTCGGCAGGGATGCTGGCGGGGCATGCAGGGTGCCAGCTCTCTGGCACGGGGGTTTTTGGGTGATCCCCGAGTCGGACCAGGGGAAAACCCCATGTCCTTGGAAGCAGGCAGAAGCCTGGGCCAGCAGCCCTGCTCAGCACCAGGGCTGCAGAAGGGAGAACTTAAAATCCAGGGCATGCCAAGCCCTTTCGGGCTGCCCGCCATCCTGGCCCCGTGCGCGGGAGCGGCTGACTCGCATCGCCCTCCCTCTGCAAAAACAAACATCCCCTCTCCGTCCAACCCCCAGCGCGGCTGCATCCGGACCGCGACGCCCGCTGTTAACATCTCAGATGCCGGGGCTTCGGGGCTGCATTCCCCGCTGCCCATGGGGCCCCCCACCATCTCCACACACGGGACCAGGCTTAGAGCCCCTGAGAGCATTGCTGCTGGGGCTGCCTGCACCCTTCCTGCTGCCTGCACCCTTCCTGCAGCCGAGCGACACGTCTGCAGCGGGGAGCGCGGGGCGGTGCCTCGGTGGGTTTGGCAGGATGCCACCCCCTTTGCTATGGCTGGCCTGGCCCGGAGCGCGGGGGCAAATTGGAAACACATGGTGCTGAGGGGTGCGGGGGCTGCGGGGAACGACGGGGGTTCAGCCAGCAGCTGCCCCGGCTCTGCCAGCATCCCGGTACCGAGTCAGAGGTCAGGCCGATCCCAGACGGGACGGCGGCACAGGCAGGGATGTGCAGTGGTCTCGGAGTGAGTACGACATGGCGCCAGGCTCTGGCCAAATCCCTCACTGCCACGCAGAGCCACGGGTCCGTAGGTGCCCCAGCAAATGCTGCCAGAGACGTGGCTGAGCCCCCGGCATGCCGTGGCTGTGCCGTGGCCATGCCCGCTGCAGGCAGGGTGCTGTTTGGAGGCAGGGGGATGCTGCGCATCCTCCCCTGCAGACGGGTACGGACCCAGAGCTGAGCATGATGCTTTTATTTCCAGAAATGAGAGCTCAGTTCCTCTCTCTGCGGAGCAGACAGGGCATTTGCATCGGGGCTGGGTGCCAGGCACCCCCAGCACTGCCACGAGCTCATGGTGTCGTGGGGGGTGTGATGGGGGACCCTCATCTGCTCTCTCCCAGGTTCCAGCGGCACGTCCACACCTACCGCATCCTCCCTGATGACGAGGGGCTGCTCTCCGTCCAGGTGGGTGCAGCAGTGGCTGCCCAGAGGCAGGGTGCCGCCGGGACATGCTCCCTGCCCTGGCTAACGCCTCCAGGTGCCGTGCCACGGGAGGCACCAACTGCGAGCTGGGGCGCGGGCAGGATGCAGGTGTGAAGGGGCCAGGGTGCTCGCCTCCCCCGCCAGCCCCCGTGCAGCGCCCGGAGAGGCGGCGTCAGCTTGCCCTCACCAGCATACCAGCGCTGCGAGCGAGCGGTGCGGTTTGCTTTTTGCATGAGCTGCCTGCGACGCCCAGCACGGCAGGATGCGAGGGCTTCGCAGCCGCCCCTTTGGCACAGGGCCGCCTGGGAAAGCTGCCTCCCCGCTGGCCTCACAGCTGCTGCCAGCCTGCCCACTGCGACGCAGCAGAACGCTTGTCCCCTTCCTGCCACTGTCCCCTGCCCCAGCCTGGCCACGCAGGCCTGATCCCCCTGATGTCTGTCCCCATGATGTCTGCTGGCTCAGCCTCACTTCCCCTCTTTGGTGTCACTTCACAGTTTCTCCTGGTACCCAGCTCTCTGCAGCCACCCCTTCTAACACCCTAAAAAGAGCATCCCGAGGGTCCCTAGGAAACATCCCTGTCTGCTGCCCGAGGCAGATGTCTCCACACTCCTCTCCTTGCTCTGCTGCCCTGCCAGGGGCTGGGGTGGGCTCCCATGGGGCTGGAATCCAGCTGGCACTTACAGCTCACCACGGGCACATTTTGGGGGACAGGCCCGCTCAACATGGCAGGCTGGTCTGCAGCCCGGCGGGGGGCTGCCCTGGTGCACGGAGCTGGCGGAGGGGGGGCCGTGACGGTGCTTGACCCTCTCTGCCTCCCCAGACCATCCAGGGCATCCAGGCCAAGTGCTTCCGCACCCTCCCTGACCTGATCGGCGCCTACCAGCAGCCCAACAACGGGCTGGTGACGCCCCTGCTCTACCCCGTGCACCGGGCCAGGCAGGCGGCCGACGAGGACTCGGGTGAGCCAGGGAGGGGGCAGCAGGGACTGCACCAGGCTGCGAGCGGGGAAGGGGTCCCGCTGAGCTGGCTGTCCTCTGCCCGCAGATGGGGAGGACGGACGAGGCAGCGGGCACGCGGCGAGCGCGGTCCCGGCCGGAGGAGCCGGGGCGGGCACATGGCTCAGCGCTCCCGTCGCCGGCCGGACCCACATTTCACAGCAGCTGCACCAGAGGCTGCAGGAGCAGGTCCACAGCAGGTAACGCGCCCCTGCCCACCCCAGGCTGGCAGAGGCGATGGGGTGGGCACGGCCACCCCTCCCTTGAGATGGTGGCATGCCCAAGGGGGGATCTTTCCAAAGATGCCTGCCCACCTTTTCAGCCCGGCCAGCGACTTCATGGGCTTCATGGCTGAGTACCTGAACCACCACCTGCAGCTGGATCTGGAGGCGCTGCGCCACGGGCACCCACAACTGCGCCATCTCAGCACCGCGCTCGTCACCGCCTGCCGGGCGCTGCACAGGCGAGTGGCCCGGGGAGGGTGGCCAGCCCCTGGGGGCACCTGCGTCATCCCCATCCCCTTCGTGGTGGCTGAGCATCACCACCGAGGCTCGGGAGATGCCTGTGCTGGCTCTCATCTGCTCCTCTCCTCTGCAGTGAGATCGACTTCACGCTGGCGGGTCTGGAGACGCTGGCCAGGGTGTTCGACCCCCCTGTGTCCCCTCGTAGCCCAGCCAGGGAGCAGGTGAGCCCTCCTCTGGCCGCTGCAGCCCCCAGCCGCCTGTGGGTGCCTTGTTGCATGTGGCTGGGTGCAGCTGGTGTGCAGGGTAGACGGTTGGGGCGGTTTTGGTGCCTGTTGGCACCCAAAGGTGTTGCACACCCCATGGTGTTGCCGGTGGTCCCTGGGTGCTGTGTGTGCCAGCGTTCCCGCAGCTGGCAGAGGGGATCTGGCTCCCCGTGGCCTGGGGACAAGCAGGGACTCATTCCTGCACCCGGTCCAGGATGCAGCGGGGGGGAAAGCTGCTTCCCCTGCTGGACCCCAGGGACCCCCATGTCTCGGGGTGCAGCCCAGACCTGTGGGGACGAATCCACTGGTCCAGTGCCATCGTGCTGCTCCAAAAATGTCTGTCCTTCCCCTCAGGGTCTCCTGACCAGCGATCCAGACCTTGAGCTGCTCCTCAACAAGATATCTACAGTTAACCATCTCCTCTCTTCACTGGAGAAGAAGGTGCCTGCCCGCCTCATGATGTCAGGCTGGGGAAGCCCGGCTGGGTGCAGGGGGAGCACGGCCACTGCTAACCACAGCCCCTGCCCAGCTCTGCTGGTGCCCCGGGCTGGGGAACCTCACTCTGCTCCAGCAAACCCCTCACCTAAATTAAACCCTCCAGCAAAGCAAGCTGCCGGCAGTGGCACAGCCCTGGGGTACCCCTCAGGGCAGGACAGGCTGGTGCAGGGTGCCCAGGGCTCCCAGTTAGCCCAGTGCCCCCAGACCGGTGCCCATCTCTCCGGCAGGTGCTGAAGTCGCTGCAGGAGACGGTGTCGAGGCACAACCTGGCGCTGCCCAGCGTGGCGGCGGCCCCCCCGCCGGCTGCCAAACCCCTGGCTGTGCAGAGCTTCGAGGTGAGGGCGGGAGGTGTGGTGGGGCCCCGGCCTCGCTGCTTGGGCAGGGCAGGCACAGGGCCAACCCGGGAACCGCATCCCCGTCTGCAGGTGAAGGTGGGCAAGTCGCAGCGGGCAGCCCTGACGGTGGATGTGGAGTCGGGCACGGTGGCCATCACCAAGCGGGGCAGCGGGTCCCCGGAGGAGACCATCCCGCAGGACAAAAGTAAGGGGCTGCTGACCCCCCACCAGCTGCCGATGGGGCGCTGCGGGGCCGTGGGACTTCCTGGCACAGGTCTGATGCCAGGGTGATGGGCTGCAGACCCATTCGCACCCCAAGCCCCCATCCCACCCTGCCTGCTGCCCCTGTGGCGGAAGGCGGGAGGGCCACCATTGCCCCCCTCATGCCCCGCGTTCAGTCCTGCAGCTGATCAAATACCAGAGTGTGCAGAGCAAGGTGAGGCTGGTGTACGACCGGGAGCCACAGAAGAGCCTGAGCAGAGACTTCGTCTTCCCCAATGCGCGGGTAAGCGGCACCGGCTGCGCTCACTGGGTGTCCTGGGGGAATACAGAGCCGTTATGCAGCGATGCAGCAAATGAGTGGTCTCAGGGCTGAGACCACCCCTGCAAGCCAGCTCCTACACCTGGGGGTGATGTCCCCCTGATCCCACCACCGGCACCTTCTGGGGTGCTGGGGCACCCGGCTCCCCTTTGGGACCCTAAGACACCCCTATCGGCCCGCAGAAGCGAGAGGCCTTTTGCCAGTTGCTGCAGCTGATGAAGATCCAGCACTCCAACCTGGATGAGCCTGACCTCATCTCGGTGTACGTCGGGACATGGAACATGGGTAAGGGGCCAAGATCAGGTCGCACTGTCCTGGGAGGCTGTCGTGGCTCATCGTGAGCCCGGGTGGGTTTTGGGAGGTGAGGGCTGCAGGAAGCTGTCCCAGGAAACCTGAGGTCCGAGCTGGTCCTCGGTGGGAGGAGGCTGGAGAAGACCCCAGCCTGGCTGCTTTCGGGTTTGTCTGTCTCATCATGATCCACTTCCCTGGGGGCTGTCAGGGAAACAGAGGAGCTGGGGTACTGGGAGGGTTTCGGGTGGTATCAGTAAATCCCAGCATCAGTCTGGGCTGCAAGCATGGGGCTGGCACGATGCCTCCTGTCCCCGGTGGCTCCTGGAGATGCATAGGGACTGGGGTTGGAGAGCAGCTCGAGGAGCCTGGCATGCTGTCCCCGCTCCGGTGACCCGCTGTCCCCTGCCCGCAGGCAGCACACCACCGCCCCGCTCCCTCGCCTCCTGGCTGACCTCGAGGGGCTTGGGGCGCACGCAGGATGAGACCACTGCCTGCATCCCCCACGACATCTACGTTATTGGCACCCAGGAGAACTCCCTGGGCGACCGCGAGTGGGTCGAGTTCCTCCGCGCATCTCTGAAGACCCTGATGGCCATCGACTACCGAGTGGTAATGGCGGGGCGCAGCCTGGACCCCTCCGGCTGTGCCTGGGGAGGCACCCGGTGCTCAGCAGGCTAAAGACATCCCCCGGCAGTCTCGGGGAGCTGGTTGCCAGCAGCCATAGCCCCAGGGCTCTTACCCAGGGTCCTCTCCCACCCCAAATGCAGCCCAGGGAACCTCCTGTGCCCCATGGGCTCTGTGCAGGGAGTGCCCTCCCCAGGAGCCACATTTCAGGGGTGGGTTGGCTCACCTTGCTGCTTCTCTGCCCCCACCGCCCCTCCGCAGATCGCCCTGCAATGCCTCTGGAGCATCAAGATCGTGGTGCTGGTGAAGCCCGAGCATGAGCGGCGCATCAGCCACGTCCACACCTCCAGCGTGAAAACTGGGATTGCCAACACGCTGGGTAGGGAAGGGGCTGGGGCGGGGGGAATGCCCCAGAGCGAGGGGACAGGCTGGGGGCCATCCCAGGACCTCTGGGCCCCCCCAGAGCTCAGAGCCTGGCACATCTCTGCAGGGAACAAGGGAGCTGTGGGCGTCTCCTTCCTCTTCAACGGGACATCCTTCGGCTTCGTCAACTGCCACCTGGCCTCTGGCAGTGAGAAGACCCACAGGTGATGGAGGGGCTGGAGGGGATGGGGCTGGCCCAGGGCAGGCGGGTGTCTCAGCGGGCTGGGGGAGCCCTGAGGGGCTGTGGGGCTGTCCCTCTCCTGTCCCCAGCTGGCAGGTGCAGGATGAGGATGAGGATGAGGTGTCCCCGGGGTGGCTCACACGGTGCTGCCCTCACCCCCGCAGGCGTAACCAGAACTACAGTGACATCCTGCGTTCCCTGGTCCTGGGTGACAAGAGGCTCAGTGCCTTCGACCTCACCCTGCGCTTCACCCACCTCTTCTGGTTCGGGGACCTCAACTACCGCCTGGAGATGGACGTGCAGGTGGGACCCTGCAGGCACCATGGCTGGGGACGGTGGCACACTCGCGGCAGCACTGGTGCAGCCGCAGGGGTGAGAGGAGCCGGGGCTCACTGCACCTTCCTCCCCCGGCACAGGACATCCTTGCCCATGTAACCAAGAAGGAGTTTGAAGCCCTCCTGGCTGTCGACCAGCTCAACCTGGAACGGGAGAAGAACAAGGTGTTCCTGCGATTCAGTGAGTGCAGGGGCAAAGGCACCGCTCCCCCCACCGAGATAGCGGCACCCAGGGTCCCGCAGACCTCTCCCTGTGCCACCTCCAGCGCGCAGCGGTGCCCTGTCCTGGCACAGCCCTGCGCGAGGTGCCAAAAGCCTGGGGAACATCAATGTGCACCATGCAAGCCCCCCAGAGCAGGTCCCTGGGCTCTGCGTCCCAAGAGCGTGCAAGCACGGGGACAGTCAGAGGGGCCAGGGGCGCCAGCCGTCTGTGTGAGCCCCGGGTGGGGACTGTGACACTCCATGGGGCCTCTCCCTGGCCGGCTGCAGCTGTGGGGACAGGCAGGGATGCTGGTCCCTATGCCACCTCTGTGTCTTGGTTCCCAGGCGAAGGTGACATCTCCTTCCCGCCCACATACCGCTACGAGCGGGGCTCCCGGGACAGCTACATGTGGCAGAAGTTCAAGCCCACGGGGGTGAGTTCCCGGAGCCTCCCGCCAAGCTGCAGGGCATTACTGGCGTACGGGGAGGAAGGACCCAGGAGGGTCTGGGCAGGAGGGAGCTTGCTTTCTGGGCTGCTTTTCTGGGCTGGGGGAAGTCAGACCCAAGGGGGCACTGAAGCCAGCTGCTTTCCCCATTTTTAGATGAGGATCAATGTCCCCTCATGGTGTGACCGCATCCTGTGGAAGTCACACCCAGAGACCCACGTGGTCTGTAATTCCTACGGTGAGTGAGACCCTGCGGCTGGGGGGACCCTGGGGTGGCCAACGCTGCCCGGGACCCCGGGGCTTGGGGACCATCACCCAGTTGCCCCCTCCTGCCACCCAGGCTGCACGGATGACATCGTGACCAGCGACCACTCGCCTGTCTTTGCCACCTTCGAGGTGGGAGTGACATCGCAGTTCGTGCCCAAGAAGGGTAAGGGGTTGGGGTCTGTCACCCCCCGCGCCCGGTTTGGGGTGAGCCCTGGCCACGGGTGCTTGGCCAGCGCACGCTGACCCGCTGGTGCCTGCCCGCAGCTCCTGGATCCGGCCCCGAGCCCCTGGCCTGCATCGAGTGGGAGAGCATCGAGGTGATCGTGAAAACCGCCAGCCGCAGCAAGTGCTACATCGAGTTTCATTCCTACTGCCTGGAGGGTGAGGTGGCCCCGCGGGGCCGGGGGGCCGGGGGTGTGCCACAGGGCAAGCCGGCCCTGGCTGGAGCTGTGCCCCCCGCTCTCCCCTGGCAGAGGCCCAGCGGAGCGGGGAGAACACCTCCCAGAGCTGCGATGTCCCGGGCTTCCTCAAGCTGGGCTGGTCCGCAAAGCATCTGCCTGTGGTACGCACCGGGGCAGGGGGGCAGCCGCTGGCCCCCCCAGCCCTCCAGCATCCTCCTCCCTCCTCTTCCCCATCCCTCCCACTGGCTCTGGACTCTGAGCCCCAAAGGGTGCTGGGGGCTGTCACCATCCCGCTCCGGGACAGAGCCACCCCTGTGCCACCCTACCCTGCGGCAGCCCCCCGAACACCGCTCCTCTCTCCACGTGCAGCTGAACCCCATCCTGCCGGACCTGGAGTACCTGGGGGACCAGCACTTGCTCCTCAGCATCAAGGGCGTGGAGAGCTGCGAGTCTTACGGTGCGTGCGAGACGGTGGCGTGGGGGCCACCATGGTGGCGTGGGGGGTGCCAAGCAGAGCCCCTGAGGGGCTCAGGCAGCAGCCTGCTGGGTGTAAGGTTTTGCAGCTGGAGCTTGGCAGAAGGGACCCTGGCACCCACCCGGTTCCGGGGCTCGCCTGCCCCCCGAGCGGCCCGGGGGGCTAACGCAGGCATGTGCTGTGCCTGCAGGTGAGTGCTGCATCGCCATGAGGTCAATGATCGGCAGCATGGCCCAGCAGTTCGAGACCTTCCTCTTCCACCGCGGCGAGGAGACGGGCTCCATGCGCGGCTGGATGAAGGTCCGGGTGCCCAAGGACAGGAGGAGCACCCGTGAGAGGCTCTATGGTAAAGGCGGCCGCATGCCAGCCCCCTCCCATCGCCCTGGGCATGGGGGCTCAGGGCCACGCTCGGGCACAGTGTGGCCGAGAGCTGACCATGCCCACGCTGCCCTCCTGGACCCCGGCTGTGGGCAGGGGCCATGTGGTGCATGGTGGGGAGAGGGCAGACTTCGGTGCCTTTGCAGAGTGGATCAGCTTTGAGGAGGAGGATGCCGAGCCAGCAGCAGATGCCCCAACATGCCCCAAGCCACCCCCGCAGCGCCTCAGGTACCCCAGCCGGGCTCAGCCCCGCCACGAGCCCCAGCCGTGGGCTGATGCTGAGCCTTCTCCCGCTGTGCTTTGCAGGAGCCGGCCCCGCAGCCTTCCAGAGCCGGCCGCTGGCTACACCAACCCAGCCTACTTCATCTTCGAGGGGGTCCCCAACATGTGGGTGCCGGCGCCCAGCACTGGCAAAGCCCATGACAAGCAGGCGGAGAGCCCGGCCGGGGGCCAGCGGCACCGGAGCCCCCTTGGAGCATGGGTCCCTTCACCCTCAGAGGAAGAGCGGTGGGGCGGCCAGCCCCACTGCGTGACAGGGGGCCTGTCCTGTGGGCACCCACTCAGCCCTGCCGGCGTGGGCCGGCAGAAGAGACCCAAATCGGCGGTTCTGGCAAGTGACACACCGGGGCTGGGCGACTGCTCGCTGACGGCACTGCACATGGCCACCTGCCTGAGCCAGCTGGACCGGGCATCCCCTGAGCGCAGAGGGGACAGCCAGAAGACCCTGCTGCGCCAGACCCACAGTGCCCTGGAGCCGCCCCCGCGGCCCTGCCGGGAGGTGCTGAGGTGCACAGTGGATCCTCGCCACCATGACCGCCCCGGAGAGGTACTGCTGTGGTTCCTGCGGGGCTCTGGAGCTCAGCTGGGGGGGTTGGGGAGCTCAAGGAGGGGAGGGGACCTGCTTTTGGCTGTGGGGCCACCAGCAGATGCGGAGTCCCATCCCCATGGCAGTGCTCTGCCTGGTGGAGCCACCGCGGCACGAGCAGTGGGATGCGTTGGAAGGTGGAGGAGCAGCAATGTGCCTGGTTCATGCGGGATGACGACGTGAAGGTGAGGACTTCGTGGTCCTGGTGTGACACTGTTGGCGTGTGTCCTTGTTGTTCTTTCCCCAGTGGCCCTGCGACAGGGGCGAGCGGTCCCGTGGTGTCGGCGGGTGCCTGGGCCACCTCGGCTTGCAGCAGGACGTGGAAGGGCTGCAGGAGCATGGCTGGGACCACCTGGAGATCTTCAGGTACCCCCGAGGCCTGGAGCTTGGAAAGGGGGGCACTGGGCAGGCAAGCTCCTGTGGCCCTGGGGTCCCTGGCAGAGCCCCATGCCCCAGGAGGGAGGAGAGGTGAGCCTCGGGGTGGGGATGCAGCAGGGCAGGGGTAGGAGGATATCGAGTCCCCAGATCCCCACAGATGCCCCAGGGCCACATGGGGTCCCCGCTCCCTCTCGGTGGCATCCCCAGCCCTTGCTACCCCCACCCCGTGCACAGAGACATCACGGAGCGGGACCGGCTCGAGGCTGGGCTGCTCAGCCCGACCCATCCCCAGCTCATCCACGGCAAGCTCGGCGAGGGCACTGCGGTGAGCCTGCCGCGGAGACCTGACCTCGGACCCAGCACCTAGAGCACCCATCCCCGCCCCAGCACCCGCCTGTGCTCTCCTCCGTGGAGCTCCTGGGGGAGGCAGAGAGCTGCTGAGGAGGACTGGGCAGGCAGACACCCAGGACTGGACCTATTGGCCATGCTCCCAACTTGTCTGGCCTCACCAGCAAGTGACTGGAGTTTCTCAGTTGGAAAGACTCAGGAAGCTCCTGTGGCCACTGGGACTGACACTTTCCAGGTCTCGCTGCCTGTCTCCCCCCTCCCTTCCCAAAGCGACGGAAGGACCATGCTGAGCCCCACCAGCAAGGAGGGATGGGGGACAGGGAAGATGTTGAGGCCACTTAGGAAGTGGAGACTGCTGGGTGCTTTGGACCTTGAGGCTCAGCCTCTCCCGATGGCCAACGTGCAGCCTGCAAAGGGCACAGCGGCATCTGTGGCCAGCCCAGCCCCGCACACCCTCGTGCCTTTGGCCTCAGCGGCTGCTCCCTCCTCCCCAGGCTCAGCCCTGGTTGGACGGCGTTCCCAGAGAACTTCTCCTACAGCAGCTGCTCCGGAGGCTACAGCACCGTCTTCTTACAAGGTGGCCCTTGCTATCCCTATCCAGAATAAAGACTCAGGGACGCTGGGGTGCATGTGTGCAACGCCTGGTTCTGCGCCGGAGCAAGGAGCGAGCGTGCCAAGCCGAGCAGAGCTGCCAAGCCAAGCGGAGCCAGGCAAGGCGGTGGGGAGAGCACTGGCTGCCAGCACCCCGGCTGCTCCAGGAGCATTCCTCCCCACCTCCCCTGTTTAATCTGGGACCCTGCAAACCCCAGCCCTTGAGGCTGCCCTTACCTGGTGTCCCGCGGGGCTCCCACGCAGGGCGGGTGGTAGGGTTCCCCTCCAAACGTGCCAACTCTGCCTGCTCAGCCCTGCACACCAGAGACCCCACGCTCTCCCTCTGTGGCCGAGCATCCCCGGGCTGCCCCTCGCACCTCTGCTCCCCCGAGCCAGCCCGCTCTCAGCCGCGGTCCCCCACATCTCAGGGTGTGTCCGTTCACCGCCGGCGTGCCCATCATGCGGCGTTCATCGCAACGCCGACATGTTTGCACAGCACCCACCCTTCGCCCACCTGCACGCTCGCAAAGGAGTTAAATCCCCCTGACCGGGCACAGCTCTGCAGGCAGCGGGGGCACTCGCTCCCCCCAAAACACGAGGACACCCCGATCCAGCAGGGCCCTGGCCGCTGCAACACCTGAGGTGGCCCTGTTTTTGGGGACACTATGCCCAGGCTGGCCTCAAGGTGGCAGTGGCCACCTTTGTCCCCGGGATTGCCCTGCAGGGCTGGGGTGCCAGCAGGGCAGCACCCCAGGGTGCAGGCACTGCCGGGACACGTGTGGCCCCCGTGGGGCAGGGAGGCTGCCCTGGGGTGGGCGAGGGACCGCGGTCCCCAAGGATGGCGGCTGTGGTCCCCACGGACAAGGGGCCATGGTCACCATAAGTGAGGGGCCATGGTCCCCATGGCCAAGGGTCCTTAGCCCCCACGGGGAAAGGGCTGCGAGCCCATGGGGGAGGCCCACGCGTCCCACATCTGGGGGGCTGCTGCGGGGGCTGCAGATGGCCCAAAGCCTGTGAGGACGATGGACGGGACAGGAGTGCAGTGGGGCTGAGCCCTGCAGGCAGCCCCTGGGGCGGGCAGGGACACGGGCAGGGACGCTGCGGGCTCCTGCCCACGCCTCTGCCCGCCTCCAGTCCTGCCTCTCCCGGGCACTTTGCTCCCAGCGGTGTGAGCGCAGGAGCGGGCACAGACGGCACAGCGCGACGAAGGGCAGCCCGCAGCCCCGCCAGCATGGCCCCCGGCCCCACGGGGGATGGCCGCTCCCCAGGGGTACCCCACTCCTGAGAGCTGCCCCAGCCCAGGACTGCAGGTGAGCAGGGCCAGCCCACGCCTGGTGGAGGGCAGCAGCCGGCACGGCCCCACCACAACCGTGACATGGCCACACAAACGCAGCCGGGCTTTGGGGGGCCCTGTGGGGAGCAGCTTTGGCCCCACGAGGGACAGAGGGGGGATCCTAGGGGCCGGATGGGTGGGGGGCAAGGGTCAGACAGTTCTCCCCATCCCTCCACCATCCCCAAATCCCCCCATGCATCCTCTTCCCTAACATGCCATTGCCTTCCTCCATCACTAAGGGCCTTCATCCTTCCTGGTGCAGCCACCTCCTCTCCTTCATCTTCCTCTGCATCCCTCAAATCGCTGCCTCCTCACAGGGCGAAGCTGCCCCTTGGGCTGCCGCAGCTTCGGGCTCCTGCCCTTCCCCGGAGAGGTGGAGGGAGAGGGACAGCCCACCCAAGGGCAAAAGCAAACCCTCACCTCCCACCCCGCTGAGAACGGGGGTCACCTTGGAGCAGGTGAGGTGGTGGGCAGCGAGGGAAGCGCCCGGTCCCGCTGGTGTCCCCGGGGAGGAGGCACCGGTGCCGGGGCAGCACAGGCAGATTCACGAAGGGTTGAAAAGAAATTAGGTCATGCCCACCTTGTGCCGGGGCTTTGGCTGCACAAACCACGTGGCGATTAGGGACAAGGGTCCTTCTGCAGGATGTTTTGCATAATTTCCCCTTGTTTTGCAATTTCTGAGAGCTTAAGTCAGAAGAAAAGCCCTGTTTTTCCTGTGCTCCAGCAGCAGCTGGTCCCAGGGTCACCCAGCCCCGCGTCCCTCGGCAGTCGCTTGCTCCCCTCCGAAATCCACTCTCCCAGCCCCTCTCTGAAGCTCCTGCCCACTACACCATGATCCCCGACTCCCCATCCCATCCTGCCAGCGGGCAGGACTTGGGCTCGGGGACAGAGTCTGCCTTTGGCATTTCCCATGCCCGTGTAGATCCTCAGCCAGCTGCTGGGGCACCCCAGGCTGGGAGCACCCCAGGCTGGGGGCGGCCGCTGGCTCCCACCAGAGCCGGTGCTGCCCGCGGGGCCGAAGGACGGGTTCAGGCTGGGCACGGCCGCGGGGCCAGGAGCCAGGGCAGAGCTCCCGTTCCTGCGGCAAAGGGCCAAGGGCAGCATGCGTCCCCCAACACATGGCCCCGTGGCCAGTCCCTGCCCCTTTCCACTGGCGGATGGCTGTGCCGGTGTTTTGCAGGACCCGTCGCTGCTTCCCAGGGCACGTGCGGGGGCCAGCCCACAGGCACTGTCCCAGGGAGATGTGCATGCCATGGGCAAGGGATTCCCCAGCATTGCAGCCTTCGTGCATCCAAAACAGGCAGGGCAGGAGCGGGCATCACCTCCCCAGCTCCACGTCCTTTCCCTGCAGTGCCTCCCACCTCCCATTCCGGCAGCGAGCCCAAATGCTCAGCTCAGACCTCACCGTGGCTGCGGTCAGTCCCTACTTGAAAAGCTCACGCTGGAGAGGCCATGGCCAGGGAGAGCCTTGCTGGGGACGTCAGCGAGGAGTAGGGACAGGCCGGGTGGTGACGTGTCCTCAGGGTGAACTGATGTGAATCAGTAATTCAGACCACTGATTTTGATCATGACTAAGATGAGGAAGCAGGAAACCTGTTGAGATAAAGCTTGTCAAATATCTTCTTTTGCATTTTTATTTTTTAGTGGTTATCCCCAAAGGAAGCTTGCTTAAATCACGCTGCTGAGCACTGACTGTGCTCGGGCTTTATCAGCTGGCAGAAGCCACATACCTGCGCTCTCCTCCAAGCAGCCCAGCACCACGTGGCTACTTGGGCTCTTTTCCCTTATGTGTTTCTTACACCAGATTATTATTTTTTATTTATTGGCTTCTTCTTACCTTAGTTGTTTGTTGGCCTGTGGCATGGGCATTGGCTTTGGTCACTGAACCCTGCGGGCTCAAGGCTTCATGCTCACTGACACTCAGAGGTTAGAAGAGGAAAAGAAATCTCCTGGTGCCTTGTGTCCTCGGCAGTGTCATGGCTTGGGGAGACACAGCCACAGGGCTGGGACCAGCAGGACCAGCACAATGTTTCCTTTGGCTGAGCCAGCCCCATGGGACCACTGCTGGCACCAGTGCTCAGAGGCTCGGGGGTTCCTACCAGCTGGTTTTCCCTCCTGGTTCTGGGAAAACAGACCAAGTTCTTCCCACTGTTAATGTTTGATTAGGACCTGCCTGTTGCTCTCTGAACTCATCCCTGTAATAAAGCCAGGCAGCTGCCCGCGCCAGCCGCGGCAGGAGGGGAGCTGCGGGGTGTATGATGGGAGCCCAAAGCTGCAGCTCAGCCCACAACTCAAACAGAGAGCGCAGAGGTGCGTGCGGCACAGAGGGGCCGGTCCCGCGGCCACCCGCTTGCCCATCTGCCTGCTGATTCATTTATGACCACCTCTGTAAACCCAGGGATGTCTCTCCAGGAAGAAGATGGATCGCAGCTCAGCTGACCCCATGGATACACCCTGCAGGATATTCCTGCCAACGGTGCTTGTCACGAGAAGCCATCAGGCTGCACGTCTCAGTGGCGAAGGCAAGGGACAAACAGAAGGGGGATGATGAGGGAGCCAAGGGATGAAGGAGCCTGAGAGGACTCGGCCTTCTGCCTTGTACCACCATCACCAGCATCCCACACATCTCCCTGCGAGTCCTCCTCCACCCTGGTGCCCATCACCTCCTGGGTGAGCTCGGGACCAACAGAAACTGGAGACACGCCAGAGCTCCCTCCATCAGATACGATTTTGCCTACACCCTCATCTCTGCCCACAGCACGGCAGATGCTCCTGCTCCCAGGTTGCTCATCCGAGCATCCATCCTCACCAGCAGAAGCAGCTGTTCCGAAATCGCTTTCCCAGGGATGGTGGCAGGCATGGAGGGGCCAAGGCAAGGGCAGCCTTCACCAGTCCTTTGCTGGACACTACGATGGTGGCAGGAGCTCCCTCTTCCCTCTGGAGGAGAGGGCTCTGAACTTTAGAGATCCCGAGAGGTGAATGCAACCCTTTGACAGCAGATCCCAGCCTTCGATCCCAACAACGTGCGCGGGGAAGCGTCCTGCCTGCCTCGTGAACTTGCGCTGTCTTGGGCTGGGACTTGGCTCCGGTGCAGCTCCTCTCCGCAGGGCTTAGATCATCCCTCTCCTACGGAGAATACCCGGCAGCTGGAGGCCTCTCGCCGTCCAGGGACACTCTCTCCCAAAGGCTCCTTTACCAGCCCCCCGAGGATTTCTCCAGGCCATAATATTCCCCCAGACAAGCCTTTCTTCTCCTCCTGCCTTTCTTCTGTCAAGGAGCCCTCTGGGACGAGCAGCATTGTCAGGATGGTGCCAATTAGGCTGAGCCAGCTTCCAAGAGGCTGCGCTGGCACCGGCCGGGGGCTGCTGTTGCTCATAAAGGTCTCATTGTTTGGCGCGCCGTGGGGCTGCTGGCCGGCGGGGCCGGCGCGGTCCTCTGTCTCAGGCACGCTTCCCGGCTCCACACGGCGCTGGTGTCACTGCGCGCTGCTCAAAGGGATGATTAACGGGTGTCGTTGTGGGGGCTGCAAAGGGGAGGATTTGTTAAGCCTCCCTCGGCTCCCCGCGAGGCCCGAACGCGCGAGCTGAGAAAAACCAGAGAACCATCAAAGTGGCCGGAGCTCCTGGAGGGGGGGAAAATCTGGCATCTTTGGCTCCCTTCCACACTTTGTGCCTGACAAATGGTCAGGATCAACGACTAATGTGCTTTTATTAACTGCTCCCCTAGATCTGGCTCGGAGAACATGGCCACTTCAGTGAGGACGTTCCCAGTTGCCCTGTGGACACCAACACCAGCTCCCTGGCCAGGAGGAAACACCACTGCAGCGGAGGAGGCAAAGTGCGTCTTCAATGAGGAGTTCAAGTTCATCTTGCTGCCTGTCTCCTACAGCATCGTCTTCGTGGTGGGGCTGCCCCTCAACTCCTGGGCCTTGTGGATCTTCATCTCCAGGATGAGGCCCTGGAATGCCACCACCACCTACATGTTCAACCTGGCCGTCTCCGACACGCTCTACGTCCTCTCCCTCCCCACCCTGGTCTACTATTACGCCGACCGCAACAACTGGCCCTTCGGGAAATGGCTCTGCAAGATCGTGCGCTTCCTCTTCTATGCTAACCTCTACAGCAGCATCCTCTTCCTGACGTGTATCAGCATCCACCGCTACGTGGGCATCTGCCACCCCATCCGCTCCCTGAAGTGGGTGAAGACCAAGCACGCCCGCATCATTTGTGTGGGTGCCTGGCTTGTCGTCACTATCTGCCTCATCCCCAACCTTGTCTTTGTCACCACCAGCTCCAAGGGCAACAGCACCCTGTGCCACGACACCACCAAGCCCGAGGATTTTGACCATTACGTGCACTACAGCTCCTCCGTCATGGCCCTCCTCTTCGGGATCCCCTTCCTGGTGATTGTCCTGTGCTACTGCCTGATGGCCAAGAGACTCAGCAAGTCCAGCTTCTCCAGCCCCGGCCCCCGAATGCCCTCCTACAAGAAGCGCTCCATCAAGATGATCATCATCGTGCTTACTGTCTTTGCCATCTGCTTCGTGCCCTTCCACATCACCCGGACCATCTACTACACCTCCCGCTACTTCCAAGCTGACTGCCGGACCCTCAACATCATCAACCTCACCTACAAGATCACGCGGCCCCTGGCCAGCATCAACAGCTGCCTTGACCCCATCTTGTACTTCATGGTTGGGGACAAGTACCGGGGGCAGCTGCGCCGGGGGCCAGCCCAGCGCCTCCGGCCCGTGCCCACGTGCGACCTGGCCCTGGTATCCCCCTCCGTGGACAACGTCGCAGGTGGCAGCCACGCTGACAGTGACACCCAAGAGGCAGGGACAGCACGGAGCGGAGGCGGGTGCTGAGGGGCCAAAGGGGGTTCCAGTAACCTCATCCCTGGTCTCCATGAGTTGCAGCCCCCCTGGGCTCCGCGTGGGCACCCTGGCACCCCCAGGTCCCCAAACCCGACCTGCTCCTGCCCAGCCTCCGCAGGGGCTGAGACCACAGGGCTGAGGGCCAGTGGCCATGGGGCTTGTCCCAGCCCTGCTCCAGGATGCCGTGGGAGGAGGGTGCCGGTGCTGCTCTGCTCGGGGCAGGACAGGCGCTGGGCACCCGTGAGAAAGCCATTTTGGGGAGAAAGGCTGGCGTCCTATCCCAGGGTGCTCCTGAGGACACAGGGGGGCCGACGGGTCACTAAAGAGAAGAGACACTGGTCCCTCCCTCGGCATGCACAGCCCCGCCAGACAGTGGCATGCGGGGACCGGACTGAACCTGGGGATGGAGCCGACGCTGGGACCCCTGCTTGCCTGGTGGAGGCTCTCGGAGATGTCCCTGTCACACTGCTGGCCTTGGGAGAGACGGGGAGGGATGCGGCACAGGGCACTCGCTGCCCATCACCCCCCAGTAAAGCCCCTTCCCCTTTCTCTACGCTCAGGCCTGTTTCTTCCCATAGCAGAAGGAAGAGGGACGAGATCCCCACCCTCACCCCAGAAAGCATTTGAGAGCAGAGAAAAGCCACCCTGCACCTTAGCACGGCACAGGTTCAGAGCGAGGGGCCGGAGCGGTGACACCCGCAGCGATGGGAGAGTCCTTGGGAATCTGCCTTTATGGGTGTTTGCTTTCCAAATGTTTACCCAGCCCTTTTGTTTGAGCAAGGGCCCGCGCAGAGGGGAGCGGACCAGAGATGGCTATCAGCACTGCTGACTCTCCCACGCCAGCCCGGCCAGGGACGGGACGGGACAGGGGTGTCTCCACCACGGGGAGCCCCAGGAGGGGGCCCCCCATTGGCCCCCACGAGTCCCACCAGCCAGTGCCAGGGAAGGGATGCCCATAGCAGCATCGAGGTGTCACCCCCCAGCCACGGCCATGGCCACACACAGCCACGTCCCGCCGGGAGCTGCCCAGGTCACCCGGGGAGGGAGAGGGCCCCAGGGATGCCACGTCCCAGCCCCGCATCCCCACCCCACCAGACAGAAGTACCCAGGGAGCCCCTCACTCACCACTGAGCTGAACGCAGAAAGAGAAGGAGACCTCCCTCCTAAGCCTAGTTAACCCAGTAAGAGCAGCTGCTGCCCCTCACCTCCCATTATACCCAACGTGGCCCAGGTGGAACCAGGAGCTGCTCAGTTGCACCTGAGTGGTGCAAGGGTCCCCGCCAAGCACGGCCTCAGCCCTGGAGATGGGGCTGCTGGGGGGGACACGGGTGGGTGGCAGGTCCACCCACATGGGGAGCGCAGGGGGACAGCTGCAGTGCCACCGATCCTGTCCCCAGCACACACAGGCGGCGGCAGGGGTCTTGGAAGTCTGTATTGGGTACAGAGGCGGCGGAGAAGGCTCATCTGGGGCCAGAGCAGCACCCGCCCCTTGCCCAGGGCAACACAGTCCTGGCTGAGGCCACTTCACGGGTCCCCAGGTCCGGGAGTGCCCCCCCCACGCCCCAGGGGGGATGTCTCCCCAGCCTGGTCCCGCTCACCCTCGGGATGCCACCCCAAAGGGCCTGTCTCGTTCCCTCCTGCCACGACACCCCCTCCCTCAGCTCGTGGTGTCCCGGTTATCTTGTGGGGACCATGCCCATCGCCGGCCCCCAGCCTTGCACCAACCCCCCCATCAGCCCCACGTCCTCAGGGAACAGCCATGTCACCCGCGGCCCCTCCAGACCCCTTTCAAGGGGGACCCTTTCCCACTCTCCCTTTCCCCTCGCCTCCTCCTCCCACCTCCCACTCAGTTTTTTCGGCCAGAGAAGCGGAGGGCCAGAGTGGGGACTGTCCCCTGTGTGTTCCCCGTGCCGGGCTGGCTGAAATCCCCACCCGCAAGAGCCAGCTGCCCTTGTGAGCCAGGATCTGGCCGCCGGCGCTGGCCGCACTCAGAGGATGTGTAGCTCGTCCGTCTCCGACAGCCCGTACTTGGTCTTGTTCTCATTGAAGAGCTTGAGCAGGGAGCGGATGTACATCTCGTGGTACATGTCCACCGTCTCGCAGCTCGGGTCCTCGATTTTGGGCACCGTCACCGGCTCTCCCACTGCCGGGAGGGGAGGAAGGTCAGGCCGGTGGCACGGGGATGCACTCGGCTCATCGGGGACATGAGCTGAGCGTCGCCTTCCAACGCCACCCGTCGCAGGGTGTCGTCCTCCTCTGCCCCTCCACCTTCTGGGGGTCCCCTCTGCCCCGGCGGGCGATGCTCACCCACAGTGGTGATGGGTCTGGCGTAGGGGAGGAAGCCCCGGGACCGGACAGAGGTGAGACCCCGGCCATAGAAGACGCAGGGAGCGAAGCCCATCATCTTCTGGAAGCGCTGCTGGATGCTCCTCATCCAGCTGCCCTCCTCAAAGACCACCTGGCGGAAGAGGTCATTCTCCCCGAAGGAGAAGGAGGGGACGAGGTAGGCCCTGTGGAGGGGACACGGTGGGTGGTGCCGGGGTGCCAGGACCCCCGGACCCCTGTGGTGGCGGTGCTGCCCGTGACCCACCCGTGCTGCAGGGCCATGCGGACGAAGCCCTTGCGGTTCTTCAGGATGAGCGTGGTGACGCCGGGACGGCAGGAGAGCGATTCGGCCGCACCACCGATGACAATGGCCACCGCGTTGCCGGTGCCGTTCTTGGACAGCAGGTACCCGATGGCACGGCGTGTCACCGGGCAGAGGCCTGCGGTGGAACGGACCACCGGTGCTGTGGGACTGCCTGCCCCTCCAGCGCCCCGGGGGACGGGGACCTTGCAAGGGACCCCGCAAGGGACTGTGCCTCGTGGGACCGTGCGAGGACCATGCAAGGGGCCATGCAAGGGACGGTGCAAGGACCACGCAAGGGGCCATGCAAGGACCTTGCAAGGACCATGAAAGCACCATGCAAGGGACAGTGCAAGGACCATGCAAGGAACCGTGCAAGGGGCAGTGCTAGGGACAGTGCAAGGGACAGTACAAGGACCATGCAGGGGACAGTGCAAGGGTGCCCCCTGCTGCGGGAGAGCTCCCAGGGCGGGGTGGGGTCCCCCCGGGCTGCCAGCCCTGTGGGCAGGGCACGGGCAGGGCGCAGGCAAGGTGTAGGCAGGGTGCGGACAAGGTGCTGGCAGGGTGCAAGCAAGGTGAGGTGTGGGTGGAGTTCAGGCAGGGTGCAGGCAAGCTGCAGGCAGGGTGCAGGCAGAGCACCGCCCCTGCCCTGCCTGCTGCTGGGGAGCCCAGAGGCCGTAGGTCCCGGGTTTCCCACAGATGGGAGCGGGGAGCCCCCCAGGAGCCCCCTGCCCGTGGGCATTGCCCCCGCCGTGCTCTGACCCTCGGTGGCAGCAGGCAGAGGTGGGCAGGAGCGGGCAGGCAGGGGGAGCGTCCCCGGGGCACCCGCCTAGCTCAGGCCAGCACAATGGGCCCTGCCTGCAGGGCTGCCCGTGAGGGCAGGGTGGCAGGCAGCTGCCCGCCCTGCTGCCCGCGGACGCTCACCCCCGCTCATCAGGTACTCCCTGAAGATGGGCAGGCGAAAGTTGCCGGCCAGGGTGGTGAGGAAGGGCCGGATGCCCGGGAACATCTCCCAGAAGCCCGTCGAGCCCGTGATGAAGTTGCAGAAGGCGCCGACGCAGAGGATGCCGTGGGGGTGGGAGCCGATGATGTAGTTGTGGCTGGGGGACAGGTCGTGCGTCTTCACCAGCTGTGGGGACAAAAGGGGAGCGCGAGGACATAACGGCGGCACGTCCTTTTGGGAGGCACCACCACCACCACCTGCAGGAACATCCCATCCCGGCACCCCAGCTCCCCACGCCGTACCTTCACAGGGAAATAATCCCGAAAGTGCCTCCAGACGGGCCATCGCCGCAGGCACGGCAGCCTCCTGCCACCTGCAAAGCGGGGAGGGACCGCAGGAGATGACGCCCACCCCAGCGGACCTGCCGCATCCCTCTTCCCACCATGGGGGAGAGGAGGGAAGGAGCAGGTGGGACATGGCATCTGCCATGCTGGGATGCAGCCAGAGAAAGGGGGGACCCCGCATGCCATCCCACTGCAAAGCTGGAGGAAGGGGGGTTCTGCCCATCCCCACCTTTCTCCGGCGTGTCCCAGTCGAAGATGATCCAGGCCAGGTAGAGCGCGGAGATGGGCCAGAAGCTGGTGAACACCAGGTAGATGAGGATCAGCAGGCTGACGGTTCCTGCGGGAGCCAGAGAGGAGGGTGAGCAGGCCCCCCCCAGCCCCACCAGGCCCCCCGCAGCCCCGCCAGGACCCCTGCATCCCTGCCAGGACCCTCCCAGCCCCACCAGGACCCCTGCAGCCCCCTACTCACCCAGCAGCAGGAAGCTAAGCACCCACTGCAGGACGGAGAGGAGCTGGAGCCAGGAGCGGACATCCCACTGCGAGGGCCAGGGTGCTGCGAGCAGGGTGCGCAGGGCGGTCTGGACGCTGGCGCGGCTGCCTGCGGGGAGGGACACGGCACCCAGCCCAAAACAGCGTGGGTTGTGCAAACGCTGTCCCAGCTAGCCATGGGGGTCCCGGTCCGGTGGTACCCCTGGCTGCCGGGGTTGGGGTAGGGAGGTAGGATGGGAAGGATGAAGCAGTTGGGCAAGGAGGAACGGGATGGGGTGGGGGATGCTAATCCCCAGAGAGCTCTGGACCATGCCAGGAGGTGGCCCTGGGCAACCCGAGGCTGCCCTGGGGCCAGCCCTGCTCCGAGCAGGGGGCCGCTGGCTGGCTGGGCACCCCTAAGCCCAACTGCGTCTGTCAGCCTGGGTGCACCAGCAGAGCTGAGCACCATGCTGGGCTCCCCGAGGGCCAGGACCTGTCCCGTGCCCTCCTTGGCGTGTTCAGCCTCACACAGAATTTGGGGCTTTCTCGGCTGGCATGGGACGGCGTCCACCCCCCGGCAAGTGCCAAGGACAGTGGCCAGGGGCCGAGCCAGGGCGGCCGAGGCTGGCCATCCCCACGGCCGTCCCCACCGAGCCTTGCCTCCCACGAGAGACAGTCCAGCAGCTCGCAGCCGCTCCACTCCCCCCGCCGCCCCCTTCCCTCCAGCCAACCTTGGTGAAGCATTAACCGCCCCGGGCTGGGCGCCAGGATCCAAACTCCACGGGTGGCCCCATCCCTCCTCCCCGAAACGAGCCCAAGGCGCCAGTCCCGCCAGCGCACCGCTCCCAGCCAAAGGTCTGCTGTGGCTGAGACCACCTGGCATGGCCACCGCTGCGACCGCAGCGAGCTACCTCTTGTGTCACAAAAGCCTTGTTCTCTTGGGAAAACAACCCCAAATCAGCATGCTGGCCAGCCAGAGACGCTCAGGGTGACACAGGCGCAGACCTGTCCCCATGGCTCCCCGGGCCGGGCACCCTCAGGTGGGAGGTGAACCGCCGCGCCCCGGCTGGGGTGGCTGGTGGGGGTTCAACTTTTTCCATCTCAATCCAAACCATGGATGGGACAACTGAAATAAATTAAAGACTGAAGCCATCACCAGCATTGAAGAATCGTTTTCCCTCTCCCCCAAAGAGCATGCTGTGCTTCAAGTGATGGCTCTCGCCCGTCCCCGCACGCCCAGCGAGGCCTCCCCAGAAGCCCTGCCGCCCGCGCAGCCCTGCCCTTGTCAACCTTCCCAAGCCCCTTTTTTTCCAGGGAAGATGCAGAGCTCTGCCCAGCCAATTTGGGCCTACCAAACAGTTGCTTTTTTTAGTTCCTTTTCCTAGCTCCCCCCCCAGGCACTCCATGAATGTCCAGACCGCAGACAGAAAATGGAGCAACCCCGGGGGCTCTGCTGCCGGCCCCGTCCATGGCGACAGAATGCTCTTCAAACCCAGAAATTCGGACTCCGCGGCCCGGGGCAGCAAGGAAAGATGAAGGGGAATTTGCAGCACTCCGGAGCATCTTGTGGGAGTAACGTTACCGAATGCATTGTCAGAAATTTCATTCCTGTTGAGCAACTGCGTGCTCTCCTCCGGTGCCGCTAACCCCAAATTGCTCTGAACACCTCCCTTTCCCCTAAGCAGTCTAAAGCAAACAGACAATAGTGACAACGAACGCTAATTGCCTGACCAGTTCCTCGCGTCGCCAGAGCGTCAGAAACCATTCAAACACGCTTCGGAAATATCTTACCACTAAGATTTTGGGAACAGGCTGCAATAATTGTTTTCATGGTGGCAAGGAGTTCTGTGCCGGTCCCTGGTTCAGCAGGTTAGAAGGCGAGTTTGGAAATACCGGAGCGGGATTGATTGTGTATCCAGCTGCTTTAACCAGCTGATCCAAGGTAAACCGTCCGCCGCGGAGGGGAGCGGACCCGCTCCGGCCCCGGCTCGCAGAGCAAGGAGAAGAGCTGATGGTCCTGGGGAGGATGAGAAGTTGCGGCGAGCGGTGAGGAGCTGCCGTCGAGAAGGGCAGCCGCCGTGCCTGGGAAAGGCACCGCTGCCGGCAGCGGCGGCGGCTCGGTGGGGACCGCCGTCCCCCGGGAATGGTACCGTCCGCGCTTTGGGTATTTCACAAACCACTGTCGTGCTCTGCCGGTGTGACTCCCCTCCAGAGCCACCCGAAAACGTCATCCCGAAGCTCCCGCTCCACGGTACGGGAACGCAGCCTGCCAGACGGGCCCTGACCCTCAGCCCCAGCCCCCAGCCCCATCCCCTCCTCCTCCAGCCCTCCGAGGGGCACCGGGGCCAGCTGGCCCTGCCGGCTAGCCCGGGAACACTGGGGTACTGCCTGGAGAGGACTGGGGGAAAAAATGAGAAGGGAACAAGAGCAGCACAAAAGCAGCACCGAGATGGGGCTGCAGGCCAACAGCCAAAGGAACAGTAAAAATCCCCAGGAATTAATTCACTAGAACTACTTCTCCAGATCCGCCTCTCCAGAAGTACTGGCTAGGAAGAGCTGGCTAACCTCGGATGTACGAAAGGGACAAATGCACGTATAGGACTGCCTGTGTTGTTAAAGTGAAAAACATGCTTGGAACCCAGGAACCCACAAAACCTCATAATCTGCTGTGGTAGGCTGTAGAGACCCAGTATCTGGAAAAGGAACACAACAGCCTTCACAGGCAGAGATGAGTTAAGAGGAGCTGAGATTGCTACATATAAAACATCCAAGCTCTCCTGCAGCCCAGCTGGCCCCTCAGGTGTCCCTGAACCATGCAAATAGGAAGGAAAAACCCCAAATTCTTTCAGAGTCCCACTGTCCCCAGAGGCAAGGGAGCACTCTGCTGATGAACCCGACTGCGCCGAATCGAAGACCGTAAAAGCCTTGTGGCCTGCTCCAGGTAACACCCCGCCACGGAGGCGAGCAGCGGCGATGCTTGGGGTTTTTATCCCAGCATTTGTAACAGGTTTAGAAGCCCACGCTGAGCTTCCCACTGCGATTCCTCACTTTCTTGCCCAGTGAGACGCCTGCCGCACGCTGGGTCGGTGCCAGGCAGGGCAGACCGGTCGTGCCCCCTCTTCTCACCCAGTTCAGGATTAGCGCCAGCAGCTATTTCAACTAGCTTCAGAGGAATCCAGAAAAGGTTTTCACCCCTTCAGGGTTATTCTGTAAGTAGATATCAAAGCACGCTGACAACCAGGGCGCTACTTCGCTGTTGAATACGGCACCGTTTGTCCCAGGGTTGGCCCCTGTAGGGCTCCAAGAGAGGGTCCGGAGCGTGCCCACGCTGGGCATCACATTACGGACGCTACAGCCACGCAGACCCCACGGTATGCTGAGCAGAAGGACAAACATTTCTATTAAAGCATTTGTACTATGTGTAGTATCGGCACTTCAAGACATCGCCCTCGAAATACCTGATCTACTCAACACAAAAAGTCCCAAACACTTCAGCCCGCCCACTCAGGGAGGAACAGCGGGATGAGCCTGCGGAAAGGCCCAGAACGCCGGGCTGCACAGACCTCCCGGCCCAGCTGAACGCCGCGCTGCAAGCTGGTGTGTGCGGAAGCCTCGGCTGAAAAACCCGGCCAGCTGACATTGCCCGTTTGCTATCCCCAACTCCCCTGGCTGCTGGAAACCAGCCTTACAGACTTGCTCTGGAAGAGCCCAAGACAAAGAGCAAGGGATTTTCACAGCAAAAACTAGGCAGCACAAGAGGTTTTATTTTGCTTAAAATATAGAGGAAAAAAAATAAATACATCCACCCACAATACAAAGAGCAGTTTCCAAATTCAGGTACTTTTCTTTCAAGGACTTCCTCTGCCTGGGAGAACAGAGGCAGCCTGACCCCTCGGAAAGAGCTCCGCCTGACAGGAGCTCTGCGGCATCACTGCACGTGACCAGCGCACTCAGTCTGACATTTAACGTAAACCAAACCGCCACGTTTACTCCTCTGACGCCGGTGCCTCCCAGAGAAGCCACGGACACCTTCGCATATGTACAGTGTATTTACTCCTCTATCTCCAGGAGACAGGCAATTCTTACAAGATTTCCAGGCCCTGCTCCCTCCACAGCGAGGGCATCAGCCCACATTCTGCCGGTTGCCATAGCCTCTTGGGTGCGTATCTTTCCAGTCATCCCAGTTCCGAGCTTTTTGAAGTGCTTCCTCATCATCCTCCTCCTCTTTTTTCTCCTGCTGCTGCTTCTGCAACTCTTCATCAGTGATACCTGCTGAAGGTCAAGAACGGGAGGGCGGGGCAGTAAGACAGTGGCAGGTCGCTAGTCAGGGTCTCAGAACAGAAGCCCTGCCAGGAGCTGGCCTAGACAGAAAGCTGGAATTGCCAACGAGCAGTCCAGCAATCTGGTTATTCTCACAGCCTAATAAAGCCTGTTCTTACCCTGAACACATCTCCGTTCACCCTCCCTCTCAAGAGGCTTCCCGAATTCTCTACTCCCATCTTGCTTTGCGCTCTGTACCTGGTGCTCTCTGAGGCGCGCTCTGAGCAGACACGACTCCTTGCCTTCTGCGCTGCTCATACCAGTCGTCCACGGTCATAGTAGGCAGCCCGGGATATCCAGCACCAAACACCCTACAGGAAGAGAGAGAGAGTCAAAGAAGGCACTTTACATTGCTACGAATGAGCAGAAACATAGACAACCATGCACAGCACTGCTCTGCAATCCAATCTGTACTATTACTATAAGGCATGTTATCAAGGAGGGCTTGAGAACAAACGTATTCCTACAGCCTGGGCCTTCACCAACAGGCTTGCCAGTAACCAAGCCATAACGGCATTTAAAGAGTTCATCCTCCCAGCTGAGAGAGGTGAGGACTGTTCTAGCGCAAAGAACCCTGAATCACTTCTCCAGCCCAAAGGAGAACACTCTGCTAGCAGGGCTTGCCAAGGAGGCCCCGGGAACTGAATTAGGCACAGCTTGGCTACATAGATGTATGGAAGGCTCAGGGCAAATAATGTCAAAAGCATGACAAGAAATCTGGTTTCTATCCCATTTTGTGCTTTAGCTGCCATACTCCTTGCAAGAATCTCATGGTGCCACAAAGCGTTAAGGTCTCGATACCCTAGGGAAAGCCTTTCAGTTAAAAACTGTATTATTGTGACTGATGATTCTCTGGTAGGTATCACATCTTCCCAGCCCCTAAGATCACTTATTTGAATTCACCGAAATCCTCCAGAGTTTACATTGGATTAAGAGACCACACTTGCTTTTCACTGCTGCCCTCTTTATTTTAACAGTGAAGAACAATCCTGTTGTATCACAGAGAGGTTAGAGGGGCAGACGAGCCTTGCCTCTCCACGGCTTACCAAACACAAGCACGTGGCCTGTAAACTAACACAGTGATATTTGCTTAATACGATCTCCTCTCCTGCCACCCCAACAGGAGGAAACAGTGTTACCTAAGGCACTGCAGCATGCTGGTAACAGAAGAAATCAGAGAAAGTTCAAGAAATGCATTAGGTGTTCCCCCCATCCTCTGCCCGGATACAACATGTGTCATCTCGACGTGACACGCTGTCTGAAAGCGACTGCTTTTCTGCATTTGAAAGAGTATCATAGGCTCGACGTGAGAACAGAGCACTGCCTCGTACTGCGTCTGAATAACCAGAAAACAACATACTTAGCCTGAGCGGCGTCCCGGGTAAGAATGAAAGGTTTCAGTGGAGCCCTGACTTGCCGAGAAGTACCGTGTGGTGGTGCTGAAGGCTGAGGATGCAAACAACAGTCACAAGATAATCGTGTAGATGAGAATCCCCTGCTCTGCTTCCCACCCCCAACACGTTAGTAAAGGTCCTGTAGAAGAGAAATGCCTCTGCTGTCAGAGCAACATCCCCAGATGGACAATTCAGGCCTTAATCCAGTTTAAATCATGAACTCCATCTGTGAGCTTCTACAAACCACTTCTCTTTGTGCCTTTGTTACACCCACTCTGATCAAAACAGAAAGCCGACAGAGCTAAACCAGATCAGCTCAGATCAAAGCATGAAATATAGCTTATTCTTCCCCGGATGAAATGCAGTACGGTCTGAAGCAAGTAGAGCTCATCATTCCCCATGATATCACCCAGGGCACTACAGAAGAGCAGACTTCTGCAATGCCAATCATGAACTGCACAAACCAGCTGTGCCAACAAAGCTGGGCTATGGTCTATGTCAGCACATTATGGCTTTTTATTTCTAAGCAGATGCTTTAGGTGAGTAACATAAAGCCCAGAAACACTGTTCTACACAGGAACTGCAGGTCTACAGAAGCTCTCAGCGGTCAGAATGGGCATTTCTGTCATGTCTGGACACTTTGTAGGCCAGGAGCGTAGGTTTGAAAGAAATCCCAAGGGTCTTCTTGTAATTTACAAACATACCTAGCTCTTTAGAGTTCAGGGTCTGGCAGAACCCAGCAAAGTGGAGAACAGCCTCTGCAAGCAGATGGTTCAGCTGCGATACTCAATGCTCTAGCACTTCACCAGCCATGGCTGTCTAGAACACGTGGCAGCACCAGACAGCGACTAACCCAAAAATCCGGCCCCTGCCCATTCAGAATTAAACCAAACCCCATCTGCTTGGGCTGTGAGCTAAATTTCCATCGAAAATTCACAGAATAAAACCTATGAAACTCTGCTGTTGAATTCCTCTGAGGTTCTTTTACCTGCAACAGGGTCTGTCATCAGGTCTAACTATCCACAGTCCCCAGAACCTGCAGTGCAAGGGAGATCTCATACCTGTTTCGCTGTACCTCTGCTCCTCAGGATGACCACTTCTTGGTCAATACTCTCAATTTCCTCAAGGCTGGTGTTGATCCACTTCTGGACTTGCAGTATGTAAAATTCCCGTATCTGATCCTCATCTGCTTTCCCGCTCTCCACAAAGGTTGTCATAGAGGCCAACCTGTTCTCCAGTTCCTTCTTCTGCTTATATCTGTCTCAAAGAGAACAAAATGAGATCATTTAAGTAACCTTTCTCTAAAACAGCCCAGATACAGTGTTTTCTAAAATAAACAATTTCCCCTTTCTTGAAACTTAATCAAATGTAGTTAGAGAGCTACCTCCTGTCCCAATCCTCTTTGAACTGCTTTTCACAGAGGTGACCGTTGCTGACCAGTGCTCATTAGGGTACACAAATCCCAGACATTCATAAAGCTCCTCATGTCTTTGACAAATCTCCCTGTGCGAGGAGGACCCACTCCTTTAACAACAGAGTCAGTCCTGCAGAAGTAAAGCAGTGGCTTACAGGAATGTACCCGTTACAAAGCGGAGGAGCACCGGCAGCGCCAGATCACGCTGCTTGTCATTTACTGATGACCTCTGACGGTGCGTAAGCAAGAGGCAAAACGCCAAGCAGGGGGATCCATCTCTCCACCTCATCTGACTGACAACAGAAGGTTTTTGACAAATGAAAACTACAGAAATCAGAACAGTTCCTCTCTGCTTAAAAAAGGCTTTGAAAATGCACGGTTATATACATACATGCAGCGCCAAAATCTTTCCCTCCCATCTTCCCCATCACTTCCATCTGTCAACTCAATTTGAGACATTACATAGGATCTTTACTACTCTTTGAAAGAGGTTTAACACGATTTCATGTATTTAGAAAGAAAATTGTATACAAAAAGGGAGGTTGTGATGGTTTACTGTTGTAATTTACGTATCTCCTGTCTGTTAAAAGCAGCTTTAAGACAACAGTTTAAATTTAGAGGCGCCTCTCTCAATTATTTTTTTCTTCTCCTAAAAGTTGAACAATCCTTCAAAATTAAGCCTCCCAGGTAAAATTAAGCAAGCCTGGCAACATTCATCCCCTGAAGAATACAGGTCTTCAACTCATCGGCTTCTTCACTGAGAAAACCAATGTAATAGCTATTTTGAGTTGCTTCTATACGACACAAAGATATCAAGAAGCTGCTTATAAGGCCGATTAAAACACTTTTCCAGTTTCCGTCTCAGGTGCTTTTGTGTGTGCGGGTTGTTTTGTAATATAATTTTGGCTTTCTAGATTTTTTTGATGTTTTCAGGAATTAGTTACTAAAGGGAAGAACTATCTATATAATACACTTCCAGGCTAAATCCTTGTGTCCCACTTCCTTCAGCTACAGTGCCACCTGAAGAACCAACAGTGAGAACCAAGGATTAGAAACCCAGGGGAGTTTCCAGGACAAGGATCATACAAGAGTCATTCTAAAAACCAAACCCATCCACAAGTGCTCCACAGAGAACCCCCAAACGCACATCTGAACCCACCGAGCTGCCGACCGCCCAGCCCTGTCCTGCAGGGAAGCAAAGCAGACCACTCCATTCCTGTTTGTCTCTACACTCCACAGCGGGGTAAGTTCTCTTCAGCTGGCCGCTGCAATCCCAGCCCGCTCCCCAGGATGCCGCAGTGCGTGCTCATTCGGAGAGCAAGGCTAAAGGCAGCTAGGATGGGACACGCCTGGAGCCGGCGTGGCAATACAGGCCTTCTTAGGAAAATTATTTTCATGCGGTCTATGCATTTTACTGAAAGCAAATATAATTGCAACATCTCACCCTGATCAAGCGCTAACCTGCTTGCGACAGAACTCACAATGCAGGCGCCTCCCGTTTGTCTCCACGCGGAAGGAGTCACGGTACAGGCCAACGCCAGCCCTCAGCGAGAGGGGAGTTCGCACGTAACCGAAGCCCTGCCTGCAGCGCCTACAACGCTCCCTGGCACTCGGGAGGCGATGTGAGCTCTCAGACGGCTGACAAGCAGCCCGCGCTGAAAAGGCTGTGCTGCGCTGACCCCAAAGGCCCCGAAGTATTCTAGCATCCCAAACCCATCTCAGTTAGGTTACTCTCTAGAACATAAGTCATATTTTTGTATTCGTGCAATTTAAACAGCTCTTGAGCTCAGTTTGGGCCTTTCAGTGCCACCACAATAAGCAACAACTTGATCGTCAAAATCCCAACTAAAGCATGACAAAGAGGCATCAATCACCTCCTTTTTAAAGATAAGCACATTGGTAGGTAACTTCCGAAGCGGGTGGCTTTACGCTGTTAGTGGTGATTTAAGAACTAATCGTAACAGCTTTTGTGCAGTTCTTCTTCAAAGACATAAATGCACCTCCCCAGCCTGCGCACGATCCAACAGCATTAAATAATATGCGGCGTGTATCTTAAAATGAATGTTTCGCGGTCAAAGTATTCCAATGTCAAGGGAAGCAGTTCTTCCCTGACAGTCCTTGTCTGTACCATCTCGCACTGCCTGAGGCTCCCCCCTTCTCTTAAACTGGTTCCCAAATGCCTTTAAAGACTGCAAAGCAAGAGCCTACCTTTCGATTTTGGCTTGCCTGCTCGCCGCCATGGCCACCAGGCTGGGCTGGGCAGCAGCGGGGCGCCCCGGGGACGGGCTCCCGGCGTCCTCCTCTCCCGGGGGGCTGGCGGGGGGCAGGTGGAAGCTGCCCAGCCCGTAGCTGCTGCAGAGCTTGAGGAAGCGCCAGAAGTGGGCCCGAGCGCTCTCCAGGTGCTCCAGCCTCCTGCTCAGGTCCACCTGCTTCAGCGTCAGGGCCCCCAGCAGGGCGGGCAGCAGCAGGTACTTCAGGTCGGCCGAGGCGATCTCCTCCAGCTCCTCGTTCTCGCTGCAAGGGGAGAGACCAGACGAACCTTCCCGTTTCCCTTCCCGCTCCGCTCCGCCCGGGCCCGGCCAGGCCCAGCCCGCTCCGCGGTGGCCCGGAGGCCCGTGTGGAGGCGGCGGAAGGAACGGAGGACCCCGGCACGGCCTCGCTGGGCCCCCCCGGGCCCGGGCCCGGGCCCGTCCCTCCGCTCACCTGAACAGGTCCAGCTGCGCCACCATGGCGGCCGCCCGCTGCAGAGCCTCCAGCCCCTGCCGCACCTTATCCTGCACGGCCGGGGCCCCCGAGGAGGGCTCGGCGCCGGCCTCCACCTCCTCCCAGAGCCGGCGGCCCGCCGCCAGCAGCTCGGCCAGCCGCGGCCCCGCACCGGCCCCCTCCGCCATGCTGGGCCGGGAAGGCGCCGCCGCCCAACCGCTTCCGGGGCGGCCGCCGGTGGCCCCGCCCTCTTCCGCCATCTTGGTGAGGGCAGGGGGCCGCCCGAACCAACGGGGGCGCCATCTTGGGAGGGCCGAGCCGGAGGCAGGGCCTGGCGAGGCGGCTACCGGGCTCCGGGCTGCGGGCTCCGGGCTCGCCCCTCCGGGCCGGGCAGCGCCCGCGGACGGTGGCGTCGCCCACACGAGGCTCGGCGGGGCGGTGGGCCCTCACATGCGGCCGGTGCTCCCAAAGCTTGCCCCGCTGGTTCCCTCCCAGCGCAGAGGCCTCCCCGCGCACTCCCAGGGGAGGCGGTGTTAGGCCCGCGCTGGTGACATGATCCCATAAACAAGCAAAAATGAGGATAATTAGATAAACTGGCAGAAAGCATGCGCCCCCCGCTCCAGAAAAGAGAGGGAGGAGGAGGGCGCACCCGCGCTGCGTGGCTCCGGGGCCGTGAGCGGTGGGTACGGCCGGCGCTGGCCCGACGAGCCCAGCCGCTAACGAGCCCCTCGGCGCCGGGCCCGCGCTTCCGCAGGCTGCGGGCTCTGCGCGCTCCGTCCCTGCGGCTGCAAGGAGGGAGCCAGGCCCTGGCTGGCCGCGACGCCCTGCCAGGCAGGCAGCACCCCGGGCAGATGGGGCGAAGGGAGCGCGTCCTGCCCGTGCTGCTAGGGCAGGGCCTCGGTCCGGGACGGCGGGTCACGGACGGGGTCCGCGTCTGCTCCTGGGAGAGCCCGGATGACACCGAGCCTTAGGACAGCAGCTGGGTTTGATACCTGCGAATATAGACAGAAGCTATCAATTTAAGTAGTTAGAATCATTACACAACAGAGGTAACCAGACAAAAGCAAATCTGTGTGAACGGTTAAGACACTTGTAAGACAAGAAGCTCCTGAATACTCCCCTTTAGACAGGCAGGCCTTGGGAGAGCAGATGTGCGGAGCCATGAGGATGAGAAAGCTGCGAGATGACCATTAGACCAGAACAAACCGACCTTGAAGGACATCGTAGACGTGATCCCAGAAGTGAGTTTGCGCAGAAGTAAAGGTCAGTCAGCAAACACAGTGAAGACGACTACGAGCCTTCATCTGAAGACCCCCCAAAGACCACCTGAAGACCTCCACGGAAGATGATTGCGCATGCGGATCAGACATTTACATATGCTAATAAGTTCCAGGAAATCTCATGTTTATGTAGACGAATTCTCGGAAATCCTATGAATATGTGTATTTTCATAGTATATAATTACTAAAAGTTTATCAAGCTGTCGGAGCACTTACGGTGGAATTATCCCCAGTGCTGCCCGGCGCTGCAATAAAGAATGCCTGCTTTCTAAAACTCCAAAATTAAGTTTTAGAGAGTGAATTATTTTGCCGCTTTCCGGTACCGGGTTCAGTAGGGCTTGCGCTGCGCAGGGCTATGGCTGCATTGCCTGGGACCTGAATCGGACAGACGATCCCGGCAGCACGCAATGCACAGCGTGAACGCTCGCTAGCGTAGCGCTACGTTTTATTTTTTTAAGCGCAGCACCTTCCATTTCTTCTCTCTGTATTCTTTTCATAACGTGTCGTGGTTTAACGCCAGCCAGCAGCTAAGCACCACACAGCCGCTGGCTCACTGCCCCACGGTGGGATGGGGGAGGGAATTGGAAGGGTGAAAGGGAGAAAACTCGTGGGTTGAGATAAGAACAGTTTAATAATTGAAGTAAAATAAAATAGAATAGTAGTAGTAGTAGTAATAATAATATAATACAATAATAATATACAAAGCAAGTGATGCACAATGTGGTTGCTCACCACCCACCGACTGATGCCCAGCCCATCCCCGAGCAGCGATCGCTGCCCCCCAGCCAGCTCCCCCAGTTTCCATACTGGGCATGACGCCACAGGGTATGGAGTAGCCCTTGGGCCAGTTGGGGCCACTGTCCTGGCCCTGCCCCCTCCCAGCTGCTTGTGCACGGGCAGAGCAGGGGAAGCTGAAAACTCCTTGACTGGTGTGAGCGCTGCTTAGCAACAACTAAACCATCAGGGTGTTATCAACGTTATTCCCATCCTAAACCCAAACCGCAGCACTACACCCGCTACCAGGAAGAAAATTAACTCTATCCCAGACGAAACCAGGACATAACAAAAGTAAGATAAGCAGCCTTTCTCATTTTTATTTCACTCCTAAGTTCCTTCTTACAATATCTCTGAAATTTAAACAGGCGTAAGGCAGGTAAGGCTTAAAGCTGGGCTTTTAGAACCTGATGTTGGTCCCTTAGAAACACAGGTAATTGACAAGGTGTGAGAAATGTGTATGGTGTAACAGTAATTCAGGGCGGGCTGGAAGCACTCAGCCTCCAAGAATGAGTCAGTTTACGATTTACTCTGTTTGTTTTCTTCATACCTGCGTGAGCTAGCTCGATAAAAAGTTACTCACGAACACCCGAAGAGCTGTGGGTTTCGGTTTCCGTTGGCTGTGCCCCGAGCACCCCGCGGTGGTGCCGCTCTCCTGTCGCCTTCCCTGCCCGTGACGGTTCTGCGCGGGCGGCGAAGGCAGGCGCCGGAGGTGTGAGGTACGCCAAGAGCTGACCGCGTCGTTCTGTGGTGTTCTGCACGCCAGGCAGCAGGCAAAGAACAATGCTGTGTCCAGTGGCGGGAAAATTAATTAGTATAATGATTGGAAGTGGAGCGGGGCCAGGAATCTGCAGCCGTTTGTTCTTCGCTAGCAGAAGATGCTTTGGCGTCACCGACAGTTACAACTAGTTTGCTTTCATGGAGGCAATACCACTCTCAACAGAGCATCCTGTCCCTTTGTGTGTGTTAGTTAAAAGCTACAGTAAACCTGTCACGTCATCACCCCTGTAACCGCTCTGAGTCAACATTTCGGCAACGCTTTTAAGGATCAGAGCAAAAGTGGCTGCTGGAGTGAGCTCCTCTGTTGCATTGTCCTTTGTCTTACCCAGAGTCTCTGAGCAGTTCACACATCACCTTTCTGTAGGATATCTCTGTTTAATCTTTAACAAACATCTCCTTAGGGCATTCTCCTCCAGGCCTTCGCCCCTCAGAGCAAGCCAGGTGGATTCATAGGCTTCCTCCCCAAGTAATTGCGAACGGGCTGATGATGGAGCATGGGATCTCAGCCCACCTCCCCGCCCCTTAGAACCGGGAGAGGCAGCTTCGACCCAGGCTGCCAGAGGCAGCACAGGGCCGGCCTGGTGCAGCACGTTATCCCGCTCGCCAGGCAAGCCAGACCACGAGAATAGGAAATCCGCGTGAGGCCCGGTTTCCTTTGAGACGGAGAAGGCTTTGCCTCTAAGAGCCACGTGGGTTAGCTGGTTGGACACTGCTGAATCTTCTTGCTAGAAGTTAATCACCCCCCTGTTTTTCTCCGCTGTCCCAACAGGCCAAGAACAGGTTTCAGTTACACCACGGAGGCACGAAATCAGTAAGCGTTAGTGACCAGAATCACCCTCTGGCTGCTCTTCGGCTCCAGCGTAGCAAACGGCGAGTATCCGCGCGTGTTGTTCTCCTCCTGCCTGGCAGGACATGGTTTTTCGAGCTGCCCCTTCCAATTACAGAGCTAATGTTCTCAACACAAGGCAAAAATAAATGATTCTTTGGAAGGCGTAATTACCCAGCAAGCCCCTATTCACACCACAATGAACCTCAAGCTGGGGACTACAGGAATAGTAGCTGTGATTAGTCCCACTGCACGTGAAAAGAGGGAGTTCCTGAAGCTTTGGCAAGCTGGGGATCGATCTCTCCCGCTCCTCCCCAGTTCTGCCAGGTGTCTCGGTGTGGTAGGTTTTCAGCATAAAGTCAATGTCTAGGGATCAGCGTCAGCTTCTGGAGGGTTCTTACGTTTCTGCTTCCAGACATGAAGCGTGCCCATGTGCTTTCCATTATACAGGTAGTAAAACCGGCAGCCGCGGTGTATTGCATTTAACGCACATGTGTGGAACATCTGGCCGTGCGCATCCAGAAGGCCTGCCCGGTGCTTCCCAGGAGCTCCAGCATGTTACGTCTACATCCAGCCTTCCTGGAAGGTGTTAGAGCTTCTGCATGTCGTCCGACAGTACACAAGTGCTGCTCCAGCCAGACTGAAGCATGCCTGGAAATTCCTTACTCCACCACACAGGACACGCGCAGTGGTCACGGCTGACACATAAGCAAGCTGAGAAAGTCCTCAAAATCTGTACGGCCCCGGTTCCGGGCTGGTGGGAGGATGGTCCTGGAAAAGCCCAGTTGGATGGCAGCCCCAGAGCGGCTCACGGGCCCACGTCAGCTTCTGCTCTGGAGAGGAGACTGTTCTGCAGCTCCCTCCCTGCTTTAACCCGCTTTCTGATGGACCTTGGAGGCAGTGTCCCCAGGGGGGCACAAAGGGAAGCCGCTGCTATTTAGTGATTCAGCAAGAAGGCCATGACATCTTCTCTGTACTGGCAGAAAGGCGATTCGAAACGTCCGCTGTGAGCAGCCTCCAGGATGCTGCCTGCGCTGAAGATGGATGGGTTTAAGCAAGGGAGAGGGAGAAATACGGGCTGGTGATGGGAGAGCGGGGTGCTCAGCAGTGCCACCCTGCTCCTTCTGGCCCCTGCGAACGTGGTGGGGGTACCACAAACCTGTGGCATCTGGGACTTTTCCACTCTGATTAAGCAACTTGCTGAAATACAGGGTTCCGAGCTAGAAGGGATGCCAGCCTGCCCAGCCTAGGAGAGGGGACGGAGGTCTGCTTCCCCTCCGAACCTCACGCAGCCATTGCCGCAACTGCCCTTCAAGCACGCCCAAGGGCCCTCAGCCTGCTTCCCCCTCTGGTCTTATGGCTGTTACTCACCTATGTTGATTTGTCCCTGTCCCTCAGCTGAAGATCCCCGTCAGGACAATCCCTATTATCATTTGTCATCCTTAGGGCATCATGATATTGCTGAACACCCCAGAAATAAAGGAGAACAGAGATGCAAGGGTTTTTCCTTAAATACAAGCGTTTACTCATGTTTGTGTCTTGTGGTGTGATAGTGTAGGCACCAACCATCCCAAAGGTCAAAGCAACATCCCCCAAATATTTACAGCAGTACCGATGCCGATGGGCAGCGGAGCCCCCAGACAGCGGCCCCATCCTGTGCCTTCTCCTTGCTCTGGCTCAGCTTCCTTTGGGAAGAGCACAAGCAAAAAGCAGGTGGAGGCCCTGACCCATGGTCCTGGCCCAGCCGCAACACCGGGCTGTAGGGAAGAAATGTCCCAACATGTTCTTGAACACAGACTCATTCTTCCTCCAAAATGCTTACTTAATTACCAACAGCTTGTTGCCCTTGCTCAGATTATCCTCCTGGAATAAGTTATGCAGCATCCCTCAATGAATAAAGAAATAAAAGGAAAAAAAAAAAATCAGTGCTTTAGCAGCAAAGTCAAAAGAGTCCACGAAAACCACTCTCCTTTCATTGTCTGCACAAGTCTAACCAGCAGGGAACAATCACATTCATACCAGTGTCACTCCTTTCAAGCCCAAATTAAAAATCAAGTGGTAACCGAGAGGAGTCTTTTCAGAGCAAAGCCTGTGCCTGGTTCTCACCACATTTCGTGGAGAGGGATGGTTTTCTTCTGTGTGCAAGCCATTTTTAGAGCCATCTCTCCCATGGCAGTTCACAGCACCACAAAGTGAGAGACTTCTGCCATGGCCGTGGAGAATTCAGCTCCAGGGAGTCTCATTTCCAGCGAGACAGATAAACAAAAAGCCACAAGACATTGGGAAAAATGGCTAATGACAGGAAAGTCAAAGAGGTAGATCCATCACATTAGCAGTGAGCCCGGCGAGGGTTCGTGAAGCAGAGGGTAATGACAGCAGCCTACCACAGGCTGGAGAGGAGCGATTGTGAAAGCGGGGCAAAAGAAATGCGTGAGGAAGCGTCTGAAGGGCTGCAAAGTCACAATGGTTACAGAAATGCTCTCAGTTTCGGGGATGTGGCTACTGGCCTTGCCCAGGTTTGTTCAGGTCCTGAAGGGCTATCTGCCATCACTGGAGATGCTTGTGGTGGAAGCGAAGGTGTAGAGGGTGGGAGAAGAGCCCTCTTGCACCCATTTCTCTGGCAGAGGGCTGCACTGGCTGGTGCTGGAAGCCACTGGAGAGTGATGTCAGGGTCCAGGTTTTCCCACCTTTCGCCTCAGAGGGTGCTTGTGCTAGCCCGGGTGGGGCGAAGGGGCTCCATGTCCCCCTGGCACCTTCCTGCTGGCTTTTCTGCCCAAGCAGGGTTAGAGAGGGAAAATGCATCCAGTCAGATGGGTCCCCCCAACCCCTTGGGACCAAGCACAGGGTTTATTCCCTCTGGATCCACTGTCTGATGCTGACTGCCCTTGCTCTGGCTCTCGGTCCATGGGAAACTCTTCCAGTCCAGCAGATCTCACAAACCTGGTAAATCCAGGCGTGGGCCGAGATTACACCACCTCCCACTCGGAGCATTGTCACTTAACTGTCACCTCCCTGCCATCGTCCTTCCTGCCAGCCTGGCCCTTTGCACCCTTCGACTAATTACAGTGCTTTCCGATTTCTTGCAGGACACAAAGGGAGCCCAAGGTCCTCGCTGCTGATTGACCCCGCCAGTCCTTTCCCAGCTCTTCCCGGTTGGGCTTGCAGTCAAGATGCAAGGAGCGAGAGGAGGAGGAGGAGAGGACTCTGCATATTCAGCACTTGACCCTGCCTTTTCCCAGGCAGAAATTCAAATGGGACTGTGCTAGGAGGGGATCACGACATCTCCACAGGGCATTCCTAGCTATTGTGGCTCCTCTCCTCTACCCCAGGCTATGTGTGCTTGTAGTTACCAAATGCAAATCACATTTCCCACCCTCCTGGCTGAATCTCTCACTCCACAAGATCCTTCCCCTGTTTTTTTCTCACCAGCTCGTTTTGCAATGCTCGGCAGAGTTCGCAGCCCCTCCCGGTTTCACCTCCCTCTGATGCACAGCGAGGTGGCCACAGGGAAGGTATTTAAGCAATCCTCCTAATTAAGTACCTGCATCACCTCTTGGCTCAGCCCGGCTCTGGACACAGAAACTGCAGGTATTTTGCAGCCTGGCAGCTGAAGGCTCCCTTTTCTGAGGAATGCCGGGGACTAACCCCTAATTGCATTTTAAAAGATAGCTTTTTGGCCTTCGGCAGCTGTGAGGGAAGCTTTGCAGCTGGGGCTTTACTGTCACTCTGGGAAGGCCAGATGTCAGCAGCCAGATCAAGTCAATGGCACATTAACAACTGATAATGATGGTTAACTCATTGGGTTAACTGTGCGAGCATATGCTTCACCCCCGAGCTTTCCAACTCCCAGCTCCCAGGCTTGTCTCAAACTACCTTTGACTCTCAGCTCTTATTCACGGTTAATACGGAAACCTGGAGCACATTAAGTGGAGGGGACGGTTTACAGTAAAAGCTCATGACTTGATTCCGTGACCCAGCAGAGGCTATTGAAAATGATTGAATGAATATGGAAATGAGTAATCGTACAGCTGGACTTGGGGCTGAACGCGGCCAACTCCATTCAATGCGAACCACAAATAAACCACGGTCCATGCAAAGCCGCCAGAATCTCAAGGTCATGGTGTGAGCTGCAGGAAAGCGCCCTAGGATTTCCATCACGCTTACCTCGTGCCGTGGGTTCTCCTCAGCGCCTGTGTATTTAGATTCAGCCTTTCTCTCCAAAGGCTGCATGACCAGGAATCTCTTATCCCATGCAAGCGCTTGGCCAGCTTCCACGCTGGGGGAAATGGGGGCCATCGGAGCCCCCATGCCTGGCTCCCCATCCCTTGCTGCTCACACACACTGCTTGGCTAGTCCACCCTACGCTCACAAGGATCAGAAAATAATCCTGGACTGCCTCAGTTTCCAGCCACCAGCGCTGAGTCCCAGGAAGACGGATTCCTTGCTGGCTGGTCAGAGACCTGAGGGACCTTCCAACAGGTTTTCTGTATGTGTGCAGTAGCTGAGGCTGACAGATATCTGTAATTAAAGGCAAACCTGGGCCAATGAGCAGCAGAAAGAGTTAAAACTGAGCTGGTCCCCCGCTGCGTGTGAGGGTACGGACACAGACACCGGGCTTTATGCTCTCCTTACAGCCTCGCTTTCTCTGTGGCCAGCTGAGAAGGAGATGGAGGAAGGAGGTTGTCCTAGGAAACATGTCACAGAGAGATATAGTATAATACATTTATTTAAAAAACACACACCAGAATCCCACTTACATCAAGTATAGAGACTAAAGGTTCTCTCTCCAGGCCAGAGTGCCAGCACACCTGGTATTAAGGGGGTGGAAGGAGTGGGCTGAAGACCTTAGTGATCTAGAAGCAGGGGCAGGAAGGACATGCCATGCGTTGAGTGGGCTTCCACCTCCAACGCAAGCCCAGAGGGCAGAAGCTACAGTGCTGCCATGGCTGCCTTGTTAATACAAGGCTGCTAGGTGCAGTTTTGCCATGCTGCCCTGCTTCGCCAGCCTCCGGGACCGCTCCTGCCCCTAGGTCTGTGTTGCCATCATCAGTCAGAGCCAAAGGCTCGTTACTGTGAGAGCAGCGGCAGTCTCCGTGCGGGTCGTGGGGAGGATTGATGAGTTCTGTCTCCTGGAGCGAGAACTGGTTCTGCCTTTGTCCAACCCTGGTCTTCATTTCAGGTGCTGCAAAGGGCACTGGAGCAGTATTTGCCCCTGAGGAGGAACACTCCGTGGTGCTGGGTGAGCCCACAGCAGAAACCTGCCCCCAAAGGAGCCACCCATGACCCCCTCACCCAAAGCAGCTTTCTTCCCCTGCAGCCTACTCCCAACGGGCAACTCTCTACCCCCCTTCCCATCCATCACTCCTGGCTTTCAGGCCACTGTCAGAAACCTCCTGCAAAGAGACAATGGCAGCCCAGGGTCCCCATTCACCCCTGGAGAAAAGGGCCTGTGCATACGGAGTGATAAATGGTTTGTCCCCAGCTGGAGGCAGAGGGCTGGACGCTCCCGATCAGCGGCAGGAGGGCAGCCCTTTGTCTTGCTCTGGAGAGACGGAGCAGAGGTCGGCCCCCGGTCTTGGGCTTCCCGGCATCTCTCAGTTTGAGGTCTTCCGTGGTAACGCGAGAGTCCAGGCTTCCCGCACAGCCCCCTTCTTGCCGTAGCTCGGAGCATCCCTTGCGGTTGGCGTTCAGTCTCCAGCTGTGCCCCGGAGGATACCAGCGCAGGAGTCCTCCCGCCTGCCGTGACGCCTCTGGCGTTATTTGCAGACATATCTCTCCACCTTCCGCCAACACTTCTTACACACCACGTAGCAGCACCAGTGATACTTGCAGTGACACCTCTCCACCACCTCCTCCGTGTAGGCGTTGTAGCCGCGGCCGCAGCACAACAGGTTGCAACTGTCGCTGCCCACGGAGGTCTTGTTGCACTGCCTGCCAAGGAGGACGCATGAGCGGGAGCTGAGGGAGCATTACCTGCCCGCCCACAGCGGCAGTGCTGACCACAGCTATCTGCCCTGGCCTCCTCCCAGAGCTTACGTGCCCGTAGCAGGAGGCAGCGAGCTGCAGGGCTCTGCTTGCAAACTGGGGTTGATGTCAGCTGGTGTTACTGCGGTGCGTTTCAGGCTGGGCACGCTCACTCTGTGCCATGCTGGGGGCAGGAGCTTCCCATGGAGAAGGAAGGGTGGATGGCTAGGACCGGGCACTTCTGCTACTGCTAAGTCTAACAGGGATTGCAAGTCGCAGCCCTGAGGCAGCCCTGGCTCAGCCTTCAGGCGAGGCTTCCCCATCCCTCTAAAAGCTGCCCCTCACCCTGCAATCGCTCCAGAAAGGAGGCATCTGGGAAGCACCGCAGACTCCAAGGACTGCGGAACCGTTCTGGTTACTGTAGGCAGCACCCGAGGGCTTGCAGGGAGAGGTGATATTTTCCTTTCTGACTCCTCAGTGGATGAATCCTGTCCTGGAGAGTGGAGCTGATGGGCTCTCAGTGAGGGCTCTCCCTTGCCTTTACACCTGCATAGCTCTGCAAAAATAATATCTACCTTCCTGCCCTCCTTGGGACTTAAAGATGCAAAGATTTTGAAGCAGTCCCTGTGGCATCCCCATCTAAGGGGGACCACCCATCCGCACCAGCTTCCCGGAGCGTGCTCTCAGACCCAGTGGTACAGACACTCGTGAAGCCGGAGGCTGAGTTAGAGCGTATTTACAGCCGTTTCTTACCTATCCTGTGTCCCCAGAGAGCCCAGGTGGAGATTCGGCGTGCAGTAGTCGGGAGAGTTGATGAGATAAACCAGATCCGTCTCCTTCACTGGCCTGACGTCCGTTTCTTTGGGTATCAGCTGCTTCCTGGGCCCTACGAGCCGGTGGGTCACCTTGATGGCTGCCAGGTACTTGGACTTGAGGTCAGAGGCGATTTCACCCAGGTTTGGCAGTCCCTTCCAACAGGTCTTCACCGAACAGGAGCCTGAAACACCGTGGCATTTACACTTGGTATCCAGGGAGTCGCTCAGTACCTGCAGAGGACAGGAAAACAGATGAATTTCCTTCTGCTTTCTCCTGGTACCCACCCTACCGATCGATTTGCAAGACCATCCATGGGAAGCTTCAAGAGATGAAAGAGCTCATCAAGAGCATCCATGGGAAGCTTCAAGAGATGAAAGAGCTTGGCTGCTTACTGTCACCTTTAAATGAATATAATGGGGCAATCAAGGACTCACCCTGCTTCATTCCCCTTGTGATAAGAACCTAACCCTCGGGGAACTCCCTGCTGGAGCCTGCC
Organism: Nipponia nippon; assembly: GCF_047370975.1. NCBI lineage: Eukaryota > Metazoa > Chordata > Aves > Pelecaniformes > Threskiornithidae > Nipponia > Nipponia nippon. Next base: position 22,957,028 of record NW_028262313.1, read on the forward strand.
GTGGGGCTGGTGGCTTCCCGAGCCAAGGCGGCTGCGGGACAGCCACAGCCTCACCTGGGGAACCCGAGTGCCTGAAAGCACAAAACCCCGCAGCGCCGGGCAGGGCTGGGAGCCCAGCTGGAGTGGGGCAGGACGGGCCTCTGCTCCCACGAGAGCAGCAGAAAGAAGCACTGGAATTACTGGTGTGAAGTGGCAAATATCTTGCCTTAGTTGTGGAAAGGGTGCAGGGGAGGTTAGCAGTGGGGGATGTCTCTGCAAACACATCTAACTCCATTTTAACCATTTAGTCGCCTCCTGACTTTAAGGACAGCATCCCAACAGCCTGGCCGGAGTCTGCTGCCTTACATTAGGCACCTCTGCCCCCCAGGCTGCTGTACGATGTGCTGGGCTGCAGCAGTCCTGGTGGGCAGGTACCCACCTGCCTGCCCACCGCATTGTTATGCAGATTCATGGCCTTGAGCCCTTGTGTCCCCAGCTTGCTGGATTTTAAGGGACTGTCAGCAAAAGCGGCGCCAAGCTGGAGGCCGAAGCGCAGGTTGTCCCCGCAGCCGCCCCATCTGAAGTCCGGCCCGGGGACCTCCGAGGGGACGGAGCCACAGGAGCAGAGCGGGAGATCTCCCGAGGCGCAGGCTTGGGCGATGGCGTGCGTGACGGCGGCGGCAGCCAGGGCGTAGACGAAGGCGGATTCCCGGGTTCCTGGGAAGAAGAGGGGGAGATGTCCTTCCTCCCTGCCCAGCTGAACGCTCCTCTCAAAGATCTCACAATGCAAATGAGGGGGGTTTTCTTGTAACAGGATAAAACCAAGGCCCAGCGTTTTTCTTGCGCTGTGTTTTCAACCTGTGCCACCCGTTATATTATGCTGTCAGCCTACAGCCTGTGTCCCCACCTCTTCCCCCCCTTTTTCTGGAGCCCTAGCAGCTGTTTTTGTTGGAAATGGAAGTCACTGTCTGTCATCTCCTGCAGATCTAAGTTGCCTAGGATTAACACCAGTGTAATGGCAGCAAGTTTCTTCAAAATTGACACCCCATCAGCTGTATATTAAAGCGCTGCCTGCCCGGAAAGCTACGTGGGGCAGAAAGAGGAGCACGAACACAGCAGATGAAGCAACCTTTACCTTTCAGCAGGTCAGGGCCAAAGCTGGGGGCACGTTGGATGGAGGAGCAGTTCCACCTCATGTCTGCAAAGGTCTTCTGGCAGACGCTCTTGGTCTGGCGGGCGGCCCGGACGATGCTGTGCATGACCTCCAGGTTCCTCCGGCACATCTGGAACTGGTCGGGCACCAGCCCGGCGAGCAACCGGCAGTGGTGGCTTTCATTCCAGGCCACCCCACTGCCGCTCTCCGTCAGCCCGCTGTGGGGAGAGGATGGGTGTCAGCGGGGTGGGGGGGACCACAGGCACCCCTCCGGGGACCCAGCTGGAGAGAGGGAGCTCCGAAGGGAGCCACCGGGTGCATCCCCCCCTGGGGACACTACTCACAGCCACTGGATGGCCGCGGTCAGCCCCAGCTGGCAGAGCAGGGCGGCGGCGGCGGTGGGGTGGCCCATGGCCGGGGCTGGGACCGGGGCTGGGGCCGGGACCGGGGCTGGGGATGGAGCTGGGACCAGGGATGGGGCTGGGACTGGGGCTGGGAATAGAGCTGGGACTGGGGCTGGGGCTGGGACTGGGGCTGGAGCTGGAGCTGGGACCAGGGATGGGTCTGGGACCGGGGCCGGGGATGGAGCTGGGACCGAGGTCGGGGCCGGGGATGGAGCCGGGACCGGGGATGGAGCTGGGACCGGGGACGGGGCCGCTCGGCGCCCCCGCCCCCTTTTATAGCGGCGGGCGGCGGGTCCTCCCCCCCCGGGGAGGGGAACAAAGGCGGTTTCGGTGCCATTCACAGCGGGTCAGGGCCGGGGGGGGGGGTGTCGGGGGCGGGGGGTACAGCTGTTATTAGCTGCCACCATCCCCAAACCAGCACCTAGGGAGCAATTAAGAAATGATCCGCTGCAGGACGGAGGGGCTCTGGGCGATGGGGAGCTGGGGGGCAGCAGGGCCGGCGCATCGCCCCACTCAAAATTCCGCTGATGCGTACCCCTTCGTGTCCCCGCAAGGCGCAGGGGTGCCCCGGCACCGTCAACGCGTGGCCTTCTCCTTCGGCATCTTCAGGAGAGCCCTCGGATCCCAGAGCAAACACTGGGCTCTGCTCAGCAGGTAGAAACTCCTCCCTGTAACTGGCTGGCAGGAATCAGAAAGGGACAGATTAGTAAAGGACAAAAGGGGTTGATATTAATTTCTGGCTTTTTCCTTATTTTCTTTGCAAGAAGCTTTAAAAAATACATTTTGACCCAGAAAGAGTGAAATAACCAGGACTCCAGCTGTAGGTGTGTCAATCACGGGGTGGACACTGGTGTCACCAGCCTGGAGAGGACCCGGGCAAAGGCGGTGCGGGACTGAAGCTGATTGAATGTGGGGAAACCCTGCCCCTAGGCACCGACTTCACAGCCCCTTTTCTTGCAGACAAACCGTCTTACTGACCCGTCCTCTCGTCAGGGCATCGCAGCCCCTAACGGGTTCCACAGCCGCAGAGAAAGAGGGTGAGCAGGCGCGGACACGTGGAAGGGCTCTCGGCACCCAGCCCGCAAGCACGTTTCAACGTAACGGGGTTAAAGCAGCCTCTCCCTGCTGCAGGAGGGTGCTGGGCTGCGCTGCAAGGGCTCCGCTCTGCGGCCCTGCCCCTGCGAACTTGAGAAACAGCCCTAAAACTGAATGCGCCCATTAGAAAACGCGGTCAGAGCAGGATCTGACTGGGCAAGGGGCTGTCTGTGGCTTGGCAGTGCTGCAATCCCCAGTCCGTAGCTGGGATGGGGCTTTCTGTCGCCTTCAGCACCCCAAAGTGCACGGGGGCAGGAGGGACAGGTAAAGGACTTTGCTTTGGCTCTGTCACTGGGCTTTCCAGATCAGGACTGATGTTTTGATGTGCACTGCTAATTCCAGGCTCCCGAAAACAGCATAATCAGGTTCCACAGCAATTTGCCTCTCCAGGCCAAGAAGATGAGCTTAAAGTCCGCTGTCTGTCTGACAGCCAGCCAGAGGGGAGTTTGCCTGGTGCTGCGGGCGAACTGATGCGTGCGCGTCCCTGAGCCAGCGCCGGACGTGAGCGTCAGCTGCAGAAGCGCCCACTTCGTTGCGGGAACCAGGTTACAGCGGGCAGAAACGACGCAGCCAGGGAAGCGCTGCCTGCTTGCACAGGAGCTGGTTTGGTGTGACATTGCCCTGGCTTGCACGTGCTTGTCACAAGGTGTAGTTTTTTGAATCTTTCCCTTCTGTAAGCAGAAAAACAAAAGCGCAGCCTTGCTGCTGTGAAGACCTTGGGGAACCAGGTACACTGATATTTTCCCACAGTGGGAGGTGACATTTGAGAGACGAATCCGGCTGACACCAGCTTCTTTTGGAAACAGTCACAGGTTGAAAACCTCTGCTTTGGGCTTTCACTTTCTCCCTCGCCGTGCAACTTCCCTTCTCGCTGGAAGGTGCTTTCCCTTTACAGGACATAACTGGGTGGTTGGTTAGCATCCCCCCGTGACCTCCCTTTGACTTGCTATCATCTGTGCTAAAACTAGGACACGCAGCTTGAATCGTTGACCTTCCCAAACTGCTCCCTCGGGATGAAAAGGCCAGGGTGCATTGTGCCGGAGCAATGGCCCATGAGGAAGGGTCCTGCCAGGAAAGCACTGAGGTCACTCCTAAATCCCAAGCAGAGCTACAAGGGGCTTAATTAAAGGACAGGGAGAAAAGAAAGACGCTGTATTCAGTGTCCCTGGAATCGGCTGGCTCCCATCCCATTAACCTTCCTTTCCCTGATGCCTGCGGACTGACACCAAAGGGCTCCGAAGTTACAGCAAGCTCTCGTCAGCTGAGAAATGATTTTTCAGCAGGGGTAGGAAAGATATGGGATAAAAGCAAATTTGCTGAGCTGCTCAGAGCTCGGACGTCTCTGCAGAGGGCACATGGAGGCCAGCAAGCGCCATCCGCGGGTTTCTGCTTCGGAGTGGTCCGAGCTGGAAGCCTGCCCTGCTCTGGACATCCTGCCGGCTGCACCGCCGCTGCCCGAACATGGGCACTGTTGGGCTGGGACTCCCTGCTTTGGGCAAAGAGGAGCCTTTTCTCACTGCAACCGGTACTTAGAAAATTATCCTTGAGGATTTCAGGGTGGGAAATGCTTTCCTGGCTGTAGAAAGCAGAGTCCCCGTTGAAGAGGACAAGGGATAACCCAAGTCTATATTCCCTAAACACCAAACCCCATGTTTCGGTTTCTGTCTCTAAAACGAGGACTAAGCTGATCAAAATAACAACGGTCTGCCTGTTTTTATGGGATAAGGTAGCAACGAGCATGCCCTCTCCTGTAGCACCTGCTGCTCCCAACCCTGCAGACCAAGCATCAGGTACAACAGGGTCCTCCAGCACCCGTGGGAGAGCAGGGCAGGTCCTGTCCCTTGCCAGCCCTGATTATTGCCCCACGGAGGAAGATGCAAGGGCCGGAGCAGTTCGTGATCCCCAGCTGTGGGATGGGCAACTCACAGCCTGCAGGGAGGTGGGCCAGAGGCATCTGGGCAGACTTCATCCATCCGCAGGGGCAATGGGATCTGCCGGCAACGCACCGACCACCACGGGAAGGATGCTCTGCGGGAGCGGGCTCGCCTGGGAAAGCCTGCCAGGAGGAGATGAGGGAGTCGGGACATGCCGTGCTGTTTCAGCCTGGGCAGTCCCTGGAGCATCTTTCACCCTCGAGGCTTCCTTACGGTCCCAGGCACAATTCAAGCACCATTTCCACAACGCAATTCACTTTTTTCTCAGTTTTCTGCCAGCCCCTGGATTTTCAGCTCAACTCCGCTGCCCCCTCGTTAGCCCACTGTCTCCTCCAGCATCCCTCCTATTTAAGAAAGATGCTGTTTGTTTTGCTCTGGTGGTACCTGGGGCCTGGTGCTGCCGTCCCGTGGAAGACCAAACTCTCTCTGGCTGCAGTCCGAGGTGGCACATGGCAGAGATGAACCCAATCTCCGAACCTGGTCCGAGGGCTCTGCAATGAGAGAGAGTCCCTGTTAAGTCCCTGGCATGATGGATTTTGCTTATAGGCATGACGGGACCCCAAGGGTGGAGGTAGAAAAGCCCCATGAAGCAGGACCCGCTGTGGGGGCCAGGTGCTGGTGCTGTGTGGGACAGGGTGACAGCACCCTGGGGTGCCCGGGGCCCTGCCGTATGACCGACAGCTTGGTGCTGCGAGACTCCTTAGGGCCTGAGGTAAACCTGGGGCCCTTTGCCGTGAAGTTATTTGTCATGCTTGCTGAGACTGAAGTCAGCCTGGTCTCGCCACAGCGACATAGTTCAGCTTTCACCTTGCTTGACTCAGTTCGGTCCTGCGGGTACTCGCTGTGCTCTGGAAGTCCCTGGTATTTCTTTGACATCCCACCTTCCCAATCATGGCTTTTGCAGATCCCTCTCTTACCTTGACCTGCAATCAGATACGGTGTCCACACTTCTCCCTCGTGCTCGCCCAAGCGCTCCTTTCACTCTAACCCCGAGGATTTTGATGTTATGAAGTCATGAGCTCTGTAAGTTCCCTTTTCAGCCTTGGGGAATGGGGAAATGCCTTGGGCCCCGAGGGGGACATTGCGGGGAAATCTGAACAGCTTCTGGAGGGATTAGGAATTTTCTGACCAGGAAAAGCTGCTTTTGTCAGTGCTGGGAGGTGCCTGGGTGCTTTTCTGGGCATCATGTGCTCGGCGGGCAGAGGCAGGGCAGCAGCTCACCAAGCACGTGCAAGGCAGGAATTGCCAAGCAAAGGCAATCCCATGTGCTGGGCATGTCTAACCAGATACCTCCTTCTCCAGACTCTAGCCAGAGGGATGCAGGGGCTCCAGGGGCTTCCAGTCCCTCCCAGTTACAGTCACTCTGCTCTGGACTCCTTTGCGGCAGGTGCCCTGCATCCCGCCTGCTAGGAAGAGCTGTTTTGCTGGTTCTTGCTCCAGTGTCCCTGTGCCACGTCTCTGCTGTGGGATGAGGGGGTCTCAGTGGGAACACAGGCTCTGCCTGAGATGCTAATCCTGCTGGCGCGATTTCTAACGTTATCTCATCAGCTGCCTGGAACAGCCCCACGCTGCCCAAGGAAAAAGTGACCATCAGCACAACTAGCCCCAAGGACAGAGGATTTCAGACGAGAGGGTCGGGAAGGTCAGCAGTCCCCTAATCTCCCCTCAGCAAGACACAAAGGTGGGCAAAGTGCAAGCCCACCTCTGTGCAGGCAGAGGGGGAGGAAGGTCTGGGGTTGCTATCTAGGCAAAGCCGCTTTCCAGCTGGTGGCCCCAGCTCATACTGGTGCCCAGGGCTGTGCCCCGCGGGGCAGGACTTCGCGCTCCCCGCTGTTGAACGCCCTCCTTCCCGCTGGCCGCAGGTGCTGCGGCATTCGCACCACCAGCACCCGCTACGGCCAGTGCAGGCTGAGCTCAGGAGCTGGACATCTGGGCTGCCCAGGAGCCTGGGTGAGGCATGGAGCCCCAGCTGTTCAGTCCAAGGTGGGTCTGAGTGGGGTCAGAGCTTCCAAACCAAACTGGCCCCATCCCGGCACAAGGGGCTGACCCCTCCTCTGCTCTGTGCAGTGTCAGGCCCAGAAAAGAGAGGGGATATTGCCACCTTCTGGCCAGTGGTTTTGCTTTTAAGGGCCACCATCTCCCCTTCGGGTCCCTGGAGAACCTGCTTTCACCATGCTCCTGCCTGCTGTGTTGGTGCTGGCCACTCTCTCATTGCACCAAGGCACTTTTTCCCCTATCAACCACATGGCTTTCAGGCAAACTCCTCAAGGTGTGGATGGCATCTTTGTCTGGGAGCTGGAGGGTCTCAGGTGGGTTACCATAGCCAGCACCCAACTGGGGTTGGATGGGAGCTGGGAAGGCGAGAGCACCTGGGATCCCAGGGGGTTTAGGAAAAGCCATGAGCAACAGTCAGGAAAAGCTGCTGGAGAGCAGGAATGCGGAGCGGAGACGTGCAAGGATGGCCTGGCGGGTGGAGGCATCTCGTAGCTTCGCAGGTGCTGAGAGCCGTGATCAGCGCTGGGGCAGAGGAGCTTAGTACCACCCCATCCCCTTCTTCTGGGACGCGAGGTGACCGTGGGAGCTGGGCAAGGGCAGGAATGAGAAGCCAGTGCCAGCACAGGGATCAGCGTCCAGCCATTTCTGATGCCAGTCTCCTGCTCAAGGCCGCCACCTCCTACGAAAAGTGATTTTTACCAATCCCTTTTCACAGAAAAGTTTTGCAATGACTGAGTAGTAGGAAAAAAAAAAAAAAAGGCTTCCTTTTAAAGCAAAAGCAATCCTTCATTTGATGTCAATTCCTCTTCTTAGCTTAATCCTTGAAACAACCGTAGGGTAAGTGCTAAAAATACCCCTTCCCCTTCAGTGTCAGGCTCTCTCTTGGGGAAGGAGGAGGGCAGGAGGGGATTCCCAGCGCAGGAGAAAGGCTTCCCTTCCCCAGCCTGCCCGCGCCGGAGAGCCACCGCGGGGAGAAGGTGCAGCCGTGCTGCTGGGGGTTCGCCTGCAGACACTGAGCAGGGGGAAAGGCCAGCGGGGAGCAGGCGAGGAGCCGGGAGGGACGTTGGAAAATGTCACCCTCCGACTGCCTGCCTGGTGTTGGCTGCTCTGGGGACACGGCCAGGAGGGGAAAGCTCAAGGAGGAGCTCACAGGTGGGCAAGGAGAAGACCTGCTGCCGGGTCAGGGCTTGCCTGCACACAGGGCTTGCTCCTGGGATTAAGCTGATTACTGGAGGGACACAAAATAGTTGTCCTGGATGGCCAAAGGTTCGTGTGTCCCACTGTTGGGACTCCGACAGGGGCCAAAGCAAATGCCCATGCTTTGTGACCTGCGTAAGCTTGCGGGGACCCCTCCCCACGTACCGTCCCAGCTTGCAAGGGCTTGTGGCTTCCAGGCTGAGGGGAGTCAGCTTCCTACGCAGACCTTCCAGGGGTTCCCCTGCTGTCAGCACACCCCGCGTGCCCTCGAACCCCTGGCAACCTCGGCGCTTCCCCACCCCACGCTCACCTACCGATGGACCGCGTGAGGAGCCACATCCTTTTGCCTGGGAGGGTGTGACAGTGCTGGGTTGCGGTGACGCAGGCGGTGGTGGCACTCTGTCGTGTGGCACTGACGTCTCGGCAAGGAGGCAGGTGGTGCTCCCTGGCCAGCTCCCACCGCGTCCCAGAGGTTGTGTCCGGGATCCCTGCTGCAGGTGGGCACCTGGGAGCATCCCGTCCCCTCCGGAGGCTGAGGATGCTGGCGAGGGCCACCCTGGGTGCTGGGTGACTGTCCTGCTGCAGAGGGCTGCTTTTCTTTAGCGAAACCGTCCTCCTTCCTCTTTCTGGTGGAGTCAGTGAGCTCACCACAGGATGGATACTGAGAAGTAGCCTGGGGGTGACGGGGATCTGCAAGGACTCGTTCCTGCCAGCTGATATCCTCCAGAGCCACTTACGCACGGTGCTGCCTGCCAGGTTCATCTGGCCCCGTGGCTTCCCTGCCTCGCCGCGAGGCTGCTCCCACGCGTCTGCCTGGAGAGGTCCCAAAGCTGGGACCGGGGACCGTGGGTCTGCACCTGCTTGTGGGTTCAAGGAGACAGAGCACCTGGTGGCACTTCGTGAGCTGCTGTGCCCAGGGCTGCCTGCAGCCGTGGCAGTGTCCCATGGCAGGCAGCAGACACCAAGGCAGCCCAGAGCAGGCTCTGCCGCACGCCCTGTCCCCAGGGCCCTGGGACAGCTGGGCTGGGGGGATCCAGCTGCAGAACATGTGTTGGCATCTGCAGTCCGCCCCCAGCAGCCCGGCACAGCTCGGGCAAGCGGTGCTGCAGAAGGCAGGACAGGACGTTGCAAGGCAGGGGAGATGCTGGGAGCTGCGTTCCCCATCTGCTCCCTGCCAGAGTCTCTGGCTGAAGCTCTGTGTGCTGGAGAGCCGGTGGCAGGTCCCAGCCTGGCCGGAGCCCCACCAGAGAGGAAGAAAGTGTCATGAATAACACGCCCAACCTCGCTAACTAGGCTAGAAACGCTAGGCTGGCTGCCAGGGGAGTTTTGTTGAGTCATGCAGAAGAGGCTGTGGCAGTCAGCGATAATGGAAAGCGGCGGCGGCACAGCCCTACGAATGGAAGGAACACGCAGATTGGTGTCCCACAGGTGACACGTGGGGAAGAGCCACTGTCCCCAGCCTCCTGCCCCATCCCAAAGCCGCAGAGCAAACGCCGCATTAGCTAGGAGCACGTAAAAGGCACCCTGCCGCAGGGAGCCAGGCAAGAGGACGGGGGTTTATGGGATCAGCCGCACTTGGGAATGCATATTGCAGCAATATCAGCAAAAAATAAAAGAAACGATACCTTCAGCAGCTGTTCTGCTGCTGTCTGTGCACCGAAGTGGACTTACCTGAGCTCTTCTGGCGGGTGAAACCTGGGGCAGGAGCTGCTGGGAGGAAAACAGCGTTCACCGCTACGACGGTTTCACGCCTTGTGACGGCCTGAGGCGCGGTGCCTTGCGTTACCTGGAGCAGAGCTGGGGAGGTTGAGGCGAACCTGTGCTCCGTCAAAGTGCAGAGGGTGAGGAGCGCTCTCCCTGCTCCGCCGGGCAGGGCGGCTCGAGGAGCAACGTCTGCCAGCCAGTGACCAGGGAACGCTCCAGCTCTTGACGCGGATGAAGCTCTGGCTCTCATCTCCATGGAGAGAAAGGGAAAAAGGAAAAAAAAAAAAGTCCTCTAATTCAAGTTAGTTGCAGGCAAGGTAATTTCCACATGAGTTAGCAGAACAGCTAGTTGGAAATTTTTGATAAAATCTATTTTTCTTTGAAAATGCAGATCCAGTGAAATGTGAAGGCTTTCCACTGGAAAGAATGAGTTTTGCTGGATTTCTCAACTAGTTCTCTAGAAAATTTGTAAATGGTCACAATATTTCAGCCACCACTGCTCTTTTTCAGCCCAAAATTTATACTCCTGGTGTGTTACAGCTTGACATGACAATGCAACATTTTTGGCGTCATCACTTTATTTGTTTGATCTTCAATATTCTACAGATCTCTTACCCTCATTTTGGATCAAGAAAAAGCTTGAGGTGCCAAGACATCCCTGGGACGAGGAAACCATTTCCCTTCAACGGTGGGAAGCTCAGGCTGAGGAGCAGTGCCGAACACAGGACGTACCCCTCCCATTAACACCAGTCGGTGCCGCAGCCGGCTTTCTCTTGGCCTTGTGGGTAACTCGTGCTGGTTCCTGCTGACACGAATGCAGCTCTGGGGCAGGGTCCGGCCACCCTGGTCACACCTCGTTGTCCCCTGTGCCGGGACAAGCCCCGGGTGCTCACCCCGTGCCTTGCTCCAGGCCAAGCTGAGAGCACGACGCTTCTCCTCTCGCTGGGAGAAGGGAGTGCTGACGTGGATTTAATCTTTCTTGTAGTACCCATGAGACGACAACCTGGAATCCTGTTTTTGAATTGGGAAAGCACACGGACATCAAGAAAGATAATAACCAGACACACCGTTTCTCTGGCTCAGTTTCTGTACCTTCTCAACCCTTCTTTGGCCTCAGGGGTTCTCCAGGCTTTCTTCTCTCTTTCAAAGCTTACCTCCCCCTCCCCGGGCTCTGGCAGCCTCCACGTCCCTTAGCAAGGCCAGCATCTCTCTTCCACCCCTCTTACCCTAAGCTTTATGTGTCTCTGGGAGCCTTCCCCACAGGGTGAAACCGGTACCAGGATCCCTTCTCCTATTTTTAGTACATGCTTTAGCAGGTGCTCTAATCCCTGGAGAAAGCTTCGGGTATCGGGAGCCCTCTGTCCCCAAGTGCCACCGTCCCCGCAGGGGTCAACCACCAGCTGCTGCTGCTGGTCCACGGGGACATGACACGGCCTGCGTCAACAGCGTTGGATCAACATGGCTCAGGAGCACTCAGTAAGCCCGGGGCAGCGCCCAGCACCGACTGAGTGCCCGGCGGTACGCGGCGTCCCCACTGGTCACCCAGCTCCGCGTGGCTGCCAGGCTCCAGCCCTCCGCAAGCCCTAAGGGGAGGAGGACACTGGTGGGAGCCGGTGAAGCAGCAGCACAAAGGGCAGGACATCTTATGGCAACATGCACGGAAAGTACAGCCTGGGAGGGGGTTTAAATGAGGAACAGAGGCCGCACAAAATGTACCAGAAACACCCACCGAAGGTGACAGCAGCATTTTGGGCTGCGGCCAGGCGGCGTGAAGAGCGTCCCTGCAAGGTCACCAAGTGCCCAGGATGGGGAAGGAGGCTGGCATGGCTTTAGGGATGGGCTGAAGCTGGGCTGAGCTCACCCACCTGCTGTCACGGTGCTTCGTGGGCGCCCAGGAGAGCACGTCCCTGCCCCAGCGAGCTCAGGTGCCACCTGAGGACAGGGGACCCTGCTGAGAACAAGTGCAGAAGTGACATGGAGGGCACGGCGGCTCCTGGCACACTGTACGTCATGCCCAGAGCCCAGCTGGCTGTGCCTCCCAGTGACATTCACTGGAGGAGGGGACGGAGCTGGGGAGCGCTGGGCTGGGAGAGGATGAGGGCTTGCAATGGCCATGGGAGAGCGGCCGGCACACACCGGGACTTTGGCGAACGAGAGGGACATGGGAGCAGGAGCGATGAGGGGAAGGGCGCGTTTGGAAGCAGGAGATCCAGCAAACAGCCGCCCCGGAGTGGAAGGCTGGGTTTTCACCAGTGGTGTGGGCTGCCTGCCCGTCCCAAAGGTCCCTGTGGGGTGGTGACACGCAGTGCCAGGCTCCCCCGCGATGCCGCGGGCACCGGCACGGCCGGTCGCTCGCTGTGACAAGGCGCAGAGCGCCTGATCAAAGGGAAACTGAGGCGGGGATGGAAACGCGGGGGCATCAAAGGCGTTGGGGGGTCCCTCGGGAGCTGGATGCCCATCAAAGGCCAGGAAGCTGCAGCCCCAGCAGCAATGCGGGCAGCATGGGGAAGGCATATGGTTTACAGCAAAAATGCCCTTTGCTTCACAGTAAAACCACGATAAGCTTGAAAGGAAGAAAAAAAAAGTTAAGTAATTGGGATTTTAAGTGACTTCCAAGCCCTTTTGCTCTCACAGCCCCTAACCCAGCAGGTGTGTGGGCAAGTAGGTGGCCCGGGCCAGCTGGGGACTTTCAAGGTGGAACCAAAGAGATGTGAAATGTAAAAGGTTTCACTGCAGCCTGATTTTTATCCTTCTCCAGAGCTGGCCCCAGCCCTTCAGCTGCTCGTCAGGCACCTGGCCGCCATCGTGGGGGTGCAGCATGACTCCGCCCTGGGAAGCTGGACACGTCACACCCGGCCAGCTGTTGTGCGCTTACCGGGAGCATCCCACCCATCGCACCACGACAGCGGCCATCCCGCAGCCCTGGTGCGGCTCACTGTCCTGCCAAGCGCCTTCTCCCTAGCTGGGGGTCCACCGCCCCCCCATATTAACACTGGCTGTGTGTGGATCAGATGCCCAGAGGGTGCCAGATGCACCGGGGACCACGGGCAGACCTGGGCAGCGTCACTCCTTCCCGCTGCCTGCCTGCCCCTGTGGGAGACAGCACTTACCCCCGTGATGGAGAGCGAGCTGCTGCTGCCACCACCACCCCAGGAGTCCAGGCGCTGAGGGTGGGAACGCCCGGCACGCACCCAAAGAGCCGGTGGCCCAGCAGCAGCCAGGGACAGCGCAAGACTGTTTTTTTCCTCATTCTTGCGATCTCAGTGGGTGAGGACAGGGCAGATTTCCTGCCTGCACCCGCAGCACTGCCTGGGGTCATTTTAAGCCCTGCCAACTCCACAGCATCCTTCAGCCGACAGCTTGGCAGCAAAAGGCAGAAGAGAGGCGTGTGGGAGCATGCAGAAACCCTTTCCCACCCTGGCGCGGTGACCCACCACCGCCGGAGCCCCCTCTCTGGCACGGCTTCCAACAGGCACCGTTCCCTGCTGCTGCCTGCTCCTCGCGGCGCTGGGCTGGAAATGCTTTCAGGAGCAGGATCAGGTATTTAGCTGAGCTATTAAACCTGCTTAAAAGGCAGAGGGTGACTGCTGGGAAAGCTGTGAAACACTCAGGTGGCACCAATGGAGACAATTCCCTTCCCACAAAGAGCAGGTGATGGGTTTGGGGGGGACAGATCAACACGAGCAGCCCAGGCCTTGGCTTCTTGTCCTGGGTGATAAGAACGTATGATGGCAGGGCAGAAAACCCACCCACAATTGCTTACACCGTGTTTAATTTCTTGCAGGGAATGCAGCAGATGGGGGCACCTTCCTTCTCGAGAAGGAGAGGTGGCCCAGGGACCACCTCTGCCCAGCCCAGAGCTCAGCACCAACCACGCTCCCTTTATTGGGTTTGCAAAACACACAGGATACCAGTGAGGGAAGGAGACCTAAAATACAATAATATTATTAATATTATTAATATTATTAATAATAATTAGAGTTCTGACCCATCGCTACAGTTCCTGCTCCCCAGGGCTGGGCTACACTTTGGTGACGCTGTCCGCTGGCCTCGCCTCGGCTAGCTCTTCTCTTTTGGGATGGTGCGGGAAGACCCCCACCCTGTTGCTGCGGAGTCCCACACACCCCGGCGACTTCTGCCCTTTCTTCAGAAGGCACCAAGCCCCAGAGCTGAGAAAGAAAAGGCTCATCACGGCCACGAGCAGAGCCAGAGAGCGGGTGCCCTTAGGATGTGGACAAAGCCACCGAGGACTGTTGGTGATCTTGGCGGAGAAGTTCCTGCCCTGGTCCTGGTAGGCACAAAGGGCTTCGTCCAGGTCCTGCACGCCCACGCCGGCCGCCCGCAGTGTGTCCAGCCAGGCCAGCGAGCAACAGCTGAAGGGGTTTCCAGCGACAGAAATGTCCTTCAGGCTGCGGGACCATCTCACGAGCGCCCGCTTTTCCAGCGTCAGCAGGTTGTTATCGCGAACATCCAGGCTTTCCAGTGGGGAGCAGAAAAGACCTGTGGGCAAAAGGCTCAAATTATTGCCTGAGAGGTCCAAGACTTTGAGTGTGTCCAGGCAGGGGAGCTCTGCCTTGCTGTTGTCCATCTGGTTGCCCCTCAGAGAGAGTTTCTGCAGGGAGAACTCCAACCCCCCCAGGGCTTCCTTCGGCACGAACAAGTCCTTGTTCCCCGACAGGTCTAGGGAGAGCAGTGAGGTCTGGTTGAAGGCGTAGGGACGCAGCCTGGTGATGTTGTTCTTGCAAAGACTCAGATGCTTGAGGTGAGGCACGTTGTAGAAGGGGGTGCAGGTGCCTCCGGGGGCTGGCACGTGAGACCCCCCTCCCAAACTCCCTCCCCCATCGCTCCCCTGGCTCTCGCAAGGCTGGAGGCTGTTGGAGCCCAGATTGATCGTTTCCAGCTGAGGCAGAGAATCGAAAAACCAGCGCGGCAGCACGCGGATGGCATTGCTGTGGAGGTCCAGCGAGCGCACGGAGAGGGCAGCGCGCTCCAGTGGCGCAGGCGAGCGGTCGCTGGGCTCCGTGCCACCGGTGAGCGACTCTCCGGCTACGTCCTGGAGACAGTTCATAGCCAGGCTGAGGCTGTGCAGAGAGCCCAGGCTGTGCAAGAAGGTAAATGGGAACAGCTGCAGCCGGTTATTGCTGAGATCCAAGTGAACTACATGTGTCAGACCAGCCGGGGTGCGCAAGGTCTTATTAAACCTCGCCATCTCCTCGTAGTGCAGTACAAACTCCCCCGGCTGGCGTGAGCCTGGGAGCAGGGAAGCAATTAGGTTGTTGGAGAGGTTTAAGTGTGTGAGATAATGGGCTTTGGGGAGCTCTGGAAAATAGAGGAGTCTGTTATGGCTCAAGTCGAGCACTTGAAGCAGGTAGGGCTCCGCTCCCTCCTCCGAGATGAAGAGCTCCAGGGCGTTGTGGCTGAGATTTAAAACTCGCAGCTGCATGAGGCTGAAGCCAGAGATACAGTGGAGGGAATTCAAAGCCAAGTTCACCACCTCCAGCTCTTCCAGAGCCTCAAAAGCTCCCTCCTCGATTTCCATGATGTAGTTGTTGCTGAGGTCGAGCTCGCGCAGCTGTGGCGTGCTCCAGAAGATCCCTGCTGGCAGCCTGGTCATCTTATTCCCGGAGAGATCGAGCATCCTCAGCCTGGTGAGGTTGCTGACGTACCAGCCTGCCATGTGGCTCTCCAGGTTATTTGCCGACAGGTCCAGGACCTCTACATTCCTGAGCAGACGAAAGGCTCGCCCGTTAGCCAGGTAATTGCGGTCCAGGAGGTTCGATCCCAGGAGGAGAGAGCGCAGCTGGGGCAGCTGAGCCAGGGTCGTGGCTGACACGACTTCCAGCTGGTTGAAGCACAAGTCCAGGTACTCAAGCTGCCCAAACCCTGGCAGGTAGCTGCCTGTAAGGTTTTGGATGAAGTTGCTGGAGAGCTCGAGGTACTTAACTCCTTGGCCAAGTTCCTTTGGAAACTTGCGCAGGCCAACCCCTTTGCAAGACACCTTTGTGGGGCTCTACAGAGAGAGAGAGGAGAGGCCATCAGCATGAGCGGGGCTACAAACCACAGCTCCAGCCGAGCCATCTGCTGTCCAAGATGGGCCTGAGCAACATGGAAATGAGCACCGCTCCCCTTTCCCGAGCCCGGGATCAGAGGCAAGGAGCGTGTCCCCAGGCTTTAGGTGGGCTTCCCAAGACTGGCTGACACTGCTGAGTTGTTTCTGATGGTGCAAGGAGAAGGCTCAGTCTCTGGCTGTCCTCCCATGCATCCCAGCGAGCAAGATGGGCAAAAAAGTAGCATAAACACTGAAGATGCAGCAGGCTGGTGAGGCAAACCAGCACTGGGACAGCCCAGGGACTGGTCCGGAGCATCCTTGTCCTGTCTGGGCAGAGGAAGGGCACCGTCCTGGTAGGCTCCACCTTCCCTGTTCCTCCAGATTGGTTTCCTTGGCCAGTTTGGAGTTGGGAGCCTGAATGTGGAGCAGCTGGATTCTGTCCCCTCATTCGAGGTGGGGCGGGGGACAGAATCCAGCTGTTCCACGTCCAGGCTCCCGACTGCCTTGCTAACATCCATGGCAGCTGTCTGAATCCCCATGAGACCCTGCACTCCATCCTGCTTCTTAGCAAACATCTCGAGCTGACACCCCCATGGCAGGGACTGCTGGAAGGTGCCACCGGCACAGCAGGGACGTGGGAGCAGCTGGGTGCTGGGGGCTAGCGGGAGACCAGCTCAGAGAGGAGAGCGGAGAGGAGATCGAAGCTGGGAAGGTTAAAGAGATGGAGGCTGGAGGGAGGGCAGAGCCATTGGGGAGATGCACCCTGGACTGCGCAGAGGGATGCTCGCAGCCCCGCATCCCAGCCCAGGGGATCCTTGGAAAGCAGCCTTACCTGCTGGCACGGCGTGGCCCTGGGCCTCGCCTCCCCGTTAGACTGGGCTCTGAGAACAGATGGGAGCAGCCAGAGCAGCAAGCATCCTCTTTCAGCCAGCCGGTGTTCAAACAAGAGCATGTTGGGCTGCGGGCACTGCCAGCCCCGTCCCGCTCCTCCAGTGCTCTCTGGCAAGCTGGGCAGGAGCTGGGCTCTGTATAAATAGGCTTCAGGATGGGATGGGGGAAGGAGATAACGCATGTGGGTGTTCGTAGCTACGGAAGTGGGAAAAGAAAGACATAAGATTGCAGAGGGGGAAAAACAGTGCATGAAGCCACAAGGAAGGGAAAGAGAAACGGCAGCGTGAGGAGGAGGCACCGGCGCTCAGGTGATCGGCTGGACTGGCCGCCAACCTCGAATGCCAGGAGGCAGAGGTGGTACTTGGGAAAGCCGAGAGGTTTGCGGGGAGTTCCCCTGCTTGGACCTGCTCTTCCTCCAGCCTCCACTGCCCTGTGCCAGCCCCTGCCAGGCAGCTGGGGCCGAGGACGCCAGGAGCAGCTGGTGAGGGCTCCCTGGCCATCCCGAGCCAGGGACTGAGTGCCTGGCTGCAGCCGCCGGGGATCACCGCGGGACTCCCAGCACCTCCGGGGCTGCAGGTGAGCGAATTACCCTCCCCGTGCCACTGCAGGCCGGCCGAGGGGACTCTCCCACGGCACCTGCCCCTCCTCGGGGAAGCAACGGCTCCCTGGGGTTTGCCACCTGTTAACCCAGCACTGCCAAGCCCACCACTAACCCATGTCCCTGAGCACCACATCCACTCGGCTTTTAAATACCCCCAGGGATGGGGACTCAGCCCCTGCCCTGGGCAGCCTGGGCCAGGGCCTGACAGCCCTTTCGGGGAAGAAGTTTTCCCTAATATCCAACCTAAACCTGCCCTGGCGCAGCTTGAGGCCGTTTCCTCTCATCTTATCGCTTGTTACTGGGGAGAAGAGACCGATTCCCACTTCGCTACAACCTCCTTTCAGGCAGTTGTAGGGAGCGATAAAGGCTCTCCCTGGGCCACCCTGCGCTGGCACGCTCCCCGGGGACGTGCTCCCTGGGGACGTGCTCTCTGCACGCTTCACGGGGTGTTCTGCAAAACGCAGGCATTTTGGTTTTTTGGCTCGCTGTGGCTGATGTCCTTCCCATCCGAAGGAGCACCTCCAGGCTGCTGCACAGTTGCCCGAGGATGTGTTTTGCTGTAGTTTTTAGCTGTAGAGCTGTTGCTCTAGTCCTAGATGGGTCTGGCAGGAAAAAAAAATAATTTTTTAATATATATATATATATAAAATAAATATTAAGTACATATATACACACATACGTACATCTCTGGAAGATGAAGCAGCCTGGCTTGTGCTGCTGTGGCCCCTCTGGCATGGCGGGGAGCACTTTGTCACCTCCGTGACGTGGCTCAGCCTTGAGCCTGACCAACGTCACCAGCCAGGGCACGCAGGGCGGTGGTGACAGCCAGCCAGGCGCAGCCTGAAGGCCAGGGCTGGTGTTTTAGGCTGACGCCCTTGCTGCTAACCGCGGTGGGCTGGGGCTCCGGCGGCAGCCGGGGCCAGCGGCAGCTGTGAGCAAACAGCCCGCTGTTGTTTTCGGAGGTGTGGTGAGGATAACACATCTGTACAGATGTGAAATGCTGCAGATTCTGGCCAGGGAAACACCGACCTCTGGATGAACCTTTGCCTCCAGCGTCCCTCGTCGCCCATCAGCAGCCCAGCGCGGAGCCCCGAAAGCGGAAGGCGGCGCAGGGGAGGAACCGCGCCGTGCGAGCGCTCCAGCCCCCGGCACCGCCTCGCTCGGGGAACCCCGGCCCTCTCCTCCCTGCATCCCGAATTGCTGGGCACGGGTCTGCACAGCAGGCACGGCCGATGAAATCAGCTGAAAAGTCCCTGATTTTGATCAGGGACTTCTGTGGAGAATCCCTGGGCATTTGCATCCCAAGGCTGTGAACTCCCTTTGCAGGAGTGCCTGGCAGAGCAGGCCGGGTGCGGACCGAGAGCCGCTCGAGGCGCCCTGCAAACACCGAGAGGTCACAGACTGTGCCAAAGTCAGAGCGAACTGCACAGCACGGGATTTGCTCCTGCAAATCGCAGGGCATCCCGTGCTTCTTGCCACTCCTGGCCTCCAGGCTGGCTCCCGCGTCTGCTATAGAGAGAGATGCCTCTGTTCCCCAAAAAGGGTTTCATGTGAGAGGTCTCTGAAGGATGGGAGGAAGGAGCAGCAGGACAGAGGCTTGGTGGAAAAGGGGATAAAACCATTTAAAGCCACTTGCCCAATGTCACAGCCAGGTGACAGACTGGGCGTTAAGGAGGCAGAAGAGTAGCTGGTTATCTAAGTACATCAAATCCATACATCCTTCCCACATATGGTGACAGCAATGCCGTTTTCTGTCGTGTTCCCCACCTGCAGCGAGCAGCGGGGAGCCAAAGGCAAATGCTGAGCAGCTCTGAGCCCGACGAGGGGACCGGTGCCTCTCCCATCAGCAGTGGCAGCTGCGGCAGCATCAAATCCTCCCTGAAGGACAGAGGAGCTTTGCCTTTTGGCCCATTGCACAAGCGCAGCCAAAATACTTTCCACAGAAACTCCTGGTTTGCCTAGGGAAGAAGTCCCACCCAGAACACTGAGATCAGGAAAAAGCTTTATTTGCAAAGAAAATATTGACAATTTACATAAACTTACATCCTAATTTATATACATTATGTATATTTTATATACAGATAGTGTCTTGAATAAAGATGTCGAAGCACAAACCAGCATCAGTCTATCACTGGGCAGCTCTAACAGTAACGGGGGGCCGTGTCTCTGCCCACAGCTCCTCTCCGTCATGCTTTTGCTGGGGGTCTGAGAGGCTTCCTTCCAGCCGGGGCGTGACAGGCACAGGGTGGGTGGGGGTCAGGCTGGCGTGGGTGCAGCCACGAAGCGCAGCCGTGGTCATCCCTTCCCCTCTCCCCCAAAGCCTGCGCCAGGACCGCCCGGGGCCAGGATGGGAGCCAGGGCAGTGCCACCGGCCCACGGCGAGTGGGAAGGACCCACCACACTCCTCCTCTTACCGGGAAGAGGGGAAGAAACATGAACGAGCTCCTGCACTTTGCTCACCTCCCTCCCAGCGCAGCTCGGAGGCCCTTTTCTAAGCACCTGACGTTGCTCAGTCAGTGGAAGGATGATGCCAAGTCCCCAGATGGGGACAGTGGCGGCAGGGAGACCACAACCGCTTACCTGGGTGACAAAGGCGCCGGAGGGAAGCAAAGGCCAGGCAGTTTGGGTAGGGAGCCGTGACCTAAAGCCTTTACTGAAGGCGATTCTTCCTTCCAAAGGGGCCCTGAACACAACAGCTGAGCTGGCTTCCCTAGAAATTGTCTCTGTAGAGAGGAGCTTAGGGGGGAGAAGGCTTTCAGACGATGCATTATATACCCATTATCTGCTTCCTACGTTTCTGCAGCTGGAGTCCAGCCGACAGCTGGGCAGCAGAGCCAAGGCACAGAGGTAAGAGCAGAGCCAGCAAGTACCACCGGAGAGGGAGGCTGGCACACGGGGAGCCACTGGTGACTGCTTTTGTGTCCACCATCACAGATATGCAGACGTTTGTCTATAAACAAAGCACTTCTTTCTCAACCAGAGCGGGAATGGATATACATCAACATTCACAGACATCAGAGGGAAAGACTGGAGTGAGACCCTGTTCCTGCTGGAGTTTGTTAAAACCTCCCATAGGCATCCTCCTCACGCTCCCCTGAGCTGCGTCCAGGCCTTTTCGGCTCCGGTTCAGGGGAAGAGGCACCAAAGGTGGTGGGACACCATCTAGAGAAGCGTCACACAGAAGCAGCTATGCTACAGCCTAGGCAACCTGCACCGTAAGACTTCGTTAACGAGAACGTGGGGCTAGAGAGGCCAATGGGCTTCAAGTATAAAGAGTGCCCACGGCTGCTGCAGGACCGGTGATCTGCCCGCTAATCCCGGGGACGAGCACAGCTCTCAGTACCAAGGCCACCCGCAGTCAGGTATTCTCTGCTCTCCGACCCCATCCCCAACTCCAGCTCCACGTCTCCAACTCGGCTACACTGAGCTCACGCCTTGGTGTAACGCAAGCATCAGAAAAAGCCCGTTAACACCTTCCACGGCAGGAACGGCTCCCTTCTGCTCTCCTCCCGCGTCTCAGGCACGTGCCAGAGAGGGAAGCTGGCAGCGATGCCTGGGGCTCTTACGGAGAGAAGGGACTCTCCCTCTGCCTCCTCCTGCCGCAGCCACAGTCAGGAGCAAACCCCAGATCCTGCCTGTGGGGGACAAGGAATGCAACCTCCATCCATCGTGCTCTCCCAAGTCACTGCATTATTTATGCTTGCCCCTAAGTCTTGCTGTTCAGGCTGTATTCTAAAGCAATGCTGTTAATGATTTGCTTAATGTTCTCACTATACAGTTGTCCTGATTCATTCTTGTCAGGGGAACATGTCCTCCTTAAGCCATTTTAAAGGAAATAAACCACAAAGACTAGTTAAGTGCCCCTAAGGCTCTTGCTAGTCCAACATGTTAAGGCTAGAAAGAACATATTGAAAAAGAAATAGCAGGCAATTTTTCATGCAGTTATTTTACAAACTGCACGCCTCCTGTGAATAGCGAGGCTGTAGCCAAAGCTGGGTGCCCCCAAGAAATATTTATCTCCCAATAACTGCAATACTTGGCAAGTGAGATCACTCGCTACGGATGGGGAAAAGCGACGGAGCCAAGAATGCTTCAGCCAGGGCGGACCCTTCCGCGGTCAGACCGGTCACTCCGGCGTGGCACGGAGACACGTCCGCTCCCACGTCCCCGCAGGTGACCACGGCTCAGCCACCTCCGCTTGGAGACGGAGGTCATCACCAAGACGTCGGTTCGGGACTTGCCCCGTTTGCTACGTAGGCTGAAACTTCACTACCCGCTTTAGTTTTTGAAGAAAAAACATGCTCTGAAGAGAAATCTAGTTAAAATAAAACAACCCAACACAAGCAAGCACAAACCAAGGCAGGACACAAAAGAGCAATTAGCGTTTCAGCCTCTTCCTCAGCTCCAGCACATCTTATGGTGTTAGGTCTCCCCAGCTGAGGGGAGGTAACGGGAGAGAGTTGCTCAAGAAGCCAAAAGAAACAATAGCGTCCCAGCTCTTCTATTAGTCACCAGAAATCGAGTTACGACTAGACTCAGCAGGGCTCAGAGAAAAGAAAAAGTGGTGACTTCACGCTGGACCAGACCTTTTAACTACAATTTTTTTTTTTTTGCTAGAGACTCCATCACCACTTATTAGAGCATTTTAGGTAGGAGGGTGCCAAAAGGAAAGGGATGGGGGGAGGAAGGATAAAACCCACGTCTAAAAGCAGGACAGTTGCTATTAAAACAGAAAAAAAATCCTGTTTGAATAATTTTATTCTTAAACATGACAAACTTCTTCAGAGTGTTTTCACAAGTACTTGTGTCTGCTCTACGTGGCTCGGTGAAGCCGGTAGAAATGTGTTCTGGTTTGCAAAATATTAATTAAAAAGACAAAAAAACCCCAACAAAACACAAATTGCTGTAACAGCAGCAGTACTTTGAGGCAGCCCCCCTTAGGGCAAGGTACACCTCTGGGGTAATGGCAGGAGCTGAAAGTAGCAGAGGCTCTGGAACCGGTAATCGGCATTTTCTTTGGGACTTTGTGATTTCTGGAATGTGGAGGCAGTTTCCTATCTGCTAAGCCTGCTCTACTGAGTATTCACCTTCCTCTCGCACTTACTGCTTTTGCGGCCCGCTTCCAAGCTCTAGGTAGAGGCACTTCGCCGCCTTTGCTCGCACTCCTGAGGATGAATGTAAACACCACTGACCCTGTCTTATTCACCTCCCTTTGCATCCCGTGGCCATTCCAGTTCAAACTGGGAAGGCAGAAAACCAGAACCCCCCTTTCTTGCTTCCCTTAGCGTGCAGAAGCTGGAGTGCCTGGATAGGACAATTTTGACATTAGTCTGCCTTCTCCTGCTACCGCCTGGGATGCTCTTGCTAGTGCAACGTCAAAGCAGAGACCCACACCACTCTCAACAAGCCTCATGTGAAGATCACAGAGCAGAATATCAGTGCAGTAATACTTGAAATACTGAGACAAGGCAGACACAACAGCCTTTCTTCCTCACAACGCTTTTTCCCCTAGCTTTTTGATCCAAGTCTCCATGCAAGTCACAGAAGACAATTGTGCTTCCTGCATTCACATATAGGAATAAATAGCTCTGGATCAGTTTTCTTTATGGCCGGATTACAGAACCCCCTGAAATACTGATACGCTTATGAACAGCAGCACTGTGCAGTTCTGTGAGTATCCTTGGACGTGCCAAGTTCATCTAGGATGCTGGTGCATCTCCTAGGCGTATGGCCCCAAAGAAAGTTGTGTGCTTGCTCATGTTGATGGAGATGTCAGCATGGACCATTTTCACAGCAATCTTCTGCCTGGCTTTGAGGAGGCAGACCCCAGCTGTATAGCAGGTATTGAAGTTGGTCTTGCCGGTCTCAATACTCCGAGTGCATTGCAGAAAGGGCTTTTCATCCACCACCACCTCATAGCTGGCAAAATCTGTGAAGTTTATGTAGTATACCTGATGTGAAGCAGGAAGAAGAGAGGTGTTAGGGAGTGTATTTGTGCACATGGAACAAGTCCGCATTCCTTTTAGTGCGTACACGGAGGCTCCCTCCGCTAACGATCCCTTCCTTGGCCCCAGGACACCTATGCTCATGGGAGGCTGACTTGTTTGAGGCAGAAAGAAGCCCAAGCCAACCGAACGCGAGGAAACTCTGCATTCCGCTTCATACTAAACACAAGCATGCACGCATCCGTGAGTCCACGTATCTAAGGCCGAGCTATGAATCCTCGCTTTAGACCCTGCTTATTACAGGAAAAATTACAAACCTGCACAGGCCTAGTTACAAAAACGCATAGACAGCCCTATCTGCTACAAACAGCTTTTCATCCAACAAACAAACAGAAGTATTTTAACTGAAGGCCTCTTTCACTTACCTGGCCAGTCCTGCTTTCTGGGTCCCATGAGCCTCCTTTAGTGTTGACATCAAAAAATGCCCTAAGATGTACTGGGAGTTGCCTTCTTTGTAATTGGACTTGAGGTGCTCTCAAAGGCATAAGCTCTTACAGGGAAGACACTCTCCCAACCTCCACAGCTTGGAAGCAAATGACCTTACGGTGTTTGTACTGATTTCACCCTCAGACCTAGCGCCTAAGTCCCCAGGACTCCATTACTCATTACTTAACCTCTCCCACACACCGATTCTGAAGAACTGCAAGATGCATGAGGAAGACCTTTCCAAGGAAAAGTCAATCCCAGGGAGCTGCTTCTTCCTGGTAGAAGAAAACCAGCCATTTTGGATGCCTCTGCTAATTCTCAGTCTACATGCTGCGACCACAGAAGCTACACAAGACTGAGTCCCCTTTTTCCCTGATGGACTACAGACGACAAAGGCTTCAGAGGCACAACGTCGTGGCCAGCAATTAGCATTAAGCACTCAGGAAACGATTATACTTTGGCCCATGTAGAGTTATTTTTCCTGTCCCCATCCAAAGCAGACACGTAACCAGTTCCACGAAGGAGCACCTAAGGTGACACCCACAGCCCACTTATCCGACTTGGTACAGTCCCAGTGGGGCCACCAACTGAACAGAGGCAAATCATGAGCAGGAGGCCATACCAGAAGCCTGGAGCAAGGTGGACGTTGCTTAGTGGTGGCTGTCACACAGAAACCCTCTTGTCTTGCTAAAATCTGTCCCAGAACCTGGGCGGTTTTTCAGCCCGCAGGTGGGTGGCCACCCTGCGTGCTCTGGACGGGGAGAGCTTCGTAGCTCGTGCTCCAGGCAGCTCAGCAATTCCATTCAGAGATTTGCAAGACACTGAGAGCAGCGCATTAAATGACAGTCCATCTATCTCCTGCATTTTATTTGAATGGGGAGAGGAAATGATGTCTTAATTAACTGTATACTCAATCAAAATACATTAATTTATTACTTTGTTTAGCCCTTTTTACAGAAGCAGGTCCGTACATCCATCGTCAGCACCAACTAAAGCAGCAGCTGAGCCATCCCGCTGTGCAAGGCGGTTGCTGGTGCATTGTGTCGGTCTGAAGCTACACGAAGAAGGTGGAGGCAAAACGGAGTTACCTGGGCTGGAGTTTGGCCAAGCCACCTGGGCCGCGAGTCCTACGCTTACAAAGAGTGACGTGGCTTCGCAACGATCATGAGTTGGCAGGGCTTTGGTCTTAACACCTCTTTTAAAGCACAGAGCCCAGTGTCCTGCTGGGACCCTTGTTCTGCAAGGAGGTTTAGATGTGCTGGTGAATGACCGCACAGACAATATGGAGGATTAAAAAAAGGCATTGGTGGCATGTGGGATCTGGCTGGGCATCCGCGCCTGTGTTTCGGTAACTAATCTCTTGCGGCTGGTGTCACGGCGAAACGTGCGACCTTGCACTTCGAAACTCTAACGTCTTCCTCCGACACACATCTCCTAGAGCACGAAGCGGTTAAAAGTACATACAAGTTCTTGGCATTTGCTAGTTGTCTGGAGCCCTCTCGTGGTTCATGCAAGGCTTCCATTGGAACACAAGAATAGGAGTTAGGCCTAGGACCGTACTCACTTCTACCTGACTATAGATGAAGTATGTGCCGTCCACCAGTACCTCCAGCTCCCCACTGCGGGCATGCAGCTTAAACACCTTGGGGTTCATAGTGATGCGAGACCAGTCATTGAGGACTCCACCTGAAAGATCTCAGTATGAGAAAACGGCAGTCACTCAGTACCCGTCAGAATGAAAAGCGCAGGAGCACAGAAATACAGTGACATTGCAACGTTTCATACACAACAGCTGGCACAGACTCAAGTTGAAAAGTCAAGTAACTTGGTAAGAAAATCCCAGAATTAAAGGCTGCGGTGCGTTAGTTTGGATGCCTCTCTACAGCTCTAAGTACACCGTCACTTGCTGGTGGACACTCGTTTTGTTCAGGGCCCAGCACACCTGATTTACATCTCTGCTTGTCCTCATCAAGAGGAGTTCTCCTCATCCTTGAAAACAGGCGAACGGCCTTTTGTACTACACTACGTTCATCCCCAGCACTGGATACAGACTAGCTTGCCTCCTCCTGACACCGAGTTGGGCTTATTATCATATTTGAGTGTTTTACAGGCCTGAAAACACGTTCCCAGCATCATCCCCACTCCAGAGCAAAGACACTCGGCACATGCAAATCAATGCCAGTGCTGCAAGGCATTTGCTAAGTTTTCTTAATTCACCTGAGAGGCCGGGGCTGATTTTTCACGCTATTTTTGTACATTCAGCCACCGATCACGAATGACTTAGCGCAGCTGCGATTATAAAAGGATTTCTACAACCCAGGCCCCAGGTGCCTCCTGAAGAGCATCCATTTGTGGCCCTTGTAAGAGCTTCGCTACTGACAATTTCCCTGGTATCACAGAAGAAACCTCTGCAGCAGAGGTAGGACCAGGATCCAATTCTCCAAGCAAGATCCTCAACTGACATTACCCAGCCTCGGGACCATTAAACCTCTTCCTCTGCTTTCCACCTCATTCATTCCCCTCCCCACACCTCTCTACCCAGTGTCCACACTGAACAAAGCGGAGCTTCAGCAGACGGGGTGCTGAAGGCTACATCAACAGGTACGTCCTTGAGGACCACGGCCAGGCTAGGATGAGAACGGTGATTCCTGTCCTTATGGGAAGGGGACTACCCGTGGCCAATCTGTCTGCCCCCCTCTCAGCGCTGCTGGGCAGGAAGATGTTCTCAGCAGTGGCATCGTGACACAGCCTTCACCCTCACTGTACGCCTTGGGATCAGCCCTAGAAGAAAACTAGTCCTTGCAGCGAGAGAGACAACAGTATTAGGGAAAAAACCATGTGCAGCTACAAGACTAGACCACGTCTCAGGACACGTATGTGCGTGGAGGCCAGTTTAGGGTTACACAATCGATTTTAATTCTGGTATTCCTTGACTTCAACATTCTTGACTTTGTAACTAGCATTATTTTAACAAATGCTTTGTCATTACATTTCCTAGGTTTTTAAAAGCCAAAATAACAACAAAGCATGAAATCACATCACGTCACACCACATTAACCCCTAACTGGGGTCCTCAGCACGGTCAGGCGTTTATAGATCCACCTCTCAGTCCCCTGGCACTGGAGCCAATGGAGTAACTGGCAACAGGAGCAGACCTCTGTTCTCTGGACGGGCCAACGAGCAGGTCCAGAGGACACACTTCGCTACGAGCCGAGGACAGGGCCATTCTCTGTAGGTGCCTTCTTTTATCAAATACAACTCTCTTCCTCCCCGTCTTCATCTGCTGCTCAGCTCCCTGCCCCCTGTTGCAGACCAGCCGGGCTGTGTTTTCTGCTGGCTGTCAGCTGGACAGCATTAACGGCTCACAGCACCAGATTGTTCCCGAGCAGCAGGGAAGTACACTCACAGGGCAATTCCCACTCTTAGGGAGTAGCGTACGCTCTGTAAACATACAGGCTCCCCATTAATAAAGGGATAATTACTTTTTGAACATAAGCAAAACAGCATCTTTTCCCTCGTATTGTTCTTAGGAACGGCTGGTTTCCTTGTTGTTTTGGGGAGCCTTCCCCCACCCCGCTGCAAGCATCCCTCCCTAACCATGAGAAATTTCAGCTCCCGCAGCTCACGTCTGCTGAAGGAGAGAAATGGCCTTTCAGCAGAAGCGTCGGTCAGCCCTCATCATCCCACGCGTGGGGCAGAAGTGGGTGGGCAGGGGTCCTGCAGCCCTGTCCCTGCTGCACTGGTCCTCGGGAGCCACAGCCCTGGGGGTGTGGGACGGGGGTAGGTGCCCCGGGGCTGCTGCCCGCGCTCCCCGGGGAGCTGCGCGCGGTGACTCAGGCAGGGGACAAGGCAGCCAGCTCCGCTCCGGCACAGCCAGACATCGTGAGCAGGGAGGCAGCAGCTAATGAATGAGACCCAGCTGTTGGCAAGAAGAGCAGGAACTCGAGCAGAAATTGGATAGGGATCCGGGGAGGAAGGAGGAGAGCAAAGAGCTGCCTGTGGACGTGAAATGGCTCGGCAGGACTTGAGCTTAAAGGCTGTTTTGGGGGTAGAGATGCACAAGGGACCGCGGAGGCTGCCTGCGTGCAGGCTTGCAGCGTAACGCGGGAGGAGCCGGTGGCTGCGCACCTCTGTGTCCTCACACTACAGCTGTGCCTTCCCCTGCCATAAATTACTGGGAAAACTGAAGAAAAACACAGGCTAATGGGGCTGAGATGGGAAAAGGATACACCGAGGGCTTAGAATAGAATAGGGTGGGAATGAAGGCTGGCCACTGAGGAAAACTATGATACAACAGCAGGATGGAGGAGGCACATCATATATCTGGAGGTCAAGGAGAAGGGAGATTCAGCGGGACAGGATTACTGGGATATACAGGATCGAGAGAATCTGGGAGATAAATAGAGGCACAGGGGCAAAATGGGGGATGGAGACCCAACAGAAGACTCCTCTTCAGGGGTCTGGGCAAGGCAAATCAGGTTGTCACAGGGGGAGGCCAACAGCAGGGGTAACCAGGGACCCACGTTATAGCATGGACTTAGACCCAGCTACGAGGCTACGGGTGCAGGATGGGCTCTTGTCAGTAACCGCCAATATCATGAGATCCTTACCATTCTTCACTTGGATTGCTGAGCCTTGGCCTTGGAGGTGGACCACAGCTGGCTGCAAACAAGATCACAGGGATTTAAAATTAATGGGAAACACTGCATCATTTTACAGCAACTCAACACACCTCCACAGCACTGGGGACCAGTACAGAGGCACGAGAGTACCCTGAAATCACTAACGCTTTTCATAAATGAAAAAAGAAGATCAGAGCAGCCAACAACAACAAGTTTAAGTACTGGTGAAGAGGCGAGAAGCCCAAGCCAGATTAACACGGCTTCCTTTTGAGCAATAAAAAGGGTGAGCTCAGGCACTCACTCTGTGTAGCTATGATTTAGCCCATGCAAGAAGGGGTGGGTAATTTTCAGAGCTATACCGTCGAACACAACATTAGCAAACATAGCCAGTAAGGTTTACAAAAATCCAGCCAAAGTTGGGTTTTTCCCATGAAAGAAGATCAACCAACCTGGATGTCTCTGGAGCCGGCTTTGTCTGTGGCACCTGCAAAACGCAATTTCACATCATTGAAGAGGAAGCTTGAAAGAGCCGCAGTAAACACTCCTATAAATAAAACTGCTCTTACCCCAAAATAACCATTAAACCCCCGTTTTTAACAGAAGGAGGACAGTAACAGCGGTATGGGTTACAGCTTAATGTTAAAAAGTACCTAAATGAGAAAAAGAGTCATCCTACTTTTTCCTGTTTTATTCCTGCATTTCTGTCCTCAAAATTCCCCAACGTTATTCAACCAGTTTCCACTAGAAGGAAAAATTGCACAACCCTTTTCCTGATCGGTAGTGGCAATAAAGCCTCTTGGCTGCAAGGATTACAAGTTTCACTCTGCAGTAACTCAGGTCATTCATTGCATTCAAGCTACATGCTGAAATCTCTTTTCTCCAAGAGCCAAATCTCTATTAAAGAGGAGATGCTTGTGGGCAGCACTCTGGAGTGCTAAGGACCTCATGCTGCTCCTGGCCTCTGCTTTGGCAACTTCTGAGATAGACACTGAGAAGTCAACCAAGTTTTCCTTTGAGAGCTGTGCGAGCTATAGGGTAATAGTCCCGATTTCTCTGAAGATGCTTTTTTTTAATACTAGACTGTTCATATATGTAAAACAAAAAACACTGATGTGAACTTCCACTAATCTGCATTTTAAAGAGTTATTAAATTCAGGGATTTTAACAAAATAATTGGCATATGACTCTATTGAGAAACAATATGGTGCGGATACAGAGAAACAAAGAAAAATGAAACCAAGAACTGCAGGAGTAAAACATATTTTCATCTGGCTGGTCTGGGAGGCAAGCTGCCTCGGTTCGTGCGGTTCCCGGGCTGGCTTAGCAGCTGGGCTAAGCGTCAGCCTTCCCAGTCCCAACGCAAAGCTAGGCTTCACATCAGCTTAAGAGGAATTAACACGAACACCGAGTCACCGCCGGGAAGAGCCACCGTGCAGCCAGTTCGCGCACACAGAAATCGATCACTGGCAGACTTCAGTGGGATGCTTAAAAGCAACCAAGGCTCCGCAGGTCTTTACTGCTCCTTCTCTGCATCCTCCTCCGCCAGGCACCGCATCACCCGCAGCATCGCACCCGCGGGGCTGCAGAACCGCTGCTGCTCCTCTCATCCCCCCGCCTGCACGAGGACGAGCCCAGGAATGCCTGAGTCCGACACAACGGTGCTGCACCATCGTGTTTGGACCCTACGCTGTCCCCAGCTGGAAACCTGGAGCCTTTTTATTTACTGGTAGAGCAGCGGTGCCGCTGTGCCACCTCTCGCGTCCCCCCAGCGTGCAAGGGCTCTGAGCAGAGACGGGGACAAACAGGTTACCTGAGGGGCCCTGCAGTCCAGGCGGTCCCTGAGGGCCCGGCGGGCCAGGGGGGCCAGGCGGTCCCATGACGGTTGTGCCGGGAATCCCGGGGATGCCGGGAATGCCAGGGGGACCCTGGGGCCCAGGAGGACCTGGTGGCCCTTGGGGACCGTTGGGCCCTGGAGGACCAGCCTTTTTACCTGCAAAACAGAAGGACAAATGTTAGCTTCTCCACACGCTGAGTATGTGATGGTCTTTTACCTACAGGAAAGCCCCAGGAACGAGGAAAGCAGACGACTGGGGATGGCTTGTTGCAGGCTGGAGGGCAGGGATGAGGAGGAGCACCCAAGCAGCTGGGGTGGGGCTCCTGCAGCTCTGCCCCATGAGGACAACGCTGCCGGCAGGGCAGAAGCAGGACACCGCCTTGCAGGCTCCTTCCAGCACGTAGAATTACATTTGCATGAAGCATGTGGACTCTCCAAGGCCTCCCAAGAGATGGAGGCTCAGAGGGTCTCTGCCCCAGAGCTCCGGCCACAGCCCCAGGAGGTCCCGCAGCCCTCCACGGCAGCGCGCCCGAGAGCTGGGGGCACCCCGATGCAAGGTTAGGGTGCTCCCTTGGACCAACTGCAGGCTGCAAGGCAATGCACTGAAAGCTGGAGTATTAAAAGTCGAGATGAGCCGCTCTGCAGCTTCTCAGGTTTCTGTTTTTTGATGGAAACCAGTTGCAATCTTTTCTACCTGCTGCGTACGTATGCATTGGCAAATAATCCCCATGGCTTGATCTCCTGGCCGAGGGAGAGCGGTGCCTCCAGAGGGCAGTTCAGAGCTGAACTTCAGCTCCTCTCCAGCAGCTGCCGAGCAGCCAGGGCGTGCAGGAGGCATCCCCGCAACGCGGCACCTTGCCGTGGTGCGATGAGGATGCGCCCAACGCACACGAAGGACTGAAGATGCTACAATGCCTCGAAATAAATTACAGGTGCATTTTGGGCTTTGGATAGAGGGGTTAGGGAAGGACTAACCCAACCAGGAGGATGAAACGCTGAAGAATTCCCACATTCTTCAAACACATCTCATCACGCGGTCCCAGGAAGAGAAATAGCAGGAGCATGTAAGTAAAGACTCTTAGCAGGCACAGACGCAATGGACTGAAATAAGGCCTGCAGGGAAAGCCTGACCCATGCTCTCCTCATTTTCCAGATCCCTGATAGGAATTATGTTCTTTTGATGTCATTTTAAAAATGCAACTTTGTAACAGCTTTTATGCCAAAGAGCTTTATTAACTTCGCAAAATTGCTTCAACTCTGGAAACAAAGTCTGCTGTAGGACAGAATTAAACACTTTTTTAGATGACAGCAGCAGTTAGGATATGAAATAATGGTTATTGGAATGGTTTCTGAGTACGTTTATGTTCTTGTTTCTCTACTAAATATCCACCTTTGTCATGGAACAAAGCTATAAGGTAAAACCCATCTATTTTAGTTAGCGCCAAAGTGGACATCTCTAGACGGCCACTAGCCACGAACAAGGGCACAGGGAAATCAGCACAGGACAACTGTGCCGTTCAGCTGCAATGGGCAGAAAACCAAGTTAAAGCAAGCACGGGGGATTGAAGGAATACGGGTATCCTACAAAAACAGGGCACAGCTTACGGGGAGAAATCGTTCGCGGCAGTGTTTCTGCCCAGATTAGCAGCCGTGTCTTCAAATCTGAGCTGCCACAAGCCAGCCTTCCTCTAACCCAGCCATTCTCCTTCTCCTCGGGTTAATGACGTGCTGTGAAAATTATCATCTTGCATCAAACCCCTCACCAATTGCCCCTAAAGCACACTTACTGAATTCTTCTCATTTACATTCCCTCCGATTTAGGCCATCCGAAGGAAGGATCATATGCAGTAAGTCAGGAATCCTGCTGCTGTCGTTCCTTGATTTCCCTCCCAAGAGGGATACGCATTACAGCTGGTTTAACTAATCCATCTCAGAAATCTGGTCTGCTACTCAATGAGCTGCTAGTTTAGCGGTACAACAATTGCACATAATTCTGATGCCGCACAGGGACACTCATTTTCTGTGCATTGCCCTTCCTTCAAGTAATTTCCACTACTTTTCTGCCTTAAGGGAGCCTCACTTGTTGAAGTCACAAGGCAAAAAATAGATATTCAGTATGTATAAAGCTCTCGATTCATCTCCTGACGGCGGGGACCCCAGCCCCAGCCGGAGCAGCTCTCCAGGGAGGGTCTCCAGCACCAAGTCCCAGCATGCCAAGCCTCCATCTTTACCCACATGCACTAGGCAGGCTCAAAACTCAAAGCAGGCAGTTTTCCTTGATCATCGTTCACCAAACAATACGCTCTAATTCTAAAAAAAATTAAATGTGACAATACCATAAAATTAAACTATTTTATACAGCGCTACAGCTGTATATAATACAGCTCTATGAGATCCCCCTGCTACTCCAGAATTGCTGTGAATACCACAGTCATCATTTGTTATTAGTTTGGCTGATTTAACACGGGTTTAGGGTTTCAGAGTTTTGTTAGGACAAACTTCTCAAACATAAAATTTTATGCTGCTTTCGAGGGTAAACATAAACTAAGCTTCTAACTGCGGCCTGTCTCAACCTCTCAGCCGTAAATGTTGAGTTTGCATCCAAGGATTAAAAACGATTTGATGTGCTCTTAAAGTAGCACAGAGGCGCAAAGCTCGGCTGCTCTCGCTGCTGCAGGTCGCGACGGCGGGCTGGAGCCCAGGCCACGTGCCGGCACGTGTGGGAAGGCCTCTCGAGGGACCCTGCGAAGTGCCGAACAGCTAAATTTTCTGTTAATTAAATATACATTAGGTGCAATAGGTAGTAAGCAGAGAGCTGACATTGCAGCAGTTGATGCTTTGCTGCATGGTTCGGCCACGAGCCTGTGCTGCACGCCGACACCTGCACGAGCCCTCGATACGCTGGGCTTCCCGGGCTTCAGAGCAGCACGGCCCCGAGTCGCACACCATTTCTGCACTTCTCATAACCTGCAACCCGCTGCAAGCACGCACCGTGGTTTTAAAGACGTGCACAGAAGTGTTTTGATGGTTAGGAGGGGCAAAAATGGGTAATTTGACTGCATTTCCCTGAAATCAGGGAACTTGAGCCCTTTGGCTCGCTCAGGTGCCTGGTAGCAAGTAAGCGTATGACCATAAGCATTCCCAGGAGTCCTACACAAACAGGAACGGCATCAGGCACCCCATGGAAACACAGGGCTACCTCCCAAAGAACCCAAGTCACAACAACTCATCCACAGGCATT
Organism: Nipponia nippon; assembly: GCF_047370975.1. NCBI lineage: Eukaryota > Metazoa > Chordata > Aves > Pelecaniformes > Threskiornithidae > Nipponia > Nipponia nippon. Next base: position 22,990,158 of record NW_028262313.1, read on the forward strand.
TTAAAAAATACCCAATTACCCATTGCAAACAGCTGGAGGAACATAAGAAAGTCAGACGAAATACCTGTGGGCTGACCAACACTCAGAATGGATGCATAAAATAGGTTAATTTGAGATTAATACACAACCAGAAGTGAAATGCAGAGCTTATCTACGTTGACTTTGGTGGGTCTGAAGGAGACCCCAACCTGCAGCAAGATGCACGGCAGGACAGGGATGAAAGCTAAAGCTGTTGTGGCAGAGACGGCCTGGCAAACAGCGAGCAGCTCCCAATAGCTGGTACGTGACTCAACTCTGCTCAACTACTTAATTACAGCATCTTCAGAATTACTTCCATACAATGTAATCAACTTCCTCGAGCTTTTAAGGGAGGCTTCAAGGAGCGCCTCTGCCCCCCGGGTGATGCGGTCCTGCCACGGCAAGGCGGGAGCAGGAGAGCAAGCCATGGTCCGCGCCGTGGGACCCCGCACCACGTTAGCCCCTGCCCTTCCCGGGGAGGGAACCTGCTGTTGGCTTCTCCTTCGTGCTGCTTAAAGAGAATTCACAGGCAGGTAACACAGGCATGGAAAGGAAAAGTAAATTAAAACTCAGACTTACCCTTTTTCTTGTTTTTAACTGAACTTGGACCTACAAAGGAAAAAAAAGAAAAAGAAATTCAGTGATCATTTAATCTTAGAAAATCCCCACTGCCACCAACACCCACCGACCCAGAGGCTGCCTCTCCAGAGCCGGAACAAAACTGGCAACAAAACCAGTAAGCCAGTCGAGTTTTCTTTTGCTGCTGTGAAGGTACAACAATTAATATAACAAGGTACAACGATACCGGGACCTGGGCCTGCTTTACCCTCTCTCAAACCAGCAGCCTGTGGCTGGTGTAACACGAGCGAGGGAGTTTTGGGGGCTCTCCAGGAGGGCATCTCCCCCCTTTACTGCCAAGACGAGTTACACCACCCGCCTGTGGCCAACAGCCATAACCTTGAGCCAGAGCTTTACTCTCCGGTACTGGCTTAGCTCCAGCTCTGCCCAATGCCGCTCAGAGCTTTGCCATATGTATCCCCTGAGGTCACTGATGGCAGCGCGGCACGTCACACTTTCAGGCAGCAGAAATCCTGAGACTCAACAGAAACTATTGAAAAACACGATCCCTGCACAGCAGATTATTTTTCACACGGACAAACGGATGCATTTGAGGTCTATGCAGCCACGCACGAATTTTCTCTGTTAGCTTGAAATCGCCAAGCTTCACATTCAAAGCTGACACATTTTGCTTCCCGACGAGGACAGGTTAGAAGAAAATTCACACGACTCAGCTCTCAGCTGGGAGCAGTCACCCAAATACTTGCAAGCCAAATTGTTTAAAAATAATAATAAAATACTAAAAAAAAAACAAAAGCAAAGAATTAATATGAACTGGCTTATTTAAACAATGGGAATACAAGCCTCCCTAGCACAAAGTGAAAACACTTACAGTGAAGCTGAGAAACTACATGACTTTTTAAGTAGAAGCTGAAGTGTGAAACGTTCCATTGCTTCCTCAAAAATTAATCAGGGATGGGAATGAACTGCGAAAATCCCCAAATCTTCCCTCACTGTTCATCAGTGAAATCCCTCTAAAATCTGGGCTTAAACAGAGGTCGAAGACTGAAATCACCTTTAGCTGAGATGAGCTTATAATGAGTGGGAGGTAACGAGGTTGCTTTGAGTCAGCACTGGTAAAAAAAGACAAATCACCAATTAATACAGAAGTGCCACGTTCCCATGGCTAGGTGGAAAGAGGAGAGAAGGCCCAGAGAAACACGCAGTAACCTTACGGATGCCTTTTCAACAGGAATATTCATTTGCCTACATTATGCTGTTGGGTCATGGGAAAATTATGGTATCATCTGATTTATTACTTCTGCTAATTTACTGGTTTGTTACTAATCCATATATTCACAGCATTAAAACACACAGATAAGACAAGACACAGGTTTCTAGCAATGCCAGTCCCAGTATCTTGCTAGGGAGCGACAACGAGGCCAAGCAGCAGGTCCACCGCCAGCAGATGAACTGCAAAACCTTCCACGTTTGGCAAACACCCACTGCCTCCTCTTTTTGCATTTTCTGAGCTCCCGCATGGCAGAAGGAGCCGCAATCACGCCGGCCGTCTCCACCGGCCCTCATCTTCAGCACAGGCTAGTTAATAACATTTCCAGTGAAGAGAAAGAAATTGTCTGGGGGACGGCATTTAAAAAAAAACTAACACAGCAAGCAAAATGCGAGTACTGTGTATGTGTTTCTTCAGACCTCGGAGTCACGAGAGTTTATTTCATGTTATATATATCACACCATTAGCGCTATAACCAGAGTGAAAGTACAAATAGCTGCGGCGAGCCAAACACATTTGAACTGGATGGAACCAATTAGCTTCAAAGATGAATGGGAGGAATGAGAACCACATGCGATGTCAATGTTCACAGTCTATATTACAACACACGCATCTGTTCCAGGCACGGCAGAGAGAGATGTTACGGCTGTGCAAGTGAATCTTTCGACAAACACAAAAATACTTCTGACATGAAAAAAACACAATATTATTAGCCTTGGGAGCTTCTGAGTCTCTGGGGTTTGCATCTGTTCGTCTCCCAATAGGAGGGGGCGGATAATTTGATTGTAGCAGGGAGCCGTAAGGTTCATCTGATAACACCAGAAGACAGAATTTTCCTCATTTTTGCTCAAAATGGTAAACTCGTTGGACCTTTCTCAATTTCATCTAAAACGGTAATGAAGTCTCTTACCAAGTCTGGGAAGCAGAGCTCCACCAAAACATCAGATCTGTATTTCCTTCAGTATGAAAGGCGCTGAGGCACAAGGCTTGAAAACTTTACTCGAGATACGTTGTCCCAACACATATGTGCAGAGGAGAAAAAAAAAAAAAATCCTTTCTGACATGCTTTTCCGAGGCCACACCCCAATATTTAAGCGATAAAGCCTGTTACACGCTATAGTGGTTGAATGCGTATGACCCGCTGGTTAGCTGTTAACTGATGGAGCAGGTTAAATACCTACAAGTTAGGCAACATAAGTCTTTCCCAGTCTTTTCCTACAGTTAATCCCACCTCACTATCCCACTCCTCCTGCGGAGAGGCTCCCGGTCTCCAAGCCTTTCACACTACCCACGCTTCTTTAGCATAGTTTCACGGAGGCCATTAGATGACTTGATTCCAAGGAAGGTGTAGGAGAAGTTACTTCTTTTTCGCTTCAAGATGCAGACTACACAATGTTCCTCTACAGTATCAAAAGCCTTATAAAAATCCAAGTTACAGGATACCTACTGCTGCTCCACAAGACCTGCCATCTTCTTGTAGAAGGAAATTGGGTTGACTTGAAGAATTCTCCACCGACCCATGCTGCCTGCTACCGCTCTCATCTCTGCTTGCAGGGGCTTCCCTGCAGCGCTTTTGAGGATTTATGCACATCCCGGGTGGACCTGAGAGCAACCCGACCCATCAGCTGTTCCCCAGCACCTCTTTTCCTTTCTTTATAAAAATAACCTCGAGTTTGCTTTTCTACACTTTTCTGACATCACCACTGTTCCTCATGAATTCCTTAAAGTACCTGCTACAAACTTGCTAGAGACCAAGCTCGTGGTCTGGACTGCTGGTACGAAACGTGACAGCCACCCAGGCATAGCTCTTTTTCTCCGTATGTGCTTGGGCTCGACTTTTGGACTTCTTCCTACCAATCCCACCTATCTCCCACCTCCTTTCCACGTGCTGTCTGCTCGTGTTTGAGGTCAAACCAGACCCCAGACCAAGGGAAGTCCAATCCCTTCTACATCTCCTGTCTTTCATCTGAAATTAAATTTATGCTTATGCTCTAATCCATCCTTGAAGGAGCTGTCAGCTCTGTTCAACCCTGCATTTTAGCTTTGCTTTGCAGAGGAAGGAAAGTTGACGAGAACTGTTAATACAGAAGAGGACTGGGATATCAGAGAGGACAGGCTGGACGGCTTTGAAGGATAATAAGCATGGAATGAGATTCAGTCATACAAAATGCACAGTGCTATAAATTATAGATAGAGAGGGAATAATAAACTGTTCTGCTGGATGGTGGAGCTCCTCAGACGGAGCTGCGGAGGACAACGTCTGCACGTGCTGAGTTGCTGTCACACAGCCAGGAAAGGCAGAAATGCAATCTTGAAACAGATCAGTGGAAATACCTCTGGCAGACGTGGGGCAATACTGATGCCGCTCAGCAGGCGGGGGTGAAAAACCTGGGAGTAATGCAGTCAATCCTGATCATCTACATACAGAAAGGAGAATTTAAATGAGAAAAATGTCACAGAAGGGCTCCTGGGAAGGTCGAGAAGTGGTCAAGCAGAGCTCACCTGGTTGGCCATCAATGCTGGGAAAAGGATGAGAACACCGCTGGGAAAGGCTATGGTGATGGGCATGGAGGGAGACCACCTGTTAGGGCTTAAAGGACAGCGCTGGCACATCCTCACATGTGTGAATTGCTCCCCAAGACCATTAAGATGGGAATGAGAAGGCTTCTTCTAACCTCCAGAAGGAGGAGGACAGGTTTGGAGGGGGTCTTCTGGCTCAGAGCGAGCCCTCCGGTGTCACGGGTCACTGCTCTCAAAAGTTCACCAGTCCCTTTGGAAAGTGGTGAGGTTATTTTTTGTCTAACTACTAAAGCCATAGCTACTAAGCTATGAAGCAGGCTGCTAGCCTGACTTGAAACGTTTAAGCTAGCTACCTGATCTACTTCTAAAATTTATCATCTCTTTCATTGGATTTCCTGTAGGAAAAGCCCACCAACTCCTGCTGCAATAACTCAGGCCAGCTCTACTGTCTGCCAGCTGAGTTCTTCATCTCAGGACGGGGTTTTGCCAGCAAAGGTGTTAGAGCAGCAAGGCTGCACGCTGGGCTTTTGAAGACCCTGGCTTTGAACAGTGCTTGAGACCTAGACTTCTCCAAAAGCTTATTTTCCACATCCGTTGGGAAAATAAAAGGGAATGATAATAGAAAAGGAGGGAATATAAAACCAGCAAGAGTGGTAAACTTTAAGCGAAAGGTACAAGCAGGAAACTACAGCTCTGTATGATAACAAAACAGCCACCCTGGAGGCCTTGTGCCCGCAGAGCCATCCAGCAAGCGCCATCCCATCGGCAAGGGGAAGGCGCCAAGCAATGCCAAGTCACTTCTAGCAGAAGCACTATGGCCACGGGTTTTAGCACCGAGCCACTTCAGATGCAAACTTCTCACCTAAGCTAAAGAAAATATTTGCAATAGCTGAGTTTTTGCTGGGTAAAACCGCAGCTGTGGCCCAGCAAGCAGCAGAAGACCTCTAACCGTGCTCCAGGGAGCAGGTTCTAGCCCACAGCTCCTGCAGCCCTAGTATCTGCTGGATCATTTCCAAGGGCTTCAGAAAAAAACAGATGGTGATGCAACTCGAGGATATTACATATTACATGTTTTCTCTTATAAAGATTAATAGAGTTTACCCCCCCGATTTTTCTTTCTGCATGCTACACACTGCTATGATTTACTATAAATACAAAAATATCAAAAACTTCTTTAGGACATATGCTGATACAAACAGTATGTTAAAAAATCCCTGCATTCACTTATTAGTTATGTGTGTGGATTAACAAGAAATAGTTTAAATTCCTGCAAAACAGTTCAAACTGGTTTTATTGACGGGAACAGATCTTTGTAATTACGCTTACTTTATATAAAACCTATAAAAAGTTGACCATTACAGAAATCAGCCGAACAAAGGGCGCGTACCTAGGAAGGCTGCTGAACTTTCTCAAATTCTCAGTTGTCAAGAGCAGAACAAAGCCTTCGAGTGCCGCTACCGTATTCTAGCAGCACCCGCGTTCAATCCAGAACAAAGACGTCTACCGATGTCTTCAAGGTGTTTGACCATTTTGGAAAGGGACACTGCAGCAGCCACCGTGTCCTCTATAGGCTGTGCCGACCCACTGTCAGCATTCACTGCTTGCTCCTAGGATTATTAAAGCATCCCTTTTCTGTTTTCCTAGCTCTAAATTACTACGGTATAGCATCAATCTTCTTACCTAAGCATGGCTCTGGTTTGGGGAATATGTAAGACCAGATAATACAACTGCGCCATCTCCACGTTACCATCACTACTCCGCCTCCGAGAAAAGAGAAGACGGAGGTACCAAGAAGTTATTGTCATCCCGGGTTACAAGCAGAAGCAGAGACAAAATCTTGATGATTAATGAGATGTTAGTGTCCTCCAGAAACGCCACATCACTTCTCACTCATTCATAAAACAAGCACAAGGTGACCTGAAATCATTACATCTACAGCTACTTTCAAGACAAACATCTAATTTTGAAGATGAAAACAGAAGTGGGGAGCTCTGTGTGACTAATCTAATAAGCACATTTTCAAAACTATATTGTCTTTGTGCACTAAAAAAAAAAATAAAATTGCATCTTTTTCTTTGAAGTATGAGCTTCTGGCTGTAGTTGGAAGAATAGTATTAGATTTAACGATCACTGTTCTCAACAGCTATGGAAATTTGTGTAAAGTATTTTTCCAAATCCTGCTGACCATCTGGTTTACAAAGAGACCACTTGCTAAATCTCAGACAAAGCTCCGAATACTGCCCAACTCCAGCAGTAACTTCTGGAGAATAGATAGCTAACAGAACTTGAAATGAGTTCCTGGACATTAGTCGGGATACCATTATTAATGGAGTTACTGAAACATGTAAGGGCGCTGGCCAAAATGAAGTTATTCTCCATTTGCGTGCAGGGATTTTTTTCTTCAAGAACCCTGGATTCTCAATAAACACAATGCACAAAGGGAAGAGAAGAGACAGAAGCCGAGCACGGCAGCCAGGCTCTGTGGTGCAGCGGATGAGCGTCCCAAGACTCAAGGACTCAGGTCCTGCTGACCCTCAGGTTACCATTCAACCCAGCAACGTGGGTTGTCTCCATCTCTCGTAGAAAGCTCTGACCACCAAGTGCCCTCCGGCCGTGAAAGCTTCCACCTCTCTGGGAAGGGAGTTCTCTGCCACTTGGGGCTTCCTAAAAAGAGGGGCAAGGCAGCTATTAAAACGTTACTGTTCCTGACCCACGCCTGGGAATTAACCAGTCCTGTCAACTGTCACAGACGTTAAGACCAGAAGGAACCACGATCATGATCGAGTATTAAAGAAGTCCTACCCGTTAAGCCTTCCATCAATCCCTCTATTTCTATTTGACCAACACTAAAGGCGGAGGGGGTGGAAAGAAAAGCTCAAGCGTTACTTGAGATTTCAAGTGAGGAAGAATCTACTACCTTCTTTGATATAAGTTGTCTCAATGAATAATAGAAAACCTCCACTTCAGTCAAACTTCCGAAACTCAGTTGTTTCATTTACAGAACTGGTGTAATGATATTTACTTCATTCACATGGGTATGAGATATGTAAAGCTTTTCAAATATTTTTAAGTGCGGCATTATTAATGCCAGACTACGCTGGAGTTGGGGAAAGAAGGATGTTAGCTCCCAAACACATGCTTAATCTAGAACATGTGGTTTTGGGGGAGGTTTGGAACCAATATGTTTTCAACATTTTCAGGAAATTTGGTCTATCCAGATGAAAGCTTCTTGGACCCTACTGAAATATCAGTCAGTGATACAAATACTGAAACAAGATGAGTTTTTTCCCTTTCCTGAAAAAGAAAGTGCTTCTTCACCAATTCCAGAGAAAAAGGCAACAGACCTTGAAGAGCAGCTTTGATATTATTACTCCAGAATATTTAGAAAATATGATAAGTTATAGATCTAGAAAAACATGCGAGAAGTAAAACGCATTGTGCACTACTCAAAACTTTGGGCATGCCTTGCCAGAGGTTTTTTTTGGGGGTGGGGTGAGGAAAGGAGGTCTTCTGCTAAGTGCGGAGGAAAGATGCTGCCCACAGTTACAGGCAGAATGGCTGAATCCAAGTTAGGGACACGATGTCCCTGGTACAAGGCCAGTACCGATTTCAATAAATCAGAATATAGTGAATATATCACATACCAGAATGGGGAGCTCATTGTACAAAGTGGGGGAAGGGCGAAAAAGTGCTGCTTGATATATTCGTATGTAAGGCAGAGCCCAAGTTTTTCCTCAACCACTATTGTTACTTCTCTCTCTGCCTTTGTTTCAGTTTTGTTTTAAACTCTTCAAAATTCATGTGTGAACACAGTCACCCTTCATTGTCTTTCTGTGGTTACATCTTAAATTGAGATGCTCCATGACGGCATCCCATAAAACAGCGCTCCCTCCTTGTCCTTCATCTAACGGCATCTTCCCTCTGCAGCCGTACCACGAGCCACGCCTGGAGAACAGCCCAGCCTGCTGCTCCACCTTCTCGGCACTTAAACTCCGTGCACAGTAGAAACACAAGCCCTACATTTCAGGAATCTTTGCTTAGTGGTAGCCCTGTCATATTCTGGAATTATAGGCTGCTAAAATCCCAGGACTGGCTCGGAGCCAATTTATAGCTTCTGATACCCCACCCCTGTGCTGAATTAAACTGCCTAGCGCTCAAAGCCAGTCTCCTCCAGCCTGGGAGATCAAGAGGAGTTCACACCTCATCTTGTACTCTTTTGAGGCACTCCCTTGGCTACATCCACTTTTTGAGGCTATTCTTCTTCTTCTTTAAGGACTTTTCACATGTCTCCCTATGTCTCCAGGGGAGGTATCCTGCACTGAGGTCTCCCCTGACACTTCTGGGACACTATGCTGCTTGGCCAGAGGGTCTGAGAAGAGCTTGTGCATCAACACCAAAGGCTGAGAATCATTTCTCTTGTGGTGAGTTAAGTATGTGAGTGGCTTTCTGCTGCCTCATTGCTCTTCTCCTCTGAGCAATCCGTCAAAGGACAAGCCTACACCCATGTGTCACCCAGATGATCAGATGCTGCTCCAGGAGCTCCATGGATCAGTAGCCTGCTCCCTCCCTATTCCTCTGATCCCATACACCAGACCCCAGTTCAAGCTTATCGGTCTAAAAAACAAACGGAGGCAAGTCACAGCTCATCCCTGCCCCATCTCTCGAGGCCCTGGAGTGACACTAGATACCAGAGAGCCACAATCTCTCTTCCTCAGACAGCTTCAGACCGTGTAAGATCTCATCATGTAACAGGTTTTTTTTGTTGTTGCCGAAGTTTTTTTTCTCCTGCCAATACTCAGAGAGATTTTTGCCTGGTTTGACAAGTAAAACACAGGACTCTTCGCATCAGGGAATCAAGCTCATAGGGAATGAGGGGACAGTTAAATGTGAAAATACAGAGACGCTGGCCAACAGCGACAGTAGGTTGCAATGTGCTTTATACTGATCTTTAATCATATTAAAGGGGAAAAAAGTCTTTAGTTACTGCAGTTCAAGATGATCAGAACTGAAGTGAGAGCAAAGGAGACAGACCTAAGAGGCCATCCATCAACAACCTGGTTCACTGGTCCAGGTAAAGGCACCTTGTCAAGCAACCACCCTCTGCCCCAGCTGGAGAGGGGGACGGAGCAGGATGAATGTAGTTGCTCTCATGCATTTACCAGGTTTTTCCACCCTAAAAAGGACGGTGTGACTCGTAGGTCACCAGCTGCTGTTTGAAGGGACCTGTGCTGCAGCACATAGAGACCCGCTAGCCCTGCGTACCTCCCAAGGGCTTTTTGGCACAAGGAACGACATAGGTGTGGGGTCATGAAGAACCAGGCTGGAAGAGCAACCATCCTTTAGAAGTCTGTCAGCTCTGTCATGGTGTTGGTCCCGCTTTGGGGGAGAGGGCTGGGTCCAGTCCCCTCCTGGGGTCCCCTCCACCCTATGTTACTCCACGACCTCAGCTCTGCTTCTCCGACAGCCAGAGCTCTGCTGAAAATCACTGCTCACTGCTTTCTCTAGGGCTGCAGAGGTATCCTTACTGCAATGGTAAGCTCCATCCCTCCCTACGGCAAGGATCGACTGGCTGATTTATTTCCTCAGTTCCATCCAGACCCACTTTGAGATTGGTGGCAAGGTACCAGGACAGCCTACTGATACCACGAAGGCTTTTAAAAAAATATCTCCAGTCTCCACTGAGTAGGTGCAAGCACACCACAGTGCAAATATGTTCACGAACAAAGACAAAATCCTGCTCCCAATTAACCACAGAGCCACTGTTGCTGGCAAAATAATATTGCACTGCCTTCTCAAAAACACAAAAACCCCATCAAACATAAATCTCCACCCTTCTTAACTCTGCTCCCACATAATCAGTCCCAGCCAAGTTCCTGGGGTTCACACCAGAACCTGTGGCCATCATATTTCATTTTCCACACTCTCACTGGCTATGGAAGAAGAATATGGTGTGCCTTTTGTTTTCCTTCAGGCATTTAGGTTGGATTCCAAATGCTGGATCTTTACAGCAGAGCTGACAAACAACATTACTATTTCTAATTCAAGTATCTCAAGGCTTTTTTTGGCTCGCTGGCTGGACTCACAAGGCTTATTTTCTATACAGCACTGCACCCTATTGCTTCCTTTATCAATACCACATATTTGAATTCAACAATTTAAAGCGTAGTATTACAGCTGTGTTTTTATTTTGTTTGTTTTATTCGGTTGTTGCTTAACACAAAACATTCTGACATTTTAAGTCATATCCCACTAAGATAAACAGCTAACATATGTCATGAATTCCAGTAGAAATGATTCCCAAGTGGTGCTGCAGCAAGGTTTTAACCAAGCGTACGAAAGGCTCTCTTCGACGGCTTGCTGGATGTTTTAAATGCATTCTTCCCCACCACAGCTATCCATAAGGAATCGAGGGCAGGTGGGAGGAAGTCTCTTCGACTATCTCATCCCTGCCGAACTGTACATGTTTTTCTTCCTCCTGTACGTAATTTTGCCTAATTGGATTGAAAACCTCTGTACCGTTGAACAGCTGTCTGTAAACCAACGGTTTAATTACATGGAATAGCATGGCAGCTATACCCAGAGACATGTCTGTGTGCATACACATGTACTGCTATTTGTATGAATCTGAAAAGGGGTCTGAAGGAGACCCCCGAGAGACCCCGCCGCTCTTTGGGCAGCCAAAGTCAAGTCCCCGCAGCAGTCACGCCACAGCGACGTGCTGCCTGGCTCAGCCGCCTCTTGAGTTTATCCATTCACGGCATTTCAAACGGATGAACGGACCTCACCAAATCCTGCTCATATCAACGAGGTCAGTTTTGAATCCAACAGTGTTACCATACATCACAGCCAACAGAGCCCTAAGGAAAACATGCAGCCGCCATGCCTAATTCACAACTTCTTCCCCAAAGAGCTTCCCAGCAGTGGTGGTGGTTGGCTTTGTGCAACAGTACTTTTCTTATGGCTCATGTATCTGGTCTACTACGGCCGAGTGGATTTTTAATGAGTGCCCAGACAGGTCACAACTGAAGACAACTTCACAATTCCCACCACCAGCGCAGCAACTCTGGGTTTGGCTATTCAGTCCCGCCGCCACCCCCCAGACAGAAAAATAAGCTTCTTCAGCCCACTATCTGCAGAAGGCAGACACCCCGTAGTCGCTGCAGCAGGACCCCGAGCCGGGACCGCTGTACCTGGCCATTCTGAAAGGCGTACGCGATCCAGCTCAGCACCAGTTCCTCAGCCTTTGTGCTCGAGCTGATCTGCAACCAGATGGGCTTGGAGCATGTGCTAAGCAAACTTGTGTCTGCCTGCAAAATACTCTGTGGATGTGGCCAGAGAGCCAGTTTATTCACAGAAATCAAAGCTCAGCTGCAAATACTTCAGTACGACAGACAATAGAGCCTCTCATACTGTGGGAAAGAAATCACCAGCTACTAGTTGAGTTCAGCATTTACAGCGTTCGGTGCACGGCATCCGTAGTTCAGATGCACACATAGTTCAGATGCAATTGCATTCCTACCCGGCTGGAACATCTGCTCTCCTCTCATTAGTCCTGGCCGTGTTTTGTAACAGAAGAAACTATCTGAGATTCCTGAACTTCAGTATTTGACCCGAGGCGTTATGAAAAGCCCTGGTTTTCAGAAGTGGAATTCATACGGAATCACCAGTCACTTCTAATAACGTTGGTCCCTGCTTAACATGCAGTTGTAAAAAAAGCTTAGAAGTTTAGTTCAAGTTTCAGCAAAGCCTGCTGAAGAACGCACCGTAGGCTAAGCACTGGGAATCTATCAGGACAACTCTGAAAGCCACCCAGAAGCGCAAGTATCTGAAAATGCAACCGAGGTGAGAACCTGGCCAGAGAATTCCTTCTGAATATCCCCTGCATCTCCAAACCTTTCCGCAGTCATCCCACCACCTTGTCTGAACCAGATGGGAGGTACCAGGGGAGGACAAATACACACCAAAGCAGCTCTGTCGATGGAACAAATCAACAGCACCTAATCATGGCTTTATAAATATTAAGAATAATGAAGCAGAGTTTCTTTTGGAGCAATCCGGATCACAACTGGAAGGGCTGGTGAAGAAGACAGGAGGCAAATGGAGGTTGCGTATGGATCAGGACATGTTGATCATTACACTGTGAACCCTGCGACCTGGAACAATTCCTCATCACGGCCGCCACGCAATTGGGCTTGTGCCTCTCCCAGCAAGTTAAGTGCTTTTAACATTTATGCATCCAGTTGGGACAGCACATAGCAGAGTTCAACGAGGAACTCTGGACTCCAGCAGTTTTCAGAGCCTGGTTCCTTCTTGCTGGCTGATGCAGCACATCCTCCTGAAAACATCACCCTCGACGCAGACTGCAGGAACAAACATCACCACCAGGCTTTCCACATCATGCCCCTTCTAGGTACAGAAAGTGACTCCAAAATCTTTAAGCTGAACTAGCACACTGGCTCAAGCCTGGATGTTAACACCTCTGCTTTCCCAATGCGCTCGGGCTACGTGGAGCTTCCCTCAAATTACGTCTTGCTTGGCTATCTACCATAACATGCTGCTGGATGACAAACCACCGCCTATGGCTTCCCAAGACAGGCTTCAGCAAAGCTTGCTAATGGACACTGCAGTGAATTTGACCTCAGAGTTATTTCAGTATTAAAAAAAATGAATTCAGGGTAGTTTGAACCAAGGATACGCTGAAGATGCTTCAGCTGTCTAAAAATGTATTCTCTTAAAAGTTATACCTAGAGCGAGAAGATCCCCTTTAATATCACCTTCACCTTTGCTTTCATTTGTTTCCAGAAATGACACAGTATTAACCTACCACTGCTGTAACAGAGCTGAAAGCAGGACCGAAATATTATTCTGGGTTTTCAGACAGTTGTTAAGCTTCTCTGGATCTGTCTCAGTGGAAATGTTGGTTAGAAATGAGCACCGACACAAGACCCTGGTCTGAAACAGTTAGTTACCTGTATTTTGGCTTAGTTACCTATATTTTTATCAATATATCTTCAAGACAGAAAAGTGCCTGGGGTATAACACCTTATACAAGTAGCCTGCCTTATTATAATAAGCACAGGTATAGCATGTAGGTACGGATCTGTAAATGAGCTGTAGTCTTAATTTTACTGTAGTAATAACATATACTGACAGCGATGCCACAGGAAAGGGATGGAGACTGTCCATGAAGATTCAAACATCATCTTAATTCTTCCATTCTCCCATTTTGGGGGAAATCACGGAGAAATTCTGGGGAAAATGAGTAAGTGCAAGCACTTTGTGGCGAGCCTTTCTTTTGGGACCGTCCCCTGCGCTCCAGTATCCAGGAAATGTTCTGTATTTACTGAGTGCTCATCACCATGGTTTCGGAGCACAATAAGGCTCTATCGCCCTTCGTGCATCTGCGTTTCTGGGAATGCCTGGGCTTTGGGGAATTGCACGGGGCCGACACAAAGGCACCGATTGTTCTGGAGGCAGAGGGACGAACCTGCCCTTTCCAAAGGAGAGGAAGCCAGCAGGAAAAGTCGCTATTGTGATCTGGATATAACAAAAAAAAAAAAAAAAAAAAGCCCTATTGCATCGTCAGCGCCGCCAGGTCAGGAGGGGGGGACGGGGACGGCTGAGACGCGGCACCTGCGTAAGCGGGGGCTGCCCAGGGGCACAGAGGGAGCCAGGCACCCCCAGCCAGGCTCTGGCATCAGCTACCTGCTAAACCACCCTAAACCCACCCTAAACCCATCCTAAACCACCAATGAATACCAACAAGGTGAAACACTGAACACGCGTAGCTGACACATCATTTCCAAAGCTCCAGGTAGAAGCAGGGATGGAGATGCGCTTCTGCTCTCCCTGAATTTAATTTTCATTTCGACAAAAGCCGTTTGCAGCGTTGAAACCCGCGAGTTCTCATCAAGGACTTTCCTCGGCAGCAAGGACTGCCAAAGTAGTAGGAACCAAATTGTTGTCAGCTTAAGGACAGCCATCTGCTCAGCCTCTTCCCAGCTGCCATGCTCCAAATCAAAGAATGGGTAACAATCACTTATGTTTCTCACCAAGCTCAATATGAAAAAATCTAGGAAGGGAAAAAAAAAAACCCCAAACCAAAAAGCAAAAACCAAACAAACCAGGAAAGCAGCACGGCAGGGATCTAACTGGGAACAGAGATGAAAGTAGGAGAAAAAGAAACTAGTTGGTTTTTTTTTTTAAAACAATGTTTTTTAAAGAGTCCTATTGACATCTGCTTTGTAAATGCTCTGTCATTATTTATAACCTCAAGAGCACAGAATTGTCTCTGTAGTTACAACCATGCTACTCCCATATTTTGGCTTTGTTAGCAAAGAGTCAGCAGCATTTTTACTGGTGCTCTGGGAATAGAGATCTAACATTTCATACACAGTTTATTTAAAAGTGGACTAATTTAACATTCTTGATGGTTCCTTTTAGCACAACTGTTGCTAATTACCAGCTCCAGAATGATTTGTTGATCTGGGAGCAACAGCGGTTCCACAGCAGCATAAATACACCAAGACAAAAAGGAAGGAGGGGAAAAAGAGAAAAATAAAAGAGAGACACTGGAGAAGGTCAAGTTTTAGTGAACTAAAGCAAATTAAGTGACAGGTGGAGCTGGTAACGCAAAGTAGAAAGAACACCGTAAAACGGAGCTGTAAAGGGGACAATCCTGGTCCTTGACGAGCAGAAAAAAAATAGTGGCAATATTTAAAGCTGTGCAAATGCTGGGTTTGGTGGCAGGGACAGGGAGCTGGCTTGAAAAATGATCTGCGCTCCTCAGGAGGGACAGGACCAGCCTCCCCTTAACCCCCTCTGCCCGCGGCAGGGTGACCACACCAGCACAAGGCTGGACCGATGGCCAGCAGAGAGGGAGCCAGGCTGGCACCTCGGCCTGGGACACGACCTCGGCTTCTTTAATTGGTTCCAGGGCGCTGTGCGTGGAGGGACACAAACAAAAATTAAGCAAACACGATCATAAAACATGACAAGCGGGCTGGAGGACTGAAGCTGGAGTCCTCAAAGGAGCCCTTGAAATACTGGAGTAATGTTTGGAAGTGACGGGATCCAACCGATAGCTTTGGACTATTGCACACAATTTTTTCTTGGGGTTTTTCAGCAAGCAACAAAGCGGCACCGAAGCAGCTTTGCTGCTTGTGGCCTCCCATGTCCCATCCCTGTGGCTCCGTGCTTGGCCATGGCCGTCACCCTCCTCCCGCCCCGTGGGACCAGCTCTGACCTGTCTCAAAACCACCTTTTTCACAGCAAAAGACTCAAAAGCAAATTTTCCTAAAAGAAACAAACTTTTAGGAACGGAACCGTGTTATCTTTGACATTTATAAATCATCGAAGCCGACCCGGTGTTGGTACCAGGATGAGCAGGACTCAAACAGCCATGGAGAGGACAGAGCAGCCTTCCTCCAGCCAGGGCTTCCACACTCATATCACTTTGGTCTTTCACTACATGTGTGAAAGGACTTGAAAGTTCATAAAATTAATTCCAGATAAATATTAGCGAGGCCTCAAGTGGAAAGCACATCTCCTTCCTCCTGGGAATTTATAGTTCATCCACTTTTATCTTCTGGAGGCTCTTTGGAGATCAAAGATGTGATCAACTTTCCCTTTGCAAAACTCACGAAGAAAACGGTGTTATCAGTACCGTGACTTGATTTTTTTTTTTTTTTTTTTTAATGATTCATTGCCCTTCTCTAAAAAGATTCCTTCATGTAGGTCTAAAACAAACAGCACAAGTTACACAAGAAAGCTATTCTGTTTATTTATTGATTTTACGGTTGTTACAAGGTCAATCCCTACCCTGACAGCTTACACTTGTTAAATACCGCTCTACCTAGTAAAACTGGGATGGCCAAACACTAAGTAACTGCGTGCCAACACAAGCCACCTTGCTAATGTCACTGGGAAAACGATCCTCATCACCCTATGGGGTCAAACCCCCTAATTTACAAAAAGCCATATATAACTGGGGGAAGTGTGCTACGGTTCTGGAGTGACTCAGCTCTGAGGCATCCAGGGAACGTGAAGGAGACCTGGGAAAGGACTGCAAGATATAAAAGTACGACATGTTTTCACCCAGGCACAAGGGCGACGAGGAAAGCCCGCGTTAGCCCACCGACTTTCAGCATCTATTTGGCACCGCGCAGCGATTCTCTGCACATCTGGCAAGAAAAATGCAGCGCTGAGGCGGCCTGACGGACCAGGCTCGTTCCCCCAACATCTGCCCGCAGCACTCCGCTTGCACCGCTCGCACACAGTGGGAACTTGCTACTGATACAAGCGACTTGTGAAGACGCTGGAATAGATTTCAAGGAGTCGGTGCAAAAGGACTTGGATCCTGCCTGAGCCATCTGAGCATCCGAGTGACACCGGCTCTAAAGATGATGGACCACATTTAGCTGGAATCACTCAGGGAGTCTGTCCCAAATGCATCATACTTGTCAGCGTTTCAGGGAGGAGGAATCCGGGGAGTTTCACGAAGCTCTTTCTTGGAGCAAAGCCACAGGGAAACACTTTTCCACTGTGAAACTGTGAAGGCTTCGGGGGAGATGGGAAACTCATGGAGCCAGGTTGCTGGAGAGCAAAAGTAATCCTAGCCAAGAGGTCTGCACCGCAGTCAGGACTTGGGCATCGCAGGCACCAAGCGACGCACAGACCACTACTCTGTTATTTTTTTCCTTGCTTTCCCTGGCATCCAGTCCCCTTCTCCTCTCCGTACAGAAACGGAGTTGTGCTTTTCTGCAGTAGGAAAGCGTGGGAACTCTTCCAGGAGCTCGATTCGGGAAGCCTCCTTACGTCTCAGGGTAGCTGGGCGATCATGAACAGACAGCACTGGAAATATAATTCCTCATGCTGAAATCAGGCAGGATTCAAGCTGGGGGAAGGGACTGAAGGTGAAGTTAGTTTTAATTATTTGGGTATTTATTGCTTAAGTTCTCAAGAAGTGTTGAGAGCATTTTTGGTGCAATAAAGACGTTGCAGTACTTATCCCAAGTTATGCTCTACCTAAGGATTTAGAAGAACAAAAAAGGTGACATTACATGACCTCAAGCATGAGATATAATTTTGGCAGGGTTCGTTTTCGATTTTAAAGCACCCTTCAGATGTCCAGGGGCTTTAGAGGACCCCTGCCGCGTGAAGAGCCAGCCGTTCGGCACGCAGAGCGCAGCTCCTGGGGATCCCCTGGGAATCACCACCACGTCCGAGGGGTGGCACGCCATGACCCGCTCCAGGGACGTGCTCCTTGTCGCCTGCCTCCCCGTCCCTTCCCTACAGCTCTCTTGGCTGCCGTGACTCTGCTGCGTGAGCGGCTTCAAAACCCCAGAAAACCGCGCTTTCCCCTGCTGTGTCTCATGCGGCAGGGAGGGCTGCCAGGCTGCCCTTTCCCAGTCTTTCAGGCAGAAGGCTTTATCTAGTTCTGGCCGTATCTCCCAGACCCTACCCACAGCAAGTCGCTGCAGTCCCTCATCCTGCAAAGCCATAACCCACCCACCCAGCTCCCACCGCCGCATCCTCAGCGCCTTTGCAGCCATCTGGAATGGCCTCCGTCTCCCAGAACTTCCCAGATTAAAGATTAAAATGCTTTAAGACAACCCCCTATCAGACAGCACCAAGTTGCAATATTTAGTGCTCGCATAAGGCGCACTGATCATGGTATGGCCCATCCCATCACGGAGCGGGCAGTGGGACCGTCATGTAGGGGAGGCACGTTGTCGGACACCAAGTCCGAAACCAACCAGAAGGTCTGAAGCAGAGACCAGATACAAGAGAAGGGCTTTGGCATCCGAGCGTAGCAGAGCAGGACACGTGGGGGACGACACTCTCGCCAAGGGACGGTGACGGCGAAGGGAAGGAGCCGCTGCCGCCCCACAGCCCGTGAGGACAGACAGCACTGCCACACCAGGGAGGCCTTGGGCTACCACTCAGCACCAGGGCCACCAAGGAAGCCCGGTGCCCCTGGGGTTTGTATCACACATACTTGTTTTATATTTATCAAATCACAGATACATAATTGTGATTTTTTTTTGTAACTCCACGCTCTCTTAATACAAGCTCTGTACAACTCTGACTTCCCTTCACATGGGCTTCGAACTCACCGGAGACCCTCCGCTGCACTGCGAAACCCCGTTAGAACCCAGTTACCATTTTGTGATGCAGATGTTCAAGCTGTTTGTTAGACTACGAATAGCTACTTGATGATTTTAAGCACACACAGGTGTACGGAACAACAAATATAGGTATATAAGTACAAATTATAGCCTTAAATGAGTACAGAGCCTCAGTATTGAAGAAGAAGAGTCAAGGATGAAGCTACTAAGCAGCATTAATTTGCACAAAACGACTAGACCTACAGTTGCAGAAATCAGAACTACTGGAATTCCTCATCTGGAAGGCAATCAAAATTAAAAGCCACAAGATGCCACTTTTTTTTCCCCCCCACATACAGAACTCTGTACCATGATCATAACCATGACCTGAAAAAAACCTGCCAGTCTTCTGCTCGCCTGTGCAAAGACGAGAAGCGCAGCAGCAAGGAACAAAGCGGGACTCACCGTCTGGCCCTTCACTGCCTTTACTCCGTTTATTTCGACGGACGCGTCTACCTTCTTCTCCAACGTGCAGCTTTTCTTCAGGGTGAAAGAAGTTCAGCAAGGCCAGCTGGAAGAAGAAGGACAAGTGTAAGCATCTTTGGCAAGGATGGCTGAGCTGAGCAGAGAGATTGGAGCCTGATCGCCAAATCCTTTCCATTGGGAACAGCTCTGCTGAGCCCTGGGGGAGACACGAGATGGCTGCTCATGGACACCCAGCTCATCCCAAGGGGAACCGCAAGGAGCTGTGTCCCCTTGGATGCAGTCTAGGATTTGGAAAAACTCAACTTGAAGGGTTGTGGCAGGGAGAAGCATGGGGCAGGGACGCAGGCGGCATCAGGAGAGATCTATAGCTGGAAATAATCAAATGCCCCAAATGCCAATGCGATCATTTCTAATTCTTCTCTGCAAAACTTGCTCAATCCTGGAGCTCTTTCACCAGTATTACTCACTGCCAGTAAGTTTTTCCTCTCTCAGGCTCTCTTCTGCAAGCCTCATTAGCTACTGAGATTCAAAGGTCTTCAGGGACCTTTAAATCCAATTCAGTATACCACATAAATTAACACTTTAAACCTAGAGCAAGTACATCTTTATAAC
Organism: Nipponia nippon; assembly: GCF_047370975.1. NCBI lineage: Eukaryota > Metazoa > Chordata > Aves > Pelecaniformes > Threskiornithidae > Nipponia > Nipponia nippon. Next base: position 23,009,751 of record NW_028262313.1, read on the forward strand.
ATGATTTTTGCCGAGAGGCAAAAATGTTATGTAGCAACCTCTTATTCATGAAAAAAATAGTTGCTGCATTAAAAACTCTTTGACAGTTATTAAATCAACATCCCTACCCAGAAACTGGAATTTTGATTTAGAAGCTTCACCAGTCCTCCCAGCTACCCAGCTCATTGCCAGTGGCATTTCCCCCAGTATTTCCACTTCCTAAATAAGGAATTTCATGAAAGATGAAAAAATAAACCAAAACCCTTGTTCTGCGTGTTACTGCACCGCCAACAACCAGGGCTGCTCTGACCAGGATGGGGTTTTCTTTAAGCTGCAGAAACCTGATCGCAGTTATTTAAGCCACAAATGCACACACAAGCCAGATACAGCCTAAGATGAGAACGAAGAGGCTTCAAAAAAGCAGCACCAAAGGTTATCAAGCGCGTTATTGTTCTGAGAACAAAACCTGTGGCATCAAAAGCATCTTTGAAATAGCAGAGAAGAATAAAGTCCTTCCGTGAATTGCTAGTTAAAAGGGTGGCTCGTTAAGCGACAGGCCATAAAAGTCCCTATCAAAAGTAATAATCACTGAAGGTCTCTGTGCTTTTGACGTGCCCTGGGGCTGTCGCCTCCCCTCTCCCACCCATCAGGGTGCGGGGGGGTGCATCCCTCCGCTCACAAATGCCTATTCCCAAGCTATTTCCCATGCACACACTCTCCCAGCCTCAGAGCATCCCATTCCCGCTTCCTAACGAGCAGCCGCTGGCTCTTCCATTTGCAGCTTGCTTTATTCCACCAAGTCCCAATGCAGTCTCATGACCGGGATTTGGGATACCAAAGGGTTTCCCAAATTCCCAAGCTGTTGCTATTTCTTTCCGCCTGTGCGCAGGCAGGTCTGCGTTGACCGCGATTCCCGACGTTTTGTCATTGCAATGATGTCGTGTCCGAAAGGACCCCGAAATGCCGCGGGATGGCCTGGGACCAGCTCCTCACAGCCTCACCACGCGCACAGTTATACTTGTAAAACTACCTAAAAAAGCAAGGACAAGTAAAAGCTGGCACTCATTTACCTAGGGAAGGAGCAGGCACGGCGTTGGATGGAAAACCGGAGGCTCTCACTTCCAACAAGCCTTAGCAAACGGAGGGAACAAGGGGCACAGCTCCCCTCCGCCCATCTCGCCTCCCCTCCCACATCCCACCACGCTGACCCAGAACCGGAGCACGGGATGCTCCCAACGGCACTGCCAGGACCTACCCAACCAAGCACAGCACGGGATGAGCAAAAGGCGAAGGGTTTTTTCAAACTACTTATTTAAATCAAGTTGAAACATTGTGGAATGAATTGAAGGAACAAATTGCATAATAATTCAGGTTAAAACTTTACTGAGATTGTCAGCCCTGCTTTTGAATGCTGTTATTACTTGGCGCTCTTATGCGAGCTTTACAAAACAGGACTAAATCAAAGCACTCGAGAAGATTTTGTAATGGCACAACACTAATCGTGTCAAAACAAACAGGTTTCCTTTCCCTGCTACTGCAAATACAATTTCAACACAATATCCACAGTTTTGCAAAGCTCCAGCACATTAAGCTCACCCCACGCCACCTCCTCCTCCACACCTGGGCACTGACATGGAGATCAGTGATAAATACACCGGGGTGGTATTCTTCCCTGCCAGGTCTAAGCTGGGTCCTCGCATGCCACCCTCCCACCCACGCTGTAAAGAAACACAACTACTAGTGGGCTGGGAGTAATTCAGAGAAGAGTTTCACCTGGAAAATCCAGGATTTGGAAAGGATGAAACACCCTGATTTCTCATTTTGATTGATGGCTTTTGTCATTTTCAGTGAAACAATAAAAATTTCTTAAGAGACTTGAAAGCTTTTCACAATCTGAACAAAACCATTTCAGTTTAGTCTCAGAAGAGGAAACAGGAGAGACTGACACGGTATGTTTATTTTCCCAGACAGTTAATCAAAATAACCTTGCTATGCACAAAGCTCGAGTAACGGGGCTCTAAGCATGCTTTGGTCAGCGGTAACAGCAATGTGAAATTTCAGATTAAAAAAAAAGGCAAATAAAACACAACCTCAGATTACGGCTACCAAAGCACATCGCCCAGCCCCTGCACCCAGACGGACCTTCCTCCTCCTCCTCCTCTCACCATGGATGCAGCGAGAGCCATCGGCATGGTCCCAGCCCTCCGTTGCTGCTTCCACAAAGCTGACGCTGGAAAGCACCGAAATGGGGACCGACCCCCTGCCCTGTTCCCGTCACCGGGCTCCTCCCGAGCCCCCCACGCAGCAGCTCAGCTCCGCCGTGTCCCTCGAGAGCCAGGGGACCTTCCCAGAAGCCACCTCCGCAGCAGTGCCACCGGGCAGGTCCCGCAGCGTGGCACCGCATGCCATCACGGGAATTGTCACAGGCACTGGTGGCTTGTGCCACCCACGTCGCCTGCAGCGTCTTCTGCACCCCCTCTCATCCTCAGAAGAGGCTCTTCAGATCATGAATGTGGTGTACAAAGCTATTTTTTTTTTGGCTGGGAGAACGTACATTCAACATTGCGGAGCATTTTTTGTTTTAAATAAAGATGGTTGCTGAAACCATCATAGGATCACAGAATAGTCTGGGCTGGAAGGGACCTTTAAAGCCCATCTAATCCATGCCCCCCACCCCAGCAGAGACATTTTCCACTAGATCAAGTTGCCCAAAGCCCCATCCAACCTGACCTTGGACACTTCCAATGATGGGGCATCCACGACTTCTCTGGGCATCTCACCGCTCTCATCATAAAAAGTTTCTTCCTTATGTCCAGTCTAAACCTACCCTCTTTCAGTTTAAAACCCTTACCCTTTGTCCTGTCACCACAGGCCCTGGTAAAAAGTCTCTCTCCATCTTTCTTAGGAGCCCCTTTATATACTGAAAAGCCACAAGGAGGTCTCCCTGGAGCCTTCTCTTCTCCAGGCTGAACAACCCCAACTCTGCTACTCTGTTCTCACCCAGGTTTTATTTTTCTATCACGCTTATCACTGATCAGTCAGAAAAATATGAAATATTGGCTAAAAGGAATCTACCCATTAAATACTGTCTTTCTAATAAGACCAAGTCAGAAAGAGAAATGACAGTGAGGGTAAATGACCGAAACATACGTTTTACCTAGGAAAAAACCCAATAAAAATAGCTCGTGACAGTAATTACGACCACACCAGCTATGAGCACACACTGCTTTGAGACAAATGCCCTTAAACCGAGATTTCCTGAAGAAGTAACCCACCAGTCATCCATGCCTAGCCTGGTAATGGACACAATGGTGCGAGCAAAAAGACAGAGAGGAGTTTTCCTAGGGCCTACTTCCATAGCACTTTTAATTACGCAAGCAACGGCCTTAACCCACGGTGACCAGCAGACAGGGGTTCAAAGAGGTCCACGTCTGGATGGAGGGAGATGCTCAGGATCACGCTCCGGAGCTCGACGGCCGGGCAAGGGATGGCCAAGCTGCTTGCCGGGTGCAGGGCACCGCTGAGCCCCACTGGGCTGCGCGCTCCCACGCCGATGAAGGCGAAGTTTCTCTCCGATGACTCAAGGGGCCCGTTGTTCCAGGGGCCGCAGCTGCGGGAGGTCGGGGATGCGCGGCCGCCGGGTCAGGCCGTGAAGGGCCACGCTGTCCGGCTGGGGACCGGCAGCTGGCACAGCTGCGCCGGTCAGAAGAGCAAGTGATGCTTTTTCCATTCGCCACCCCCTGAGATATGATTAATATATTCACTCGCTGCTCTTGGACTCTGCAGCTTTTGGTCTGGACGTAAGGGTGCATGTTGTTGTGCCTTAAATTAAACTCATTTACTCCCTGTTATTTGGTGTGGCCGCAACGAGGGAGAGGATTTGCAGAGCAGAACGAGCAGATGTTTGCCACCCATCTAGCAAAATATGATGCAGCCACACAGATGCAAAAGGAGAAATAACCTTCAGTGAAATGCTGCTGGCTGGACACTACTGCAGAATTACGACATGAAGGTTGCTGAAAGCAACACTTATGTCTGAAAAACACGTTGAGCGCCAAGGACGGCTTCTGCGGGCTCCCTCCCTGCGCGGGGAGCAAAGCAGCGAGCTGGGCAGGCGCCTTGGTTGGCCCACTGTGGCCATTCCCATGGCTGAGCGCTTCCCAGCATTTTAAAACCACCCAGAAACGTTTTGCACAAGTATCAGTTTCATCCTTTTAGGAAAATATGGAGCAAACACACTTGCAGGGCTTGAACGGGCACTTGCCCGCTAAGCTCGGGTGCCCCACGCTCGTCCCCTTAATCGGGGCTCGTGATTTGGAGGTGCAAGACCTGGATCTTTGCTGGGTTTGGAAGATGAGATGCCGGAGCTGGCAGAGCAGGACCACGAGTGTGGGTGTCCCAGCCGAGGGGATGTGCAAACACACCTGCAGTGGCCGAGCCCCCTGCATGGCAGCTGGAGCGGGGCAGGGCTTCTCTGGAGCACCCCGGCCACGGCACCCACCCCTTCTGGGGCGGTCTAAAAGAAATGACTGCCCTGGTCCGTCATTTCACTGAAACTCCTCATCCTCAAAGTCATGGGGAATTGATTCTCTCAGCCTCTGCGCCTGGAGAACGAGAGGATTTCTGAGGAGCCCAGCGAGCACGTACCTGCTCCCAAACAAGAAGTCGGATTTGCTCTGTAGTTACGCAACAGCGACAGAGAAGTTTGGAACAATCGCCATTTCCCTCCTCCCCCGATTTAAAGCCCTCAAATTACCTTAATTTTAGAAACACCATGTAAACCCATTACGACTCCATACTTCTAATCAAGAAAATCACTATAGGAGGCGAAAAGGTCAAAAAGCAAAGAGAGGAAAAATCCCAGGGGAAACAATACCTCAAAATAACCTGTGAAACAATAGTGAAGGCATGCCTCACCAGAATGAATCCGTTCTACCTTGGTTTATTCTCAGCAAAATAAAGCACAACAAAGGCGTGCATACAAAAGCAGTGATTTTCTCTGCAGCCACATGCAGAACCCACTCTGGAAATGCAGAACAAAGCTGCTCTGGGCTGTCAAGGGAGCGCAGCGGGAACCCCCAAAATAACGTAGCCTGCAGTCACTCAGAAACTCATCTGGTTTGTAAGGATGGACGTTCCACACTCTACAGAAGTAAGAATAAAGAGACATATATTATTTTTCTTTGAAGTACCATAAAATAGGAAACTTTCTTCAAGCTATGAAACCCAAAGGTACCATGGAGTTATGGCTGGACATACAAACCACGTGCAACACGACAAACAATGCTGGGATGCTGAAATAACTGTTAAGGTTTGCGTATTTAACTGCATCCCTCTGCAAATGCCTTAAATAACGCACATCCCTCAGAAACACTTTATAGGAAGCCACTGGACACCAAGGGAATGCATTTCCAATGGTCAAACAGCTTGAAAGCAAGAGAAGTGGGAAAACACAACCGAACCTATATTATGCACAAAAGACGTATTTTTTTCCTTAGTCAAAGCCAAGTTGGTAGGAAGAACTACTATCTTCTTCCCGATTAACAGCAGAGCTGGGAAAAGCACGCAAGCGTTCAGGTGCACAAGCCCTTCCCAGTGAAAAGTGCATTCTTGCAAAGTCTTTCAGAGTGCATTTATCACTAACAAAACCCCCAAAGACTTCTTCACACGCTGTATTACAAAGTCAGCTTCCAATTAATCATGAGAAAGCTAGACCAGCCAGCTTTAGATCTAATCAATAAAACCCACACTCTCCTACAGCACAATATCTTAAAGCACCAGAGGAAAAAAAAAAAAGCATGAAATCATCCTCTTGCATTATTGTTTAATGGTATTGTTAAAGTCAAATTCCCTCATCGTTTGCAATTTTGGAGATCATTAGCGCGAGAAGGCTAATAACAAGCCCAAACCCTGTAGAGGCATTCTTTGCAAGCAATACTGTTGTTTTTCTGGTGCTCTGAAGTTCAGCCGTCAGAGGTTGCGGTTCAGAGTAGCAGCTACTTGAATATCAGCCCCATTGTCCTCCATCAGAAATTCGCCTCTGGTAACACGTGGTGCAAAAAAAATTAAGTAGATTATTTATTTTCAAACAGACTAGAAAGAAGCTTGGAGAGTAGCTTTGCCTTATTGAATAAAAGCCCCATTCAACATATTTTAAGCCTTGTTTTTGTCATCATTACTTTTTTCCTCGTAAAAATGCAAGAAGCAGAAGAGTAAACAGTTCCCATTTCTGTGTGACAAGGATTCAGACACAATGTCTTGTCGGCAAGACAAGCCATAGCCCTGAATGCAAACCTCTCGTAACGCGATGCATGCCATCAGCCAGACCCTGGGCAGAGAGAGCGATGGAGAGAGCAGAGATTATACTTTCTATAAGCCACGATTCTATAACCCCTTTTCCTCCCCCAAATCTGGTGTTTTCAGCCCAGCTCTGCTGCATGCGTCCTCTCCAGGGGTCTGAAGCAGATTACACGTTGTCCTCTGCAAACCTCTCCACTGGCTTTTTTTCCTGCGTGAAAGCTCAAGTATGGTCCTCTCCTTCAAGACTGTCCATAACTCTTCTCATCCCTTCATCGCTCTCGTGGCTCCATCACCCCTCCGCCCCTGACGCCAGCCACACCCCCGCTCTCGCCAGCTATTCACCCTGAAGCCCGAGGTCCCAGGGGCCCAAACCATCAACTTGGAGTTGACACAAAACCCACCACAATTCCCCCTCGTTCTGATCTGCACGCAAGGATCCTCGCTGAGGCTTTTAGACCCAACGGTGATCTTCAAAAGCTTTTTTCACCCAAAGCTATGAGGCAAAGCAATTCTATAATCTAGAGAATAAAAGCACCAGCGATGCTACGGAGCTTATCCAAAGCCAGGCGGGAAGTTTGGGTGGAAGGAGGGACTGAGCTATGCCTCTGGGTGGGAGCTGAAACAGCACAGCCATCTCCATCCCAATACTTATGAGAAGCTTCATAACGAGTGACGACCAAGGAGCCAAGCAAGTATTTGACCATTAGAAAACAGAAACGACCTTGGTCTCATAGATGGAGGTGGACCAGGTAATGCCATGGACCAGAGGCACTGCACCAGCTCCTGCCAGTGGGCAGGAATGCCCGCCTCAGTAAAGCTATGGCCCCTAATATGCCACCACCGCTTTTAAGAAGCGGATTTGAGATGCTTTCGATCTGCCAAGCATTTCTGTCCTTGGGTTGAAAAGCCTTTCCAAAGAGGACTGCGCAATCCCAGTTTTCAGAAGACCAGTGAGTCACTCCCGGGTCTTCTAGGCACTGCGGTAACAGAAAATCATTAGAGAACAATAAAAGAGGAGGGAGCATATTTTCCTAAGATTTTATTGGTATTTTAACTTCATTACCCAGGGAAGCCACTGTATTTTTCAGCACAGAACATTAAATCCGATTGCCAGTTATCAGTTCAAGCCTCATTACAAAGCAACGAATGCAGTGAATTAATTGCCATTGGAGGGTATAACACAACTCAAACTTTCCTTCAGAACTGAACCCTTCCCAGAAACTTTCCTCTCCCTTCCTCCTTTCCGTGTGTTACAGAGCTTGAAGCTGTGGTCCTAGATCTACGCCAGCGGTCATCGTTTTGCATGCTGCAAACCCCCACAGTTACAGCTACCAAGCTTTTACTGCCAAAATTGGTAACCTGTCCCAATGAAGGGAAACCAGACCACAGAGTAAATATTTTGAAATTTAATTTGGAAGTAGTAAAATGGCTAGATCAAACTAACACACCGAATGCCACACCATTTTCCAGAAACAAGCCTACCTTAAAACAAAAGCATTTTTTTCCCCTACCAGAAGACCCTCAAAATCAGGAGCAGGTCACCCTCTGAACATCTACTACAGGTAGCAAATTCCAACAATGCAGGCAGGAAGGCAAGTTAAAGCTGTACACCAACTAAACTACTACTGAAACTGCCCAGCTCCTGACAGAAGACCTTACTTCCCAACACGAAGTGCCTCACCACCTATTTCCAGCAGTACAGTGCTGTCTCATGGTGGTTTCTCCAACTATGTCAAGTCCAGAGGCTTTGGAGAGCTGATCAAGCCAGCTCCTGCGCATTCCATAAATTTAGATTAGTTCAATATTCAACATACCAAGTATTTATATTTCCACCGCTGATTCATTTCTGCTTTTCCAACTGTTAACTGTTCTTTGTGAAGGATCAGATCAGCATCACACACAAAAAGAGGTTTTCACAGCAACGTGCTTTAAATCCTCCAGGCTGAACCCCAGCAATCGCAGCCCATGGGACAGCAAGGCACAAGGTATGCTCTTCCAGCCCCTGGTGTCGGTGGTCCCACCAGGCAACAGGACTTTCTGCTGACTTGGGAGTCCAAGTCTTCTCCAGCGACCACCCTGTCTTGGCCCAAGGGTATACAACGTTTATTATGCAGGCTATGGCTGCTCTTCCATATTTTCAGCTGCTGGTACGTGACTTTAGCCTGAAGAGAGAGTTTCACCCATGCAAAAACCTCAGCCACAGTAATTAAAGCACAAGCTCCACAGACACTGCTGAGGAGACAAAACTTGAGGATCAAGTCAGAGCTGCAGGCTAAACGCAAGATGAAAGCGGTTCTGGGCCAGCATTGATATCGAGCCGCACTGGAGAATAACTCCTCATGGCATTGTTTTCATGATTTCCCTTAGCAGCCACATCTGGGCTGTGGGTCAAGGGAATGAGAGGTGCCAACGTCCACGTACGACATCCCCTATGTCCACCTGGAAGCAGGGAGGGCTGACCATGGGTTCACGTATGGATGACTACCCAAGGATTTCACTCTAGCATGTCTAAAATAGAAGTCAATCATGGGAGAGGAGACTTCAGTGAACAACTCTATGAACAGTGGTGCTTTCTGCACTTTTTTTTAAAAAAATAAGAAATAAAAGCGTAAGTGAAGGGAAAACCTGATCCAACTGAACGTACCATTCGCTTTTTACTTTCTATCAACTCCGGGAACCTGAAGCAAATGCACTTAAACCCTGACAAGTAAGCACAGGGCAGCAGCAGCAGGCAGATGGCTTTGCTTCCCATGGAGAAGGGAAGAGCGTAACTTCAGAGAAGGAAGGGTCCTGGCATTCCTTCAGCACAGGCAAAACAACCCATACAACCCCGAGAAACACAGCTTCTGTCATAAGTCTCCATATAAAATTTGTTTCCAGCATAAAATGGAGCCAGGTACACAGTCCAAATCCCTGGGTTATACGTACATCACAACTATGACTTTGTAGGAGCACCTAGATAGCTGAATTTGACACCAAACCAGCACCATCTCAAGCCTAGAAGACCGTCATTTGGTTTACAAGGTGGTTTGCCCGAACGCTTGTCTCAAGACACCCTTCTGTGGAGCTCCCTTGGTCTGGAGGTGAGCGGTGCCTCCCGTGAGGACGCTGGACGCAGACGTGATGCCGCTGGCGCTGCAGGCGGACACCGCCTCAGCAGCGCCTACGCTATGGACAGCACAGAGCAAGGGCTGAGGCTTCCAATTTATTACACCTGTCGGCACTGAAAGGGAAAGCTAAAAACACAACCCAGATGTGAGGTGGAACAAGGTCAAAGCCGAGTTTAACACCATGTATGAAGACACCTGTAGTGAATTTTTTAATGGTAGCAGGAGTAAGAGATTCCTGCTGCAGGCTTCCCAGTCCGGGCGCAGCGGACCTGCAGGAACCAAGCACTTCGCTGGGAACACGCTGGTTAAAACGCTGAAAAGTATCAATGTCAGTGCAAGGTAAGGAACTTAAATCAGTTCCTTTTGTCTCCCAAGGAAATCAAATTTAGCTGTGAACCAGAGCCAGACAGAGATCTGCTGTCTATTAGCATGAATTCTCGGTTTTTCACATTTTAATTAGCCTTCATAGTCTTTTCCAGTCCCATTTTCAGGCAGCTGGGCTATGTCCCCCTCCATATGGAGGTCACAGTTTCTTCTCCTGCATACCAACAGCCATTCTTTTCTTATTTTAGCTTTTATATTACCAAAGCATTTGTGCACTTTTAAAAAGCATTGTGCACACTTGCTTTGGGGGGAAACCTGTGAGCTTAAGTGACTCGATATTAGCCGTGTTTTCTCCTTTTGCTTGTTTCTCCATCTGTGGCTTTGCTCATGCTTTCTCATGACCTGGATCTTCTCCAGTACATCCAGGGTACGTGAGGTCAATAGCACAATCCTCCTTGAAGCCATAATACCTCTTAAAAAAAACCTCCTGAAATCAGGCACTGCTCCAGCAAAGAGCTTCAGGGCTCTGCTGCTCTGCTCAGAGCCCCTCTGCTGTTCTGTGAAATAAGAATTGGGTTCTCTCCAGCCTGCAAAGGCGCGCCTTCAACCACCCTTGGGTCTCCTCCTTAGGAGAAAGTTTCCTTTCACCGTGTTTGAAAACATTTTTAAGAATACCTGGCATGTTCTGTTAGCCGTGACAGGAACACTGACCTCATCTGGCTTCCACAACCAATATAACATGAACCGTAACGGGACGGAGAGAGCGTTCCCAGAAGATGCTGTTGGGCCACTCTCCACTGAGTGTGCTTCTCTTCTACTCAACGCCTTCCATTTGCACCACTTTCAGAAGTTTCTTATGAGATGGAAGCACTGCAGTCCCAACATCCGAGAAGAATGGCTTGTTCAATGAACAGTCATCACTTTTTTGAACCCCGTCTCCAAAGCAGACATACACTCAGGGTGATAAAGCCAACCCTTCGTGCAAGAAATGACCAAACAGCAGAAAAGGCGCAACCAGATTCTGCTCTGGAGCTTTCCATTGAGAACATGGCTGCAGTACCTGAATTTATGACGTTTTTCAGTTCTCTGATATTTGCCCTTTTATCTTTTGAAATTCTACATGAACCCATTGCTTGAGATGGGACGAGTTACATTGAAGAACGGTTTTGGATTCACTCGCCGAGATGATTCCTACAGTAGGAAGTTCCAGGAGAACATTTGTCAGACACTGGAACTGCTGAACTGCTGCTTTCTCTGCAGACTTAATTCTGCCCTTGCTATCGGACATCCACTCCTCCCCTTTTTCTGGAAATCATAAAAAAACCTTCATCATTTTGAAATCTTTTTGTTTTAAACTGCTCAGATCGATCAAGTTTTAAAAACATTTTTCCTTGCTCCATAACAAACCAAAGCCTTCCTGTTAGAGTGCATTTTTCCTTTCGGCACAAGGGTTTTAAAAATCCTATTTTCTAAATCTGGATGCTAAAGTTGGCCTTCAGCTATGATTAATTTTTATGACATTTTATTGGAAAGAGAAAAACGGAAGGGAAGGAAACAGGAGGAGGGAATCAAGTAGTCCAAATCAAATAGCATTACCATTAAAAGAAAAACAAGTCCACTGTAAACGTAACATCCATGAAATAATGCATCCAATGTACGGATAAAAAGTCCGCTACAACTGGGAAATAATCTCAATCAAATTATCGCACATGCATTTAAAATAGTTCCCTTATTCACGCCCTCAATGAAAAAGCCAGAAACCCAAGAATAAAGTAATTGCATGCTTTTCAGCTGCTGGCTCCTGCCACGCAGCAGAGCACCCCTAATCACAGGGGCCAGGCAGCGGCACCGCGGTGTGTCCGGACCTGCCGAGCCGGCGCGCAGCCGGCACATCAGACAGTTCACAACCTTGGACTTGAATTGCTTTTAGAAAGATATCTACTTAGACGGTGAAGGTTTTAACGCCAATTCCCATACCTGCAGGAACGCACGATATTGTGGTGGGAGACGGCGGCTGCCAGTTTAATTCTATAAAATTAATCTGTTCAAATAAATTACGCTTTGTTGCCTAATTAATCAGATCCACTGCAATTAGTGTCAAAAGAGACTATGATCTCATACAAACAGGATTAAAAGCTCTGAAAGCGCTCATTTTGTTTCAGGGCACGGCGATGCAAACAAGTCACCGCAAGGCAGAGCCGGGGCGCGGTGCCGCGGCGTGCCAGTGACGCTCCCGCGCGCGGGAATTGCAAGGAAAGCGCCCTCTGGCACCCTGCAAACCGGGACTCATTGCAAGCGAGCAGGACACAGCATGGGAAGGAAGGGATGTCCCTTTGAGCCCCAGCTCTGGAAGGCAGGGAGCACCGAGGCACGGCTCAGCACAGGGCACCTGGGAAGCAAGTTGTCTCCAGATAAAGGTTAATTCTTGTCAAAAATTGCAATTATGCTGCTGTTTAGTCCCCTCCCGGCTTGGCTTCCCCTGGCTGCGTTAGCTCAGCCTGCAGTAGTTGGCTGCTCCGGAAGCGGAGACACCCGGAACGTGGTCCTGCGGCCCCGGCACCCGCTGAAACCACTGGCACAAGGAGAAAAAAAAACCCGCAGCACTTCACGTATGGCTCCTTCAAGAGGTGATGCCTACGGCAGCCTGGCCTTGTCCGCCGGCTCCGCCATCTCATTGCCCCCCCAACTGACGTGTTATTTAGGCAGCTGAGGTGGCATGTAGGGATGCCAGGGAAATTCAGAGTACAACAGGAGGGATATACGACCATCCGCTGGAAATAGCGTTTCATTCCTTTTGCTGCTGAGCACCCTCCCTGCAGTAACGCTGATGCTCGCAAAGGCAGGGGCTACACTTGCCGGATCGCCGTGCCAGCAGCCGGCAGCGCTCAGTAAGGTGCCACAGAGACCGACCGAGTGAATACTGCTGGGTCTACCCATGGACTTCGTAAACCACTACTTCACGCGCAGTGGAACAGCTGAAAACTGAGCTTTGAAGGAGCCAGTGGTGTCTGGCTGATTTGAATGAGCAACACCAGGATGTGCTGTAGAAATGGAAACTATGGGAAAAGAGCTGGGAGGAATTCAGGAATAATTTGAATTTTCCATAAGACGCTGTCTCACACAGTTGGTCCCGAATACCAGCAACGCGCACATCCCCAGCCATGTTCTAGGCTGAGCTTCGGGGCTGCCAAAAATCCTGGCTCCACTCGCTGGTGTAAGGACCAGACGGATTCATAATCAGAAAAACATTCTCCACTTACTCTCTACATGGAAGCAAGGGGACTGCTGGTAATGGAAATAAAACTGCCCCAGACCTCCCCATCACCTGCACAGCCGTCCATCGAGCAGGAGGTGCAGCTGGCACAGTACTAGCAAGCGCATTTTGAAGCTCAGCAAAGGAATGACGTTATCTTTTCAGCAAACGAGCCTCAATTCCACCAGTCGGTCTCCGGCTGCGGGCAAGAGACACAGCAGCCCTCGACAAGAAAGGAGAGGTGTTAGCTTTGTGCAAGCCAAGCCGTTCTGCTTCAGACTTTGATGTGATGAACTGGAGAGCATGTCTTTCAAACAGGCGAGAGCAGCAACAGCAAGATGCTGCACACAGCAGCAGTCAGCACAGCGTCTCATGCCGCGAGGGTCCATACGTTGTCAGACCATCCAGATGTTTCCATCCAGCAAGCCAGGCCAGCTGCTGCACAGCTGCCTCCAGTCGGGCTTTGTTAGCTCTTGCGCGAGCGCAGCGCTGGGACGTGCTCGCTCGTGGTTCGCTTACAGGTTCTGCCTTTCTGAGGCAGAAACAGAATGCTTTTGTGTAGTCCTACCAGTTCGTCAAGACGAGTTAAAGTACTGAAGTGTTATTTTAAGCTGGTGGATACTGCTCGTGCCACTGCAGGAGCTGCTTTCTCCGTCGTACGGACACTGCAAACCACAGCACTGAAAGATTAAGTGACTTTCTGAAGGTTAAAAAAAAGAATCAGAAAAAGATTTCATAAGCAGTTCTGTCCATGCCCAAGTCCTAAAATGAGGACTAAGCTGGCTTGTAAGATTTGAAAGCTGGCTCTCGAGTCTTTCTGAAATACCACTGAGCCCAGCTTACTGCCAATCATTTAAAGTTCAAAATTCAATTGTGTACAGATAGTGCTCCCAGCCTGCTCCTCTTAAGCTGACCCCACCGACTCTTCCCTAGGAAAAGATAAGGTTGCCACTCTGTGTTTTTTTCCAATCATTCATTTTTTCTTTATCCTCTTCTTTTTACCCAGAAAACTGCCAGGTACCAGCTATGGAAGAGGCAAGTCTTCCTGTATCAGCCCTTGTCCTGCTAGCAGTGAGGCTGCTGTCCTGCTCCAGCACGTCTGGGGACCTGCCGCGGCCGATGCCAACTCGCCGTATCACACCCGTGGAGGCGCAGGTTTATCGTTCCCTGCAAACCATCGTGGGCATGTTGATGCCAGCAGAATTCCTGGACTACTGGAGCTGGCCGGCAGCTTTTTGCCTGACTTCTGGCACTGGGAAACAGGCAACAAGCGTGACAGCAGAGGACGGGGCATTCGCCACTGTGGCCCACATATCCCCAGCAGGCACCATGGTGTGGCACGCGTACCGGGGGTCTCATCCCGGCACTCTGCACGCTCGCTGTTAACGGGAAACGGTGCTGTAGCAGAGGAAAATTAGGAAAACAACCCACTCCCACAGCCAGGGAGTATTTTCCTACATTTTCTGGGTGAGACGAACAGCTACATGGCTTCAGGCTCAGTATAAGAAAAGAAAAAAAATACTGTTTTCAGACAGAATTTTGCAACTTCTCCAAATGTCACCCCAGGTCACATTTTGCCCGTGATGGGGACACAAAACCTGAGCAAAACTCCAAAGGCGGCGCAGCCCTGCACACGCACAGCGCAGCCCCGCGGCACCGCCAGCACGCGAGCGCGGACGAGGACAGGCAGCAACATGCGCTGAAGAAGGACCCGCAAACCTTCTGAAGGCTTGAAACTGAAGAAGGATGGAAACTGTTTAATTTTTGCCAGGAAAAAGTATCAAATATATCCTCACTGGATTTTTCAAGACAGTTTGCTTTGGTTTTGTTTGTTGTATTTTTTTTTGTTTTGTAAAGCTGAAACTGGCTTTCTAAATCATCCTAGACAGACAAACAAATAGGGACATCACACTGATTCAATACCCAAACAAATATTATTCCACTGGCCAAGTTTTGCTACAAATTAAGTGTACTGAAGCCTTTATTTTTCCCACAGTACACACTGACTCTGCTAAGAGCTGGAGATGGATGCAGCCAGCCACACCGCCCGCGAAGCCCGAGACAGGTCAAGGGCAGGATCGGGCTGAAATCCCATTCCTGAGGAGCAACGGCACCAGCGACCAGCTGGAACCACTGGAGCTCGCGGGATGATCTCGGTGTCATCTTGATTTATTCCCTTGACCCCTGGGATCAGCCAAACTGGGAAAGGCTCCCACACATCCCCAGAGGAAAGGGATATTTTACCATAACCTTAAATAAACAAAAAGCAGAGGAGACAAGATGCTGCCGGGAACTACAAAGAGCAGTTGTAAACACAAAGGCAGATAAAGCAGATGGATGTTTTAAACAATCATTTGCGCTGGAGCACAACACATGGGATATGTCCCCACGCCCACAGGGAACGAATTCACTCCAGCCAGAAACCACATTACGCAGTCAAATTTCAATTTATCAGCATTACCTGCTTACCCTGAAAAAGCCCACAACTAAAAGCCAGGACGGTAGAAATTATTAATATTGCAATAAGATAAAACAAATTATTGGGGATCCCACGTGGAGACAAGGATGCTAGAAACACTGATGCAAAGATCTTAAGATCCCCAGGTGAGAAACACTTTTGGTGGTTTTATTACCACAGAGATCTGACGCCCAGCAGCCAAAAGGAGATGGAGATGCTTGGGCTGGATCACACTCAGCCTCGGTTCTGGCCCTCTGTAGCTTTTCACGCACACAGAGAACAATTTGATTTCTTTACTGGCAGACTGGAGAAGCGGGAGGTTGAGACGGAAAGCAGAGCGAACACAGCCAGCGTGAGGAACCAGCCTCTGGTGCTAGATCGTATTGTCCTGACTTAAAAAGAGGAAAAACCCCATAAACAGAAAGTAGCAAAGAATAGAAACTACCAATAAAAGAGCCTTATAAAACGGATTATTTTGGAATTACACCATCATTCAGATGATGGTATTTTGGTAGCGGCAGTCCACAGGCTTCGTGCATCCCGAGAGAGTCGCTCCCGCTCCCCCGGCGGCACCTTCGCCCACAGCTCAGCGGCTGAACGTGTTTTAATTTAAAAAATTAAAACTGCTGTATGACTGAGGAGGCTCGGCGCGCTCTCTGGTCCCTCGCTCCCAGCTTTCTCCCCAGGATCGGTGAAATCCGTCTGCCAAACACGCAGAAGCATCACCGCAGCACCAGGGAAGGTAAATATTTAACTAGACTGGGGTTAACCTTTTTAAAGCATAAACCTGCTTCTTACCATGAACTTCAGCTGATTGCACTTTGCTGATGCTCTGTGTTTCAACAACCGATTGCCCAGCTCAGCCCACATTTGATTTAAATCCCATTTCTCCTAAGGAGTGACCTCCAAGTGTCCTACGGAAGAACAAGCCCACCGAGGAGTTAAGATGGGGGCTTCAACACACAAGGCAACGTCTTGATGCTCAGGTGTCCGAAAAGGAGAAGGCAGGGTATAAAAAGCTGGTTTGCCGGTGTGCTGTGCCAAACCCAGGCTGACCTCACCTCTGGTCTCCAGGCTCCTCTGGAGAAGCTACGGCAGCCCCGATGCCGAGAGAAGAGCGGGATGCCGAGATGCCACGACGCCGAGAAGAAAAACGCTGACTGCACCAGAGCTGCAGCTGCCTCTGCCCGCAGCATAAGGAGGGGTGGACGGGCACCTCGCGTGACGCCGGGCGACATCCGTGGGCTGCCCAGGCTTCGGGCAGGTTCGCTCAGCCAAGCTCTGACCAGAGGAGAGCAGAGCGAAGCGGGAAAGCCGGTGTCCCCGGGGCAGCTGAGGAGGAGGAGGAGGAAAGGAAACGCTGCCTCCGGCATTAACTGCTGCCAGGGAGCTGCTGAGGCCAGGTTTTTAAGATGGGAGCACAGGAAGAGCCTAGGGGATCTCCAGCTTTGGGGAGGCTTTGCAGAGAGGCCAGAGCTGCCACATTCATCTGAAATGGGTACGAGGGGGGCTTAAGCCTTCATCCACCACCTCCCTTCCCACAGCAGCCCCTCAAGCTCAGCAAAAAGGGAACACTAAAACCACCTTAATGCTAATACTAATGTCACGACCAATACTGGTGACATATAGCAGCCTACCAAAAGACCCAAGACGTGCCCAGGAAGGCAGGAGGAGACCACATTGCTTCAGATCAGAGGTGAACTCAAATAACAGATGCATACATCGGCCTAATTCAGACACGCTTAGCAACACCCGAACGTGCCAGACCCCCAGAAGGGCACGTTTACCACTCTGCTTTGCTCTGCTGGGAGGGGAGGCTCTGCCTGCAGCCCTGCACGCTGAGGCTCCGCAGGCAGGGCTAGGTCCCGAGCGGGAGCACTTGGCCGGTACAGCAACACTGGGAAGAGACCCTGAAGCGTACGCGTGATCTTAGTTACGGAAATTCAGAAAAACTACTGATCAACCCCCCCCGTCACCAGATGCTCACATATATCACTCGGCAGGGAGGGCAGAAAATCAGACAACTTTATGCAGCAAGGTCAACATTCAAAAGGAGAAGAAACCCAAACCCTCTTTCAACTTTTAGAGCCGAGGGAAAAAGAGAAAAGGAGAAAGAGCGTCTGAAAGGGATGAAATACATACAGCACAAACGTAAACCCCAAAACAATGTCAGCTAACTCTGCCACGAAACCAATTATGCTTCGACTGAACATGCAAACCACCCCGCGCCTCCTGAACTCGCTTTCTTCTGGGATGCTGTCAGTTTTCCATTAACGAAAGAGAGGACGGCTTTATAAAACAGCTGTTTCTGTGCAGACACGATATCCAGCAGCATGTCCCAACACCTACCCCTTCGGTCCTGCTTTTTCATCTCGCCCACACCCCGTAAGTGGCTCTTTGTCAGCCACCTGAGTGTTGACATATCCTGTTCGGCAGAATTATGCAAAATGGAAAGCAACAAAAGGCTGGGCTGCGCGTGTTTCTGTGGATTAGCTGCTATCATCCTTCTAGCCAGGAGCAGTACTTGTACCATGTGTTTATCAAAATAATTCCCTTATACAAGCATTAAGCAGAATACCAAGTAAAAGTTAGCAACAGTTTGAAGCACCATAACAAACAGTTGTTGCTGTTGCGCTGCCCAGTGAGCTAGGAGATGCACGGGTTTTCATTAAGACCTTCTCCTAAGTGCTTAACTTCAAGTGAAAAGGCAAGCAATCACCGCTTGCTTACTGCATGCAGAGCAGTAACTAAATTAAGGCAGGGGAACGTGCGAGCAGGCAATGGTGGAATGGTGGAATTTGTTTCTAGTTTAGCATCTCCAAGTCAGCTTTCAGTGTATCTCGTAGGGCCTGAGCTGCGCAGCAGTTAAAGGTTCATCCATGTTCCAGCATCCCTTCTTGACGCCCGTGTCAGACCCTATCTTTGAAGATCAGTTATTTACTGGCAATAAGATTTTGAGGCACATAGCCTTTCAATGCTCAAAGGGGACCTACAAGAAAGATGGGGACAGTCTTTTTAGCAAGGTCTGCTGCGACAGGACAAGGGGTAATGGTTTTAAAATAAAGGAGGGGAGATTTAGACTAAACACAAGGAAGAAGTTTTTCACGATGAGGGTGGTGAAACACTGGAAGGGGTTGCCGAAAGAGGTGGGAGATGCCCCATCCTTGGAAACATTCAAGGCCAGGCTGGATGGGGCTCTGAGCACCCTGATCTGGTTGAAGCTGTCCCTGCCCATGGCTGGGGGATGGACTGGATGGCCTGGAAAGGGCCCTTCCATCCCAATGCATTCTGTGATTACATGGTACTGGAGTCTCACCATCGCCACGCTCAGGGCAGTCACCACCTCTCGCCAGATCAGGAAACCTCCGACCCAGGAAAAAGCAAAACGTACCAGCAAAAACCCAGTTAGGAGCACTGGAAGCCCAGAGCACGAGATTGGTGTCCCACGAGTCCGTCACCGCCACGTCCACGTCCCCCCGCAGAGGCAGCGCCCAGCACTTGGGCTCTGCTTTCCCACAGACCCACCCCACATCAGCACCCCCCCCCATGAAACCCTCCGCTACAACAGCAATCAAGGTGGAGAACCATCATTCACAGGGAAGGCCGGGTGATGAATAACGTTGGGATAATACCCTTAATAGCTGCTCCGCTCCCCATCCCGCTCCTGCCGTCTACCGAGGCACGAGCTGCTCGCGTCTTGGGCAGCGTTCAGCACAGGGCACGTCAGCCGCGGGGCTGCCCAAAAACCTGGTCCCCATTGCCTGAGTCAAAAAAAAACCAACGGCACCTCAAGCCCCCCAAAATCTGACATTGTTCCTAACTTGTTGCTGTTAAATAACAGTGCTGCTAGAGCAAGCCAGAGTGCCCGACGGTAAACAGAGAGAGAATCGGCGCCTAAAAAAAAATCAGAAAAAACAAAATTCAAATTAAAGTCCCACGCCTCTGATGCATACCGCCAGCTTGTTATGTTACCAAAGTCCTCTGATTTTAAGTTGAAAGAAAAACAAACCCAAAACAAAAACCCAAAAACACAATTATCAAACTCTAGGTATTAAATCCTGTGTCTTCACTAATTTCACAACTTTCCTTTTCTTAACAACTGATTAAGAGGCTTAAACTGCAAACCCCAGAACAGGGCCCTCCAGGGTCCACTACACTAAAAAGCAAAACCAAACAAAATGAGAGGGAAAAAGCTTTATTCCTGCATCACAGTCAGTAGTTTGGGCGTGACAAATCCCCCCTGAACCAGAAAAGTGCTGTTAGCAGACACCGTCACAGCTAGCAAGATGCTCCTGCTTCCCAATTTATCTTAAGTCAAACAATTTGTGAAAAATTAATTCTTATTTTCTGTGGAGCAAACGCTCAGAAGCTCCATTACCCAATGTCTGAAGGGCTGGCTTTCTCCTTGCAAACCAACCGAAAAAAAAAAAAGGACTTAAGACACAAAACATCAGCTTTTATATAGCTTAAGGTCATCTTTGCCTCCTTCTGGTAGAGGGAAAATGCTCAGCTCAAGTGTATTGGGTGGCTGGAGCACACAGAGATAAAATAGAGAGTCAAGGAGATATTTTATTATAATGAACATAAAAATAAAAATTCAAAATATTCGGATTAGGAGGAAAGAAAGTAAGCTCATGCAAATGTCAGCACAGGACAGTTCTGTTGAGGAATCGGCATCCTCGGTTAGGGCACAGGAGCCTGTCCCTCCGCCGCAGGGCCTTGCTATCGGAGCCTCTATTTGCAGAACCCAGTACAGCAATTTTGGGGGTGAGAAGGAATTACATATTGCATTTAAACAATTTTAACTAACACCCACCCCTCGGCAGATTTACTGGCTTATCGCTCATTTTCCAGCAGAGACGAGGGAGCGATGCAATTTCAAGAATCGTTTCAAACAGTTGTAATGAAAATATGCACATGGGTTCAAAATGCATTTCGCCAGCTTGAAGTCATATGTTGCAAAAGAGACTTTACAATATAATCTGGAGAAAGAACAGCACAAACACAGTGCCTACATAAGCAAAGAGGTTTGGGGGAAAAAAAAAAAAAGAAGAAACGTTACCGAATACTCTGGCAGCATTTGAAAGAGATTCTGTATCAGCTGACAATCCTTCCAGATTAACACAGATAACTCACCAATACTTGAACTTTTAAAGAGTTATTTTGCAAATAGTGAGAAGCAGCCGTTGGATGGAGGAGCAATGCAAGCTCAATCTAAAAATAAAAATACTTAAAAAGAGAGAGCAAACCAATGTGGAAAACTACCTGCTGCAGAGCGCCAGAAACTTCTTTAAAAAAAAAAAAAAATCTAGTTTGTGCATGACCTGCCCATGAAAATATGATTTCCATCACCGCTCCTCGAGGCATCGGTGCACGCTAGCCAGGGCCCGCCGCTGGTGCCTTCGCTGCTTGAGAGCTGCTGCCCAACTCCCCGCAGGCAGCCCGGCAGGCAGGGCAGGCAGGGCAGGCAGCTCCTCCGCCAGCTGCTGCAGACAACAAAGGGAAGAAGCAATGCGCAGGCAGCCGCTCACCGCGTCCCGCTGCCATGCACGAAGGGGCGACCAAGAAGAGCACTCCCCCAACTGAAACCGCAGCCCCGACGCACGGTGGGAGCCTTGGTTTTAGGGGAGAAGAGCCAAGTTCCTCCAAACGCTGGGCCAGGGCAGAGGAGGCGGCGAGGAGGCCAGCGAAGCGATGCATCACCACCCGGCACAGCTGGGACACATCTGCAGGCATGGCAACAGGCGCTGAAGGTACCAGAGCTGCAGCGGAGCAGGGAGGATGAAGCAGCACAACCCGGAGATCTGGTAGATCAGTGTCCAGCACTAATTGCAAATTAGTTGTATGTATTTCAGAGCACATTTGCATCCATTCTGCCTTGGTAATGGCAGTTAGGGTAGCTCAGATACAGGCAGTGCCGTACAGCTGGGTTAGCTGCATTCACTGCTTGGTGAGGATTCTGCCAATTCTTTGCATTTTGACCACATAAACTCACTTTATTTTCTAACACTGTCTGTTAACTATACAGCTAGCGTACAAAAAAAGCAACCTGGGATGGCTCCTTTTTTTCCCTGTGGCTGGTGTTTGCCTTGTTGCTGCCACCTCGTGCCTTCATGGATGTAGATTTGTGTAAAATAAAACAGTTCGTGTCCCTGCGAAGCCAGCTCCGGCTCAGGCGCCCACCCACCAGACCGCAGGAGGGGTCCCAGCACGTTTCATTACCAGGTTTTTGTAAGGATTAAAAGAAGCACTGAATCCAAGGCGAAAAGAAAACAGTGGCCATTAAAAAAGCAGAAATTAAGGGCGGTAAATGAATCAAACCATCACTAGAGTGGCTGGGACCACACCTGCCCCTCGCCTCGGAGCTCACCAGCTCATCGGAAAGCATCCAGCATGCTTCTGTGGTTTTCTGCTTGCTTTTAGTTCAGTTCCTCTCATTTTTTCACGTCCTCTATACAGGCAGGTCCTTGCTGGTGGTTTTTACCCTGACCCAGGAGGGACTCCAGGAAGAAATGCCGTTTTGAGGCTATCGAACTGCCCAGGAGTAGGCAAAGACCTGAAACTTCCAATCCACTTCATCAGTACCTGAATCTTCATCCCGTGAACCTTTGCCACAGGCCTCATTTTTAACTGCCTGTAGCTTCTCAAACCCAAACCCATTGCCAAACATCCTGTCTAGCAACACCCCACCAAATAGGTTTTGACCAAATACCCTCCGGTTTGCGGAGCATTTCCCCACGGCTGCAGCCCACCCTCCAAGCCCCAGCCTTCCTGGGCAGCTCAGCATCAGAGCAGAGCCGAGGAGAGACAGACGCATGCTACACCCTGCCATTTTTTTTTTTTTTTTTTGACTACCATAACTTTCTGCCAGACAGACCGGAGCAGTCCCCGAGAGGTCTATAAGCCATAAATCACGGCAGCCCTGACCCCAGGGAACACGTACTCGCGCATCAATCTCTGCAGCAGCTCAATACCAACACATGGACAACTCAGAGCCTTGGTTCCAGACGGTACAAATTAGTTCTAACTATGCAAATCACAGCCATAAAACAAAAAAATTCAAAACAATAGAAGAGAATCCAAACCTTACCAAGAGACCATTTTCTTGCAATATATTTTTTTGTCAAAGCTTGCTCCATAAATCAGAGCAGAAATGGCCTGGGTTTGATGACTTCATTTCAAGATGAACACGTCAAAGCCTCTTCTAGTGCAAAAAAGACTTTTCCAGAAGCACCTTACATGCTCTGAAGCAGAAGATGATTTACTGATGGCAGGCACATGTTTGCAGGAGGCCCTGCACCCTGGGAGCAGAGGGCACACGGCGCAATTCCCATCCCCGCTGCTCAGGGATCAGTTGCAATCGAGAAGGCTGATTTTCCAAACCATGTTTCAGGTCTCTAGGGAACAGCCTGCCCATTCCCAACACACGAGGCAGGAGGAAGGTGCCTGCCATCCTGCCAGAGGACAGGCAGCGGTGGAGAGGGAGAAGCAGCGTGCAAAAAAATAAACCACAACCCCAAAACCACCCACAACTCTCTTCCATTTAACCCGATACGACTGTTAACCTGAGGCACTGGAGAAAAACACTCCCACGTTCAGCTAAGGTGAGACACAACCCCAGACGATGCGCTGCTCTCCGACGACGTGCCGCTCAGATACTGCAACAACGTGTCCGCCCGAGCAGAAATGCCGCAGCACAGGGTGCTCCGTGCCTGCTCCGTTCGATCTGCCCACCTTGATGCCACCTCTGCAGGACCCCGAGGCTCAGAGGAACGGCATGACATGGGGCTGGCATCCAGCGACCACGCCGGGCAAGATGCCGCTCTGACACGCGATGCAGCACCTGCCACCGCACGCAGATCTTAACAGGGAATATCTCGATCCCACTCCATACAACCTCCCCCCGACACCTCCAAAATAATTGCTAGAACGTGGAAAAACACAACCAACAGCTCTGAAAAGCCAAGCCGCCGCCCCGCCTGCTCGCGTCCTGCCGGCAGCAGCTGGCGCGGGTTTTCGGGGCAGGCACCTCTCCCACCCGAAATGGTTAAGTTTCACTTCAACGTCCTTCTGCAAGCGAAAGCTGGGCTCATCCTCAAGCTGCTCTGGCAGTTTGGGATGCCTTTTTTTCATTAAATCACTCGTTCCAAGTTGAGAGCTTTCCGTAAATTTAATTTGAGCTAATCACTTTCTTGCCAAAGGAGAAAAACAAATCAAAGGTTTATTTTAATGCTATTGAATTCAATGCCTGTAAATTTAATTTCTATCTGTACTTTTGTTCAAACATTTTACAGTGTTAATTACAACAAGTAACGCAAATTAGTCTTCCAGTGTAATAAAAGGCCTGTTATAACAGATAATAAATAGCTTTGAACTGTAAGCTCATTAAGATGCTGTTGAAGTGCGTGCTCTGACTCACAGGTTAAGATCAAAATCTTCATCCTAAAACGAGGATGAAGATCTCTGCGGCAGCTACAAGCTGCAAGCGCTGACGCAGAACATCGCATTCTTTCCAAAGGAAGATCCTGGTCTGAAACCAAAGACATGGAAACCAAAAATGTCAACGTCTGGACTTGGGACTCCGACTCAACTATTTTAGACAGGTACCATGAAACGCTACTCATTATTTCTTCTTGTCCGTGACCATTTAAATGCCACACTTGGTGCAATAAGGTCTCACCTTAACCTGCTCTCAACCGGCAGCTCAGTGGAGAAGCACTGACGGAGGAGAGGCAGGAGGGATGGAGAGAGGTTCAGGGCTGTGCCTGACAGCTCTGAACTCCAGCTCCCAGCCGGCGACTGCCGGGAGGGAAGGGCTTTGCTGAAACCCCAGCAAGCAGCCGGTGCCAGCCCGCGGCACCTGGCGCCAGCCACGCGTTTCCCGGCTGAGGCACCCAGGCATGGGGCAGGAGCAGAGCTGCAAAACAGCTCTGTCTTCATGAGACCCGGGAGAGATTCAGCAGGCCTGGACACCGAGCTGAGCCGCGAAGTTTTCCTTGCTGGACTCCAGGCTGACTGCAGAATAGCTACAGGATACACGGGATTTTGAGGACATCTGGTTGATCCTCCCCTCGTGATCCAAAAGCCTGAGAAAGACCAAGGTTGCCTGCCAACACGCTTACATGCCTGATATACTGTTGATACGAAGCCAGAAAAGACTTACCACTTCCAACAAGGAGCAGGTGATGGCTGCTGCAATTTGCTGATATGAAATACAGCAGCGCTGCTGCCAGCCAAGGCTTGAACGGGATACTGGTCTATCCGAGGGAAAACTGGCCGGCAGTCCTGCGCTGTGACACAGAGACGCCCACGCGTCGCACAGGGATGCACGACTGTCCTCCCACCCAGGGCCACCGCATCCCAAGAGGCAGATCTGAGCCCACAGCCCGCAGAGGAGCTGCTGCAGCCGTGCACCGGGACGGAGAGGTGGGGAGATCCGAAAAGGCACACACCTAGACGCAGTGGGTGAACAAGGGGAAAGCCGCCTTCTCACAGGCAGGAATGAGC
This sequence comes from Nipponia nippon, assembly GCF_047370975.1. Classification (NCBI taxonomy): domain Eukaryota; kingdom Metazoa; phylum Chordata; class Aves; order Pelecaniformes; family Threskiornithidae; genus Nipponia; species Nipponia nippon. Next base: position 23,034,682 of record NW_028262313.1, read on the forward strand.
CGGCGATACGACCACAAGCACCTTGCAGGCCAGCAGGACACTAGCTCCCTTCTCTGGACCTCACCATGCTTAACCTGCACCCATCTCCAAACCGGCCGGGGCCAACCAAGCAGCAGCACTGACACCCTGCCGGTGCTTCTTCTCTCCTGCCTTTCGGAAGGACGCTGGTCCCAACGCCAGCTGCAATTGTCCCCCGGTCCTCACGGCACCTGGGGTGACACAGCCCGAGGAATGTCCCTTGGCTCTGCGTGGTGCTTGGGGTGGTTCGGCCAGAAGGGGAGGATGGGGATCTTCCCCTTACTGGTGGCTCCCCACAGGCTGGACCGCGAGATCACCATCCCGCTTTCTGCTGGATGGAGGTCCGAAGGCTGGGTGTTTAGAGCACCAGCTCAGCGCGGACAAATTGATGCTTATAGTTTGGTCCTAAGGAGGGTAAGTAGTTAAAAAAAAATATTGTGCATCAAGAAACTCTACCCTTAATACCATCACTGGTTGTTGTATGGATTCAAGCCATGTCCTACCTAGGCAAAAGGATGTTTAGAGAACAATCCTGCAATCAATATAGAGAAGTAGCTTATGCTGAAAGGCCAATGCTTTGCTAGCAAATGCTGCTGCCTGATCTCCGTTTTCCTGCCTGCTGCCGCTCAAGCATTGGCTGAAAGGAAGATTTACTGCTGAGAGGAGACCACCGCTTGCAGTCCTTTCGGTCACCATCTCCCTACCTACTTTCCCCACCCAAGACAAGAAATCCTGGGCAAACCACCACCAACCGCTCTGCTCGCACGCAGCCACGAAGAAGGCAGATTTTACAACCACACATCTGGCACATCAATGGCTTCCCTTGATTCCTTCTGCATGGTACAAATGACATCAACTCATTGATCTCCTAAGTTAATATGGATTTCGAAATAAAGCATGCAGGCAGGTGTTTTTCTCCGCAGCCGGCCTTTTGTCTCCGTTTTAAATGCAAGAACAGCTAGCGAGAGCGGCAGGAAAGTCGCACGGGTCGGGCTGGGGGTGGTGGCACGGTGTCTCAGCACGCCAGGCTGTGTTTCAGGAGATCTGGATGCAAAACGTTGGCTCAGCCACAAGCCCCCGGTGAGACCTTTGGCCAACGAGGCTCCCCTGCACCGACACCTTCCATTTATGAACTGGGGTGACACTGTCCCCAACCCAAGCAGTCTCCTCCTGCTCCGCAGAGCTCTTGCAAGGACAAAGTCCATCCGCATTGCAAACGTGACTCGAAACCAAAAGCAAAGCCCGTATTTGCAGCTAAAAAGGAAGAGCCTTGACCAGATTCTCTAGGTATACAAAATAACCACAACGTGCAAGAAAGAGGAAGGAGCTGAGGCTTGGAGAGACAAAGAAAATGAGGCCGAAACCAAAGAAAAAGCGACGTTTAAAAGCGAGGTGCACAGCCAAGGGCGGCGTTGTGCCCTTTTGGGGCCACACAAAAGGTCTGAAGAAGGCTGGGCCGGTTCAAGCCAAGGGTGCGTGGAGAGGCGAGACGCCTCCAGCTCACAGTTCTGGAAACATAAGCCTCATTTATTCTTCCTGGAAAAGTATGGGCAACTAGAGAGAGATCTGGTAGGTTTACGCTATAAAAAGAGAATGGCACAACACAGACGAGAAGGAATTTTCCATTCAGAATTAATTTGTTTTCATTAACACCCAATTCCATTGCTCACTATTAGAAGAAAAGCTCTTTTGTTAAAATTTCTAGGGGCTGAAAAGGCCAATGACAGGCTGAAAATGCTCCTCCCCATAACACTGGATTTGCTACACCAGACTGCCCGCAGAAGTAATATCAGGCTTCATATTCCTGGTAGTTCCAAGGTTAGAAAGCGTAGGGAAGACACTTAAAAGCGGAGTTTGGTCTCCTCCTGCCATGAACAGCTGAGTTATGTTGTTTTCAATATAGGAATGCCACAAACCCCAGGGAAAGCAGCAGCCATATAGGGATATGAGCATCTTCACTGATAAGCTCCTTCCATACTTTAGGATAATTATTGGCACGTAAAGAGAAAAGCATAACGCAGCGAAGGTGTTGGAACAAGGAAGGAAATCCAGTAGAATCAGATTCATATAGAAATAAACAGCAAGGTGACTCTTCCCTTCTTCCCTAAAGACTGACATTCAAAGGAGTGCAGTGAAACAAACGCTGCGACAGCCCTGTAGGTAAAAAGAGGAGTCAATTATCAGGTTGCAGAAGAAGGGGTTTTTTTGGAAAGAAGGGGGTTTTTTTGCAGAAGAAGGGTTTTTTTTGGAAACTAGTGTGTATTTTACAGATGAGAAATTTAATATTGTAACCTCTTTCTACAGAGTTGATGCAAAACTCTGGGAAATCTAGAATCAATTGCAAATATTTGCTCCTGATAAAGATGTTTAAGCAACTGAAAGGAGATTTCACAGAGGAGTAAAATTCAGCAGAGGTGGGGGATGTGGCTCTAGAAAGCTACACGCAAAATACTGCGACCCTGCCTATTTCTAGGTATCACAAACTACTTTCCCTTGGCTTCCTACGCTCATTGAAAGCCACAGGGTGGATACGAGAGTTTTACAGTCACTTCCAGCCAAGCTGGTACGAACTTTCATGTGGCTTCCATGCAAGCCTCACTCCGGCAGTGCCGCGGCACCATCTCCACTCGGGCTTCGGCACCCGGGAGCCGAGAACAGCATGAAGGGCTTGCACCCCCTTCCCCAGCCACTGCAGACTGAAGCAGGGCTGGAGCAGCCCTGGGTTTTGCAGGTCTGCAGCTGCAGAGCTCAGCAAGAGGCCAAGAGGAGCAGAGCTCTCGGAAACCTTCCCCGAGGACCGGGATGGCCCCACCACTACCCCGGCAGAAAGGGGATCCTGACGGCAGCATCCCACCACCTGCCCGTGTTTCAACATCTAGGCATCTTTTTGCTTATAAAGAAGTGAATGGCCCCAAAACTCAGGTCATGGTAATTTCACAGATGGATGGAAGTGGACAAGGGACGGAGATCTCAGTGGCAGGGACACGCCGAGACAGGCAGAGAAGGGACCGTGAGGGACCATGGCCACCTAAGCACGGTGCCTGGCACCACGGTTATGGGAAGAAAAACCACGTACACGATACGGACCGTCTTATCATCACCCGCAATACAACTATCTCAGCAACTGCACAGGGCATCCCGGGAAAGGCTCTTGCTGCCTCTCGCAGCACAGCCCGAGTGGTGGCAGGGATGGAAAGCTCCATTTCCAACCCTGGACGTAGCCGCCGAGGCCGGGCAGGGGACTGTGCCTGCCCACAGCTGCCTGCCTGCCTGCCCCACGCTGCTGCCTCTGCCCCGCTAGGGCTCTGCTCCCAGCAGCCGGCTCGGATAGGAGCAAAAGATGAACTTTAACAGCATCACAGATGATAAAAGACGAAACAAAGAGGAATAAAGGTGACACTAACATCGTTTCCCAGGTGGAGCAATGGCCTGCAGAAGCCTGCAGCTACCACAAGACTCGTGAACATGAGATGCAGCAACACAGAGACTTAAGGCACCCGGCTGCCTGCAAAGAGCCCGAAAATAACACTGGGCTAGAAGACGCAAAGCCTTGATGAAGCAGCCCTCGACCCTGCGGTGCACCCTGCCACCCCTCCTTGAGATGTCGAGGGGCTGGAGATGCCCCCGCGACGGGGGGAGCATCGGCCTCCCCGGGAAGGCAGCTGAGAAAGGACAGGGACATATATGAAACGTTTCCTGGAGCGGCCGCGGAGACAGCCGGCTTTGCTGGAGACCGTGTTTCCACATCGCCCCACAGCTACGAGCGCTCGCACAGCCCAGTCACGTCTGGCAGCCCGGTGCGAGCTGGCAGCGGCGGCTCCCTCCGAACCCCGGCTTGGGGGGCACCCGCCACCCCCCGACCCGCCGGCACCTCTGGAGGACCCACGGGCACCGAGCTCCCACCTCCGCTCCCTCCAGCGCGGCAGGTTCCAAATATACGTGCGCTTAGCTGCTGCCCTGCTATACAGCCCAAGTTCTGCTTTGTTAGGGTCTTTGGGTTGTGTTTTTTTTTTTTTATACTATGTTTAAAGTTGTATATTGTTCCAAAGTTTCCTTGTTTCATGTCATTGTTTGTTACTGTGTTTGAAAGTTGGCACATATTTGTTCAATTAAAGATTTATTTGCACTATTTGTTGAATAAAGATTATTCTTGCTAAAAGCTAAATAAAGTTTCATAAAAACTCACACATCCCATAAACAAAATACAATGTCCTTTCCAAAAAATCGTTGCACAAAACATTTCAAAATCACTCAATTCATTATACAATAAATCCACACACAAAATAACAAGACCTTGCCAGAATACATAATAAAATCTCATTACAACACTTTCAGACCCGAGCTTCAAAGCGGGAACACAAAGCCTCCATGAACCCCTTGGCCTTGGAAATCGCTGACGGCACGGCCGGAGACTCCCCGGTACTGCCTGGAAGCCTCCGCACCTCCATCAGCACCCATGGGTGCCAGCTCTCTGCCTCTCGGCCGCTACTGGCGGCGGCTCCGGGCCAGGGGGTCCCCCCCACCCCGGACCCCCCCGCCCCTGCCCCGGGCTGCCGGGCGCAGCCCATCGCCATTGTGCGGCTCCTCATGGCTGGAACGGAGATGCTCTCTCATGGCCCGAGCATCACATAAAAGCGCTCGCAAACCACGGAAACAGAAGGCAAGCAGGGCTTCCAGCAGCATAAGGAGGAGTCAGCACAATTGCCACACGAGCCCCGAAAGCAGAGCTCCACTCTTCATTAAAGCAACAGGAGGAGTTTCTAAAAACCACGGATCCTTCCAGAGCCCAGCACATTAATAATCAGGTTGATGATGGTTACGAGTTGGCTTTCCAAAGCCCAGCTAGTTGAGAAAAAAAGAAAAAAAAAAAAAAAAAGTCCTTGAAGTTTGCGATGAGGTTTGGGGCAGAAAGCTGTGTTGCAATACGCTTAGGGAATCCCAGCCATACAAAAGCATCCCCTGCGCTCCCCGACTCGGCGACAGCCCTCGGCACCAATTGCAGAGCAAAATGGCAGCCCCGGGCTGCCTGCACCCGGCCGAATGCTAGCACTGAGCGTGGCAAACGCGCAAGCGGCAACGGCCCCGTGCTCCAGCACCTCGACCTGCCGCAGAAGGTGACAGCAGCGTTTGCCACCCAACTGCCATTGCCACCTGCCCTGGTTGCATCAAAACTAGTTTCAGCCAAACCTTCTCTGACCCCAAAAGCAAGAAGCCGTGCCGCCAAGGCCATGCCGCCGCACTCGATGCTGCCCCGCCACGGGTGGGACGCTGCCGTATCCCCAGGTCAGCTCGCGGCACACGCAAGGGTCTCTGCCCCTGAGCAATCGTCGCCATCCCGGTGCACGGCCATACCCGGCTGTGAAAAATGGCCTGGCTCATTTACAACTCCAGAACCACTCAATTCTCCCCATCAACCAGAATTTGGAAGCTGGAGAGGGTTTTGGGTTTTTTTTCCTCTCATTTTAAGTGCCGTAAGAAAAGCTCCCCAGAGCACAGGGCTCCGCAGAAGGGCGATCGCCGTGCACCAGCTGCACCGGCTGCGCCACGCTCCCTCCGGCAGAAAACCGAAGCTTGATGGATGCGCTTACCTACTCCCCTCTGAGCAACAGCTGTCCATGTGGATTCAGTTATTTTGGAGCAGCTACTCCGAAACGGCGCTGGCGAGAAACCCCCTGCGCAGAGAAGCCCCCGGCAAATATCAAAGAGCGAAGAAAGATATGACAGATCACGAAAGGCGATGGCAACGCCCAAGGTTTGCCGAGCCGGCTGCAACAGAGCTCTCGGGCTCAGCTGAGCGAGGAAAACTCTGGAATAATGCTAGGAAGGCCCTGCTGAGAGGGATGAGGCTATGGAATAGCTTTCCAAGAAAAATGGAAGCAGAGTTGGCTCTGCCGCCCAAGCAGTGAAGGGGAAATGAAGAAAAGCAGCAGAACACAGACCACAGCCATGATCCCCTTTTCCCAACAAGCCAGGTGCTGCCGCACGCGGCTGCCATCCCCCCGACGAGCTCCTTTCATTTATTAAAACAAGCTCCCAGAGACGGTGCCCCAGGGGGACGGGGGGACAAACCCCGCCGAAGGACATGGACCCCCGAAGCGGCGCGTGACGATGGACTGCGCAAAGGCCACCCCGTCCCACGGCAGGGGTTAAAAGCCGTGTTTTTTCCTGCCCTTTCAACCCCTCGCATTAGTTGCTAGAGACGCCTCCCTCCCAGTTCTTCGCTGAATATATTGTCTCACCAGGCAGAGGAGTATGAACTCATCGTGGTTTCCCAATCCCGACCAGGGGCTCTGCGAGCTACTGGCAATACATATAATAAGTTATTATGCAAATAAAAACTGGACTCAGCCAAGTGAAATATGCTGGCTCTTCAAGTCCCATCTGCATCACAGCAAGGATCTCAATGAACTTTAAAATACTTATTGTCACCACAATGGGCAATATTATATTCTAGTTTGGATCTGTTCCTTCAGAGCATTAGCTCTCATTTGTAGATATTTTTAGATTCTCCTATCCCACTCCTCATTATGAAACACTGAGCTGCAGATTGATTTATTTCTTAAAAGCAAGTTGCTGTTTTCCCAATAACAGATTTAACAAATTTGTTCCACCTGTTCAGTTATGCTTCCAATGTCTTTTTTGTGGTTTCATTGAAGTTTTTTTTAATCCAAACCTCAAAGACTCTAAACTCAGCATTAAAAGACAAGCTCAGCATCATCACTACCACTCACAATTCAAATGCTGCTCCAAATTACTGCAAGCTTTCATTTGTAAGTCGATACAGACAGCAAGATTATTAAGCGTAATGGCTGTGGGCGCAAACACACGCTTTTCGGAGGGCATCCTACTGTAAATCCTACCTCTGCAGCGCGCAGAGGCTCGCTGCATCCTCCTCAGCATCCTCCCCCCGTCACCTCGGCTAACCTTAGCCACCGATTACAAACAGAGAGCGGCTAAAAATTAAATAATCCTATACGTATTCATCAGAGTCCCTCAAGCCCAGCGTTTTTCACCGCTTTATTGCACCGGCCCGGGTCAGGCACTGGGATGGGGAGCTCTGGGAAAGGCAACGGCGTACAGGAGACCTCTCGGCCCGGAGGTGATGGATACAGAGCCATAAACACCCCCTTTTATTCCAAGGTGCACGGCTGTGATCCTGGCACTTGAAAGAAAAGCTTGGTGCTGGGATATTTCATTAATGTAATGACAAGCAGCTTTCTTGCATACCCAGCTCACCGAGGAACTTTATGGGTTAATATTAATAACAGCAGATGTACGGTCACCTTACCAGCACGAAGTCGCCCTTATGGTAACTCCTCATAACGAGAACGATAATTAGCATTCTCAAACCTCTATGGCCAGTCCAGAGAGCTGCCAGTTCTGAAATAGTTTGAAATAAAAGCAGGGAATGACAGGAAAATCCAATGCATTCAGCCTTCATGTAAGACCAAAACCCCATCCTGATAATCATTAGCCATAAGATTAATTATCTTGGGATTTAATTTATTTTAAAAGTTGAATCTAGGGAATTCTTTGCTATCAGGTATCACTGCAGTCAAGAGGCTCAAAAGATTACGGGAGATACTCAGCCGTTTGGATAAGAAGAATGCACAAAGTAAGAAAAGATGGCACAAAACTGGAACGCGATAGAAGCGCTCATTCTTCAACATCCACGAGAATCCTAGCTGCGAAAGGAAAGAAGCAGGTTACCAAAAGCTGAATTACTTCATAACAGGCCAAGTCTCTTTGCAGCTCTGCCCAGCCTGGCCGGTCCCAGCTCTGTCATGCCAACGGCACGGACCAGCTGCGCCTCAGGCCAGCCCCACACCTCCAGCCCCGGCCTGGACCACGGGCTCCTCTACCGAGCACTCCAGACTTGGTTGCGGTTCTCCCCATCTGCCTTGTGATATTTTTTCCCCCCAGGCCTGTTGCTTAACACCTTGCCTGCAGGTCTGCTGGTGGGTCCTCAAGCAGGTAATGATGCCAGCAATTGCCGTGCTGAGAGAAGACCTGCCAGCAAGCAGGGGAACAGGTCACCCGAAAGCGAGCACCCAGGATGAAGCCCAGACCGAGCACCCACCACCCTGGCCAGGGTCAGAAGCAGCACGATGCCTTACAGCGGTGTCGGTGGGAAGGGTCCTTGGGGGAGTCTTCAAGAGAAGATGCTCACCAACATCAGGGCGGTTTTACCCACCATCAATGAACAGAGAGCTCCAGAAGGAGGGAGGCCACCCTGGGAGCAGCAGAAGGGAGACGGGGTGCCAAGGACACCAGGGCACTGACGAATTTAACCCTGAATTGAAGAAATGGCACTCGGCTGCTGCTCCAAAAGACCCAACAGACTACTTCTAAGAACATCTCATTTGCTTAAACAATAACCTGTTCTCACATAGCCTTAATTCACAAATGACCATATAAGAAGTCCAAATCCTAGAAGAATGATTTTTAGATTTGCAAAATCATTTCTCAGCAAATATTTTAGAAGCAACATTTAACTGCAGCCGTTTGTTGGCAGAACATGTGAGTGCACAGGTGTGCACAAGAGTCGGCCAAAGAATTGCGCTTAATTTATGTGCAAACAGTTACGTTATGGAGATATCACGGGGGAAAAAAGAAAACTAGGATCCTGTAAGAAATAACCCAAGTCTTTTCAATCTGAAAATGTCAGCATTGTGCAATGATAGCAGAAACCTGAGAATAATCTTCTTCATTCTTAGCATGAGACTGGGAAAAAGCAAAATATTTTTATTCACCAAAGGGATCCTCAAAGTGGAAACATACATAGGGACATGTTTCCAACCGGGTAGCATGAAAATTTAAAACTTAATCCGATTTGAACCTAAAGCAATTTTTTAAGAATATCTGAGGCTTGGTATTCTCAAAGTAATACTTGAGAGGTGTGAGATGAACCGAGGCTTGCCTCTGGGCTCCTCAAAGACCCATGGCCCAACCTCCCTTGAAATAAATTTGCAAACAAAAAGTTTCATTCCCCTTGCAGCTATTTACAAACACAGACAAGCACTCCAAAAGCTAAAGCGAGGGCCCTGCAAACCTCAGCCACTTGCTCTCCTTCGGCAGCACTGGGACACGGTCAGACCCAGCATGGCATCTGCCGAGGCTGCACCTCATTGCAGGTATGGGTCCTTTGGTCCAGAGCAAAACCGGTTTGGATTTTCTGCCAAAAAAAAAAAAAGGAAAAATCTCTACAAAGCGGTGCTGCACTAATGGAAAAAGTCTGATTTTTGGGGGAGTGGATGTAGCCTGAGGGTGAACCAAAAGCTGACTGCGGTGAATACCGACTCCCACTGAAAGTCATTTCACTGGGGTCTCGGAGAAAGCAGACAACAGGAGAAGAATAGCAAAAGGGAAATCCTGCCACAGACATACAATTTGCACATGCACTCACTTGCTTTTATCCAACAATTAAAGCAGGAGATATTTCTCCCCAGTCGCCGCTCGGCGTAGCCATTACCGATTGAGTGACAGCTTTACAGGCCTGAAAGCTATTTTGTGTAGGGAATCAACAGCGCAACACAGACCGTGCAGTCCAGACACGAGCCCTGAACGCCGAATGGTACACAGAGCTGTCAACATGCTTCACTGATATAATCAACTGAAAATGTATAGAGCTGCCTGGAAAAAAATATCCACTCTGCCAGATTACATGCTCCGCTGCCTCCAACTGAACAAAAACAGTTTTGACGCGTGCCAAAGTTCAAGAACTTTCAAAATACTAGTTACTTGCTGCAAACCAGGCTGGCCAGAAGAACAGCAGGTAGTACCATACTGTTGATAAAGAGAGAAGCGTACCCACAAAAGTAGGCAAGGCTTGAAAACGTGGGCAATGTTCAGAAGATTTAACAGCTCCACCAAGAAGCCAGCTTGCCTTCCTTTCCTTTTTTAAGTGCTTATTTTGCTCACAGGTTCACTCAAAGAGGAATAAGCCACCAGCCTCGGGGTCTCAAAACCACAGTTTGCATCCAGGCTCGGCACAGGCCACCATAGCCCCCTCAGAATTACCCCTCAGGCCACCACAGAGGGCGAACCCCCCCAATGACACTGCTGGACCTCTCTCCAGTCTTGGAGGTGGAGCTGACAACCCAACCTGCAACGCTGCCATCATTCCCACCCAATACTCAAGCCACTGCTTCTTGCCTTTCTTCACCAAGGTGCTGGAAGATGCAGCGAAGTCCAAGATGTCACCAAAGCCTCCTTACCAACAAAGCCCAAGTCTGCGGATCTTCTGCAGACATAGCAATCGGCACTTCCTAAACAGATCGACACCTCTCTCTTCCCCGTGGACAACCACCCTGGCAGATCATGTTGGAAAGAACCTTTTGCAGACGAAGAGCCCAATCTCAGCCCGCACCAACCACCAATTCATTGTCTCTGAAAGGAGCGGCACAATTCATTGCACCTAAAGCTAAAATTGAGCACTCTGCAAGACTGTTCATCTTTCCTGCAACTCAAGCTGTCAAACACATCTTCACTAGCTTTCAGTCAACCTACATCAACACAACTTCCTACACCAGCTCTTCCCAAATCACTCGTCTTAAGGTGTGGAAGCCACCAGTACACCAAGCCCAGCTGTATCAACCGACCTAAGAGCCACCGCAACAGCAGCTGCCCAAGACGTGGGACCAACAGGGCATCGCTTACAACAAGGACAGCCTCTTCAATCTCTAAACCACTGGTAAGCACCGTAAAATTTCCCCACAAATGTCCACGACATTCAAACCCAAAGTAATGGCCTTAAAAAAAAACCACCAAAAAACAAACACCCTAAAAGCCAGAAAAAAAACCCAAGAAATTGCCCTGGGTTGTGTTACTGTTGTTACATGGCAGGCACCCATCAGCCTGACACGTACCGACGCGAGAGCCCACAGGCGAAGCGACCAAACGCACCACGGGGCTGTCCAGCTCACCCCATGTATTCTCTTCCTCTTTGCCAGACCTTTTCCCGAAGCACAATTAATCTGTGTTTTTCCTTCACAACCAAGCTCTTTACTAGTATGAACGTTTAATTTGGGTCCATTTTGGGGCAAGACCGAAAAGAAACACCAGGGAAGAACAACTTCTGGAACAGCAATAACTCGAACTCGAGGGAAGAAGAACTTCTGGAACAGCAATAACTCCAACTCGATTTTGGAGACGTAAGGCATATTTCACGTTAAGATGTCATTTACTAACATTTAATGCTAACAGTGTCATTTGCCCTTCAGCTAGAAGAAAGGCATGTAAGCAACCCTAACTAAACTGAAATTTCCCCATTGCAAAGCATTTCTGCCAGGAAGCACAATTTGAGTGTCATGTTTCTTATGCCCTTCTTTGTACAATAACCCTCTAAGTTCACGCTTAAAGACAATGTTTTAATACTCGGTATTATACATGCCAGCGTTAACAGGGCACCCGAGATGTCTTTTTGGACCAACTTCATGTCACGGCCTTTCTGTATCATGCAAATTAATACTGAAAGAAAGGGGAATGGCTGGATCAGAACTAATGCTACCGCTTTTTAACCTGAGCTATTATTATTGATTTTTCACAGCAGAGCTCCCCTGTTTATTACAAATGCAGTTTTGCTTAATTCTCCAAACAAGCGAAAGAACGAGGGCAGAGGGGGTGGCAGACAAACGCGGGGCATGGCAGCCCACCTCCTCCCAGCAACGTTTAAGACCAACGCCAGTCCCAGGGCACAGCGATGCCGTGAAGCCCCGGCGGGGCGGGTGGAAAGCCGGCTTCTCGGGCGGCATTGCTGTAGCACCCTCAGCACACCTCCCCGCAGGACGGGCTGCACAAGCTGTTCCCCTCCGCCCTCCTGCCCTTTCCAGACTCAATCTTTCACTGTCCAAAACAAATGTTTGCTTTTAGTTGTTTCTAAACCCCTGCTTTGCCTGCCTCTAACAGCCTCACAGACTGACGTTAAAAAGCATAATGCGAAGACTTTCAATGCCAGTGTTTTTAAAACTTTGTTTTATGAACTATCTAACCATACTTGGCCTCACTCTAATTAATCACTAAATGCCAAGTAGTCAAACAAAGAGCAAAAATTGCCTGTTATCTCGAAGCTGCATCTGCTCACAAAACCTATGGTGGTTTTTTGTTGCTATTGTTCTCGAAGTCTGGGCTTTTTGAGAAATCGTACTTAACGATAACAAAATTGCTAGGTAAATATGTCAGTGAGACCTCCCCTGTCAGCCATAGCCCTGGGGTGCGATTTCTGTTCACAACGTAAAAATTTTTGCTAGTTGCCAGATTTCAGATAGCAAAGTTGGATCCCTGGAAGATACCTGGCGTTGCTGTTCTACACCAGCAGCAGGAATATTTAACTGCTTGAGTACCAGATCCAGGCAAGTGGCTTGAAGCCACACAGGACCTTCACTGGGACCTGACTGAAAGCTTGATTGCCCCAACCGTCCCCACTGACTATCATTATCGGAATTACGGTGGGTTTTCCAGCATCTTCAGACATGGGAAGAAGCGGTTGAGTCAGGAGGGACCAACAGCAGAGAAGCTCATGGTCCGCGAGGTGGGGGGACACCAGCCCGGGGGTCTCTGGAGGTTTTCTTCTGAGCCCAATTGCAGCCACCTGCATGCAACTGGGCTCAGAAGCCCAAAAGTCTTCATGAAATGGGAACGAGCTAGTTAGTATTTCAGCCACAATCCCCCCCTTGAATACTTTGGTCTAATATTTAGGTACCAGAGGACAACTCCTCAAGTTTTTCTCAGCTTGATGGGACCCTCAGTCCTCACCTCCGCAATGGGTTTGCAGCGGGACCCAAGGGCGCCCGCGTGGGCTGTGGCCAGCTGGAGGGGGCTGCGAGGACGGAGGGAAGGGGAGGGGGCTTGGCTGAGTGAGGGGGAGCGACACCAGGCATCAAGACTCCCTAACTTCTGCATCCCTTCCAGCCAGCCCGGTTGTTCTGAAAAGCAAGAGAAAAGCAGACTGGCAGACTAGGGAAGAAAGAGTTGACAGCTATTTGCTGTATCTAGCGTAATTTTCTTTGGCAAATCCAGCCTGTTGTTAGAAATGTGCGCCAGACGCCTGGATCGGCAGAGCTGAGCCTGCAGGAGCAATGCTTTGTATTTAACACTTGAAGACCTCAACTTCCGAGAGCTCATCCTACCATTCCATACCAGCCAGCGCACGAAGACAGCACATATGGAACCGACTAAGACGCTTGATGCAGCGCCTATAAATTGTCCAAGCCTTGCAGCCGCACATAAGAGTGCTAACAACAACTGTGCAGTACACATTTGTTTGAAGTTGGATCCTGCTTTTATTAGGGGCGTGCTGCTTTCCTCTTCAGAGCGGTGCACCGGCTGCTGCTCCCCGCTCCGTGACTTCGCCGCCGGCTGGGGTATTTGCAGCGAGGGGCGATGCCAAGGTAGCAGGGTGCATCCATCCGCAGAGCACCAGCAGCACGGCACGGTGGTACAGGGCTCATCCATATGAGCACCGAGCACAGAGTCTCTCTCCATCTCCAAAGGAAAATCCACCCTACGAGCAAAAGGTTTGGTATTTCTCATCGATCTGGTGTCTCGCCAGATACGGAGGCCAAGTGCAGCTGAGGAAGATCAGTGCCGAGCCTCCACAGGCTCAGCTAAAGGCTTTAGTTAAAGGATTCTCCTGCACGCGTTCCCTTTTCCTACTTTGAACAAGACCTCAGCGTCGCTACTACTGAAGAATGAGTCTGAATCCCATCGCTGCCTCAGTAAAAGCAAAGACCTGCTGCAAAGCCCAGACTGAAGCCTCTGCTAAAGAAAAACGAGAGAAAACTCATTCATGAAAACCTACATAGCTGAGAAGCACGCAAAAGGAAAAAGGTTTACATGTGTTTTCTTTCAACAAGGGAAGGTCTCCATCCTCCTGTGAGCTTTGCTACCCAAACACCTTGTTTGCTAGCAGCATTCCTGGGATTTCCCACACTTACGGTAAAGCAGAGATAAGCAAAACCAAACCCAAACCCCACTGAACCCCCCAAAACCCCAGGCAATCCCAGGACGGCGCTCAGGGGACACAGGTTTTCCCCAGAAGAACACTTCAACGTCAACAGAGGCAGCACCAGAACACAGCGATTCGGGTTGCTCAATCTCACGCAGCAGGCCAACTGGGTTTTCTCCTTCAAAAAAAAAAAAAAGAAAACCCAAAAAAAACCCCAAAGTAGCAGCCAGCAGATACGCAGCTTCTGGCTACACTGTGCTGGTGACTACCAGGCAGGCAAGAGCTCTAACATATGGTCAATTTAAGTCTCCAAACCTGCTTCTAACCAGGTCCCATGAAGCACGGCCACCTTCCCCGTGCCTGCAGCTAACGGCTGCTCAGCAACGAGCCCCGGGTGCTCTGCTCTCCTCAGGCGGGTGGTCCCCAACAGCCCCTGCCCAGGAACACCCCAGGATGCCTGGGAGGCTTTAAAAAAGCTCGGGTATCTCAATTTTTTCCTAGCAGTTACTGCAGCAGCAGGATTTAACCTTGCTGGGGCGATTCTGCACACCCAGCTCACATCAGCACCGCAGCATCCTGCGCCTTAAAGCCCCTCACTGCCACATCAGAAACGTTTTCCTGCAGAAGTGCCTCGGAAGCTCTGGCACATGATCCTAGGTGTGGAAAATCCCTTTTCCCCCCATTTACCCGCTCTTTGCTACCACCAGAGCCTGGAAAACTGCAGCAATGCTGCAAAAATTGATCCCTAGATCTGACCTGAAATCTTTCATCTACAGTTTATTCGTACATTTGGGCTTTCAAGATTAAGTTCCACGACCTGCAAAACAAAAGGGGCTTCGGGAAGGGATGAAGACAGGTCAGCAGCCACCGAAGAGGACCAGCAGTGCGACGATCCCGCCGCGCTGCCCGAGGAGCTGGAATTAAAGCCCAGCATCACCAGTACAACAGCCATGCTTCCCAGGTAAGCTCATGTCCAATAACACCAAGTTCTGCACAGTCCAGGAATCTGTGCGTGAGCCATGTTCTGAGTCAAAACGACTCCTTTCAACAACAGAAGAAACAGATGAAACCTCTAAGCCAGCAATAAAGATGTTGCTAAAAAGAATCATAGAATCGTTAAGGTTGGAAAAGACCCTTAAGATCATTGAGTCCAACCATTAACCCAGCACTGCCAAGTCTTCACTATACCATGTCCTCGAGCACCACATCTATCCGTTCTTTAAATACCTCCAGGGATGGAGACTCAACCCCTTCCCTGGGCAGCCTGTTCCAATGCTTGACCACCCTTTCGGTGAAGAAGTTTTTCCTAATATCCAACCTAAACCTCCCCTGGCACAGCAAGAGGCCGTTTCCTTTCATCCTATCACTCGTTACTGGGGAGAAGAGACCGACCCCCACCTCGCTACAGCCTCCTTTCAGGTAGCTGTAGAGAGCAATAAGGTCTCCCCTCAGCCTCCTCTTCTCCAGATTAAACAACCCCAGCTCCCTCAGCCGCTCCTCATAAGACTTGTGCTCCAGACCCTTCACCAGCTTTGTTGCCCTTCTTTGGACACATTCCAGCACCTCCATGTCCTTCTTGTAGTGAGGGGCCCAACACTGAACACAGGACTTGAGGTGCAGCCTCACCAGTGCCGAGAACAGGGGCACCATCGCCTCCCTGGTCCTGCTGGCCACACCATTCCTGATACAAGCCAGGATGCCATTGGCCCTTTTGGCCACCTGAGCACACTGGTGGCTCATGTTCAGGCAGCTGTCAACCAACACCCCCAGGTCCTTTCCCACCGGGCAGCTCCCAGCCACTCCTCCCCCAGCCTGTAGCACTGCCTGGGGTTGTTGTGCCCCAAGTGCAGGACCCAGCACTGAGCCGTGTTGAATCTCATGCAGTTGGCCCTGGCCCATCGACCCAGCCCGGCCAGGTCCCTCTGCAGGGCCTTCCTGCCCTCCACCCAACTTGGTGTCATCTGCAAACTTACTGAGGGTGCCCTCGATCCCCTCATCCAGATCATTAATGAAGATATTGAACAGGACCAGCCCCAACACTGAGCCCTGGGGAACAGCACTGGTGACCGGCTGCCAACTGGATTTGACTCCATTCACCACCACTCTCTGGGCTCAGCCGTCTGGCCAGTTTTTAACCCAGCGCAGAGTGTACCCATCCAAGCCGTGAGCAGCCAGCTTCTCCAGGAGAATGCAAAAGAAGATACAATAATCCTTTAAAAATTAAAATCTTTAAACTTTACCTGGCTCCACAGATAGAAGAGGCCTCTTTTCGATCTGCAGAAGAGGAAATCTCCCTCAATTTGTTCCCGTGCCACGGGGGGTCTCAGCTGTCGGAGGGAGCGGGCGAGCAGGGCGGCCCTCACCCTGGTGGAGCGGGTCCCTCGGCCCGGATCACCCGCCTTCCCAGCAAGAGGCAACACCGCAACCTCGGCAAGCACCGGCAGGCCTGTCCATGGCTCAAAGGCAGCCAACGTACTAATTTACTTCATTACCACTAAAAAGATAGTAACAGCTGCAGTTAAAAAACAGCGTTTTTTTTTTTTTACGCATTTTCATCCCGCTCTCTGGATACACCTCATCAGCTGCACATCCAGCAGCTCCTATTTTGATCTGCTTTTTCCGCCATCGGGTATGTTTTATGGGAAAGCACGAGAATTAAAGCTTTCCAGGCAGGAACGCCAGGCTGCTGCAGCCCCAGGTTTCTCAACGCCTGATGCGAATGGGGGTGAGACGCACTGACAGGCAGGACAGCGGCACCCTGCAACCACGGTAAAAAATAAAAATCTCATTTTTGAGTCTGAACTGCTTAGTCCTCTCAGTGTCACAGCAGGTTAGCAACGGTTCAAGCTATCAGCTTTAAATGATTTATCCTATTTTCCCATCCCATGGGAAAATTAAATAAAAATGCTGGTTAAGGTTAGCAGTAGCTCAGCAACTTATTCGCAAGGTTGAAGGAAATAATTGCTCCAAAATTATTTCCTGGATTAATTTCATGAGCCCAGCACACAGAGGAGACTGGAAGGATCACACGAAGTCTGTTTAGGCCATTAATGCCTGCCCCACGCCGCGTCCGCAGCCCCACGCTTCCCTGGGAAACCCGGGAAAAGCCGCTGCCGCTTCATGGGTGAGAAAATAAAAGGAAGAAGCCAAAAATACATATTATTTTTTTTCCTTCTGAACAAGATACGCTGCATTTATGTCTTCTCACCTCTAAGGCTAATGAGGTATTTGCTGCGTACCTGAGCGCGTGAGGTTATTTTCCCTTTGCGAAGCAGCCCCTTCCTCACCGGGGCTGCACGAGCACCTACATCCAGCACAGCCTCAATAGCCCTGTCCTTGCTCCAGCACGGGACCTGCCATCAAGCACTGGTCTCATCTTTCCTCCTGTTGCAAGCACTTAGTATTTTTTTTTTTTTTTTTTACACAGAAAAAAATCCCACACGTGCAGACCCATAGAAAAATGCTGCCACGGAGATGGAGAACACTGAATAAAACAACTGAAAAACCAAGGGATAGCATTTCTACGTGCCAGTCTTATTCAACAAAAACTCAATGAAGAAGCGTGATGAGGTTTATATCCAGGGAGCAGCGCGAAGAAGCGTGATGAGGTTTATATCCAGGGAGCAGCGCGCAGGAGCAGCAGCTTAACTATCATGCCAACCAGAAAAGCCACAAGCCCTCCTGGAGCAGGGCCAGGAGCAGCAGTGCTGGGCCAGCACGGAGCTGGAGCCACCAGGGACGTGGCTCAGCCTTGGCCATGGCGGAGACCACAACCCCAACTCTTCCACCCGTGCAGAATTCACAATTATAGAGCTGTTACGCGCTCTGAGGTGGCTTTTCCTTCAAGTGCTGGCTTAAGAATCTCCCTCGCTATCTTCCCCTTGTTATGTGCCTCCAGAGAGATTTAAAACACAGAGGTACAATGAATTGCAAAGAGGGATTAGGGGCAGCCAGACAAAGGCTGCAGAGAGGGCCAGGGCTGCTCCAGGCCACATAGCCGCAGGGGACTGAGCCCTGCTTTGTCCCCAATGGGCGGCTCCTGGGACATCGTGCCTGCTGTGAAGGAGGTAAAACAGCAGAGAAAAGAAGGGCCTGAGCTTGCAGAGTCCCATTCACCATCGCTGCTGCAGTCTGGGCTGGCAGCTCTACACTGGCCCAAATTCAGCCCACGGCTGGGCCACAGCACAGGCGGCAGCGTGCCGGACTGGCAGGAAGGCGAGCCTTCCTCTTGCCGCTTCTCCCTCGCCCCGCCGGGAGCCAGCCAGCAGCTACCGGCTTTGCCACTGCACCCAGGTCCTGCTGCCATGCCATGCCACGCCACGCAAGCCCTGCTGCTGCGAAGCCATGCAACGCAGCAACATGCGGTGACCACAGTCCCACGCAACACCACGCCTTGCCACGCAACACCACATCGAGCAATGGCATGCCACTGCAAAGCCACCCAATGCCATGCCATGCCGCTGCAAAGCCGTGCAATGCCATGCAGCACCCACCGCTGCAAAGCCACGCAATGCCTGCTGCTGCAAAGCCATGCAACCCCGTGCCATGGAATGCCTGCTGCTGCAAAGCCATGCAGTGCAACCCCGTGCCATGGAACACCGCTGCTGCAAAGCCATGCAATACCTGCCACAGTGTCATGCCACGCAATGCCCATGGCTGCAAAGCCATGCGATGCAACCCCACACCATGTAATGCCCATGGCTGCAAAGCCATGCAATGCAACCCCACACCATACAATGCCTGCTGCTGCAAAGCCATGCAACGTCCACGGCTGCAAAGCCATGCAATGCGCTGCCCACCACTGGCGTGCTTCCTGAACAGGTCCCACACTTTTCTCAAAACATTTAGGTCTCCCGAATGAACCCAACCAAGAAGAAAGCGCTGGAGGCAGGGGTTCAGCTTTGCACAGCCTTATTCCTCCTTACCATGCGCAGACAGGAGGCACAGCGCGCAGAGCTAAATCGCTTGCAGATTTACGTATCATTGCAAGTCGCTGTTCCGTTCCTCCTGCTGCGAGAGCCATTCCTGAGGAAGCGCGGATAGACCGGGGAACGAGGAGGTGCAGCTCTGGCAGGAGGATGCTGGCACTTGCCATTTGGAATACATTATAGCACTGGCATTTCATCAATACAGCCTTGCATATTTAGTACTTTGCACTTACAACAGAATTTTATTTGGGCTTATGGAAAGAGCTCATTTTAATATCCACCCATCTGTGAGTAATTATTTCTGTTATAGTAGCATTCAGGCCCAACTGGCATCAGCACCATTAGCATACAAAACCAGCGCGTTTCCCCCAGCGTTTAACAAGAGAGCACTTACAACTGCAACATGTAAAAGTCGAGGCAAGAGCTTTATTTGCCTCTCCTATAAAGACCGTTAACTATTTTAAAATTGCATCCACATCTCACTGTAATTTTGTACTTGTGCACAAGGCACTCTGACAGATGACACATCTTCAGAGACACGCTTACCACTTACTCACTGCACCGAGTTTACTCGGTGCTTTACATTCACCAAAACCCCTCAGCCTCTTGCATAGGGGTTACCTTTCGCAGCCAGACACCTCTAAAAATAACATCCTCTTAAAGTGTTGAAAGATACTAAAATATAAAGTCATTAACATATAATAAGACTGGAATGAGAACTTCGCATGCTCTGAAGCTCGCAGGGTTTGGCTTCCAGTCAAGAAAAATATATTGGATTAGTACGAGAGCAAAATTAGGACAGTGTGCAGTTTAATTAGCATTACAAGATACTACATGTGTATGGAAGAGCAGAGAAGATTTATAGTATTATGTGGTAAGAAAAATAATGTTAAAAGGTTAGGATAATATCGGTTTGATAAAGTGCTACGTACTATGAGGTTAAGCGAAAGATAACTTTGGAATGCCACTGAGCGTTCTTAAAAAACCCAGGTTTGAGTGTTTGCCAGTTAATTCATCTAAAAATTGTGGAAAAACCCTGCAACTTTGGTCACGTGTGGGTCAAACACTTACTGTGGCAACAACCACCTTCTCCATCGAGGAATTCAATAAATGCTGATAAAAAGTCCAGAGTCCTTGCACAAAGTTGCAGTATTTATCCTTCACGGAATACGCAGAAAATAAAAACAAAGACAACAGACCGGCCAGCTCGGCTCCGGAAGGGGAAGACGGAGCAGAGGCTGCGACAGGCCAGAGGGAAAGGCAGCGCTGTGCTCCACGGTTGCCCCGTCCCGCCACCGCGGCCGCCGGCCTCCCCGGGACAGCGGCGACAGCCACGGGCGCTCGCTCGCGTCCTTAGTTCTCCATCGCATGCGCTTTGTGCGCTCCGCCGTGCTCTTCCACCCGCGCCCGCTCCTCCCAGGGCCGACCCTGCCCCGATGCCTTATTCCTGCATTATTCCCGCTATGTGCATTTTTCTGTTTCCGACATCAGCATCCCCACGTTCCTCCGTGAGCTGAAGCCTGTCCTCCTCTCCTTCCCGCGCATTGCCAAATTAATTACATACTTGTCCCCCCTCTCTGCTTTTGGCTGGAAAAATTACTCTTTCCTTTTGCACTCCCGCAGTTATTTTGGAAAATCGGTCGTGTCCCCCCGCCAGCTCCACTCCGCAGCAGCCGAGCACACAGGGCAGCACCCGCTGGGCACGGAGCAGGGCTGCCGCGCTCCCCGGGTCCTGCTGCCGGCCGATCGCCCACCTGACGTTGACGCAAGCTTCGAGACAGACGTTGCAAAATATATTTTGTATTTTCCAACTGCTTCTTCTCTCCTAGATGGGAGATTTTTCCTTTTTTACCCGGTCACTATTCTGGCCAGCATCCCCAGCACTCTGAGGGTTTCCCCGGCAAGACGCACCCGCAGCCAACCTGTGTTTGGACACCCCAGAGCCACGGTTATTTTTTCCCCCTTGCTGACAGTTTCCCCCTTTCCAAAGGGGAATTCCCAAGCTCCAGCCCTCACAGCTGACCACCTTGGGAGCGGTGACATCCCACGGCACACGACATGGCGCCCGCCTCACCTGTGCGGTGTAATGAGGCAGAACAAAATGCACCCAAGCGGCGCTGCAGATCTGGAAATGAGCAGAGGGTGCCTAAAGCAGCGAACCAGCCGGGCAAAGGAGACGGCTCCTCCGCGCGCCGGGAGCTAAACCCGCGGCACACGCGCGGATGCTCCTCAAACCCCCGGGCAAAGCTCGCGCCGTACTTAATTTTCCAATTAACGCGGCATACGCGGCAGTTGCTGCCATTCTCCTGACGCCCCGTACCATTTTCATCTTAAACGGCGGCGTTATGGATTCGTGCCAGATTTTGCACAGAATATTCACAGGCATAGTAGCAGGAATATGTTTTCTATTTGCTCTCAGGCGATCCCGCCGCAGCCCCCTCTCCCCGGCGCAGCCCCCGAACCTCACGCAGCCTCAGGAATGTGATCCCCTCTGTCGAGGGACGTGAATGAAGGTTACCAGAGCCCCGATGTGTTACGGGCCAGAGCGTGCGCTGCAGTCTCCCTTTACTGCCCTGTAACAGCTTCCTTCAGCTACAACCGAGACCGCCAAGTGTAATTCCAGGGAAAACCCACCACGGAAGGCATCCCAAAACACCATCCTCCTCCTGCTCCACAGCCCACCTGCACAGAGACAGGGTTTCCATAACCTGAGATCAGAAGTCCCGAAATCCCGGAGCACGAGCCCCGACCAGGTATTTAAAGGTTTGTGCCCTGCGGGGAGGCTGCTGGGGAAGCGTTTCCAACAAGACGCTCCGCTCGCAGCTTTCAGCACCCTGTCAGGTCTCGGCTCTTCCCAGATCCATCACGCGCCGCCGCAGCCCCCCGGCTCGGGATGCGGGAACCAGAGACGGGGACGAGCGTGCACGGACGAGCTCGAGGTATGCTCGGGGAGGGAGAAGGCTCTGGAGCAGCTTTAATGCCTTTAGCCGCTTTGACAGCACGTGGTGCGTTTGCACCCTAGTGCTGTCTTCTACTCCGGAGCTGGAATTTCGAAGAAAGGGCAAAATAACTGCAATTTCGCATTAGTGAGGCAAAAGGCACGGAAGGTGCCCTCATGGCGGAGCATTAGGACCCTTCTGCTTTTGCCCCAGGTAAGTCTTGCCTGGATGCTCTGACCAACCTTCGAAACTGCACTTCAGCACAGAGCTACTTACGCTCGACCGACAGGATTATTTTGAGAAACACCGTGCTATTATTTTGAGAACGGACGGCAGCAAATCCCTGGCCACAACTCCCTATTTTCGATTACGACCCTTCGGTGGCAGAGAGCGGACAACAGGCCAAGTGTGAAAGACAACGCGATGTCCGTCTGTCCTCTACGACCCAGGGCCCTTCCCCACGGCCGGTTACCGAGCCGCACGCCACAACCCACCTCCAGGTGAAACCGCCCAAATAATTCACCACGAATTACTCTGCCGCAGCACCCTGACCAGAAACAGGGAAAAACTATATATTACTCCCTAAATCTTTTCCTACCTTCCCCTCAAGTAAAGCCAGTTATGCGGTTTTACTAAATATAACAAAAAGCAGCACGCACAGACTAAGTTGCACGCTCTGTATATTTCTATTCGCTACATTTCTGTACACATTTGCTACATTTTGCTCTGTATAGTTCTATTCGCTACATTTCTGTACACATTTGCTACATTTTGCTCTGTATAGTTCTATTCGCTACATTTCTGTACACATTTGCTACATTTTGCTCTGTATAGTTCTATTCGCTACATTTCTGTACACATTTGCTACATTTTGCTCTGTATAGTTCTATTCGCTACATTTCTGTACACATTTGCTACATTTTGCTCTGTATAGTTCCATTCGCTACATTTCTGTACACATTTGCTACATTTTGCTCTGTATAGTTCTATTCGCTACATTTCTGTACACATTTGCTACATTTTGCTCTGTATAGTTCCATTTGCTACATTTCTGTACACATTTGCTACATTTCTGTACACATTCGCTACATTTTGCTCTGTATAGTTCCATTTGCTACATTTCTGTACACATTCGCTACATTTTGCTCTGTATAGTTCCATTTGCTACATTTCTGTACACATTCGCTACATTTCTGTACACATTCGCTACATTTCTGTACACATTTGCTACATTTTGCTCTGTATAGTTCCATTTGCTACATTTCTGTACACATTTGCTACATTTCTGTACACATTTGCTACATTTCTGTACACATTCGCTACATTTCTGTACACATTCGCTACATTTTGCTCTGTATAGTTCCATTCGCTACATTTCTGTACACATTCGCTACATTTCTGTACACATTCGCTACATTTTGCTCTGTATAGTTCCATTCGCTACATTTCTGTACACATTCGCTACATTTCTGTACACATTCGCTACATTTCTGTACACATTCGCTACATTTTGCTCTGTATAGTTCCATTTGCTACATTTCTGTACACATTTGCTACATTTCTGTACACATTCGCTACATTTCTGTACACATTCGCTACATTTCTGTACACATTCGCTACATTTTGCTCTGTATAGTTCCATTCGCTACATTTCTGTACACATTCGCTACATTTCTGTACACATTCGCTACATTTTGCTCTGTATATTTCTATTCGCTACATTTCTGTACATATTCGCTACATTTCTGTACACATTCGCTACATTTCTGTACACATTCGCTACATTTTGCTCTGTATATTTCTATTCGCTACATTTCTGTACATATTCGCTACATTTCTGTACACATTCGCTACATTTTGCTCTGTATAGTTCCATTTGCTACATTTCTGTACACATTTGCTACATTTCTGTACACATTCGCTACATTTTGCTCTGTATAGTTCCATTCGCTACATTTCTGTATACACAACTACAAGCAAAATACTACTTCGCCTCTAGAGCTGTGTTCCTATAATGTCCTTACTGCATGAGCAAGCAGGCTTTTAGAAGGCAGATATAAGGTACTGGGGTCGCGTGCTGCCTAACGACTGCCGGACAGACGGACCCGTCTCGGGAGGTGGAGAGATACAGGTGGGAACGGGCAGAAACACAGGTAAAGGCACAACGACGGGGCTACAGACGATGCTTTGGTGGAATGGCAAATACCGGTATTGCCAGGAAGGCCGATGGAAGCGCTACTCGAAAGCGGGTACGGCCCTGGTGAAGAAAGCAAGAGGAAAACCTGCAGGGAGGGCACCTCTGGCGCCGGCGAAGGTAAATGGTACCCGAGCGCCTGCTCAGCACATTTTTTTGGATGAGTCGGCAGCAGGCGGCCCCCCCCGGCAGCCGCAAGCGCCTCCGCCATCGGTGTGATCCGACGTATCCGACGGGTATCGGGTCCTCCTCCGAGAGGCAGGCTTTGGCCACTCCTGAGCCCGTCTCAGGAGGCTCGCGAGGGCACGCGCTTCGCCCGGCGCTTGCCAAAAACAAGTTTTTGCAGAAATGCGGCACGACATGGACTTGCTCGGAGTAAAAGCACGGAACCGTCGCTCTGCGAGGCTCAAATATTGCAGGGATGATTTTTTTGACAACAAAACACGATCTAGTTTAGGCATAAAATATTTTAACGAGCGGTACGCAGTACCCTGCTGCCTGTTCTCCGCGAGCGGAGCCACGAGCGAGGCGCCTGCCAAACGCTAACGAACACGCTGACAGAACCGCTTTTGTGTTCCGCAGCACGTCCATCCGAGGGGATTATTTGGATTTTACACCGAGAGCCAGGGCTGGACGTACCACCGCCCCCCGAATCTGCTGTCGCATCTCAGAGGGACAGCAACCGGAGAGTCGGTGAACGAAAGCAGCATTAACCAACTTTTCATCTCGACGCCAAACCAGTGATGCAACACCCCGCAGCTTCTGGGACAAAGATGGGAGCTACAATGCCTCAACCTCTGCCATGAAAAATTGCCCTTGTATCTTAAATGAGTTACATATTTGAATACCTTGTAAGATAGGGAAGCGGGGCGTTATCGAACTGCCAAATCTCACTCCTGTCATGAGGTCATTTCTGGCACGCGGCCAAGCGAGATTTCTGCCAAAATCTCGGTGCTGACCATCGCTCCCCGGCCTTCCCCCCGCTCCTCTCCCTCCTGCCACAGGTCAGGGAGGGGGGGGGAAAAACAAGAAAGAGAAAAAAGGGTCAGGGAAAGGAATAATTTTGTTTTTAAATCAGTGTGTACAATCGCAACGCATGCAGTAGTTACTCGGCCTCTTTACTGAAAATGCTTTGAACAGCTGAACACAGGGCAGGGGCTGCCTGGGGGCTCCCAGCACCGCGTTGGTTGGGGTGCTGGATTCCCCCCAGCGCACCCCGGCGCTGACCGCTCCCTCGCAGGTCCCTGGGGGAGAAATGCCACCGATCCGATCTCTTGAAAGAATTATTTAGGAATTTCTGCCTGATTTATCTAAGCATCTGTCTCCCGACACGCGTGCATGGGACCGCACTTCACTAGCGGCGCAGCTTGGCTGTGCCGGGCTGGAAAGCAGCTAGGAACCCGACACGTACCCCGAAGGTTTTAACACTGCCGATATTAACTTTTCCAATAAGGCTGCGTGCAAATACCTCGTTTCATTGCTCTCATCCCAGAAGGGATGTACTCCCAGCACCCTAAGCCCCAGAAGGTGGCTGCTGTTAGCTGCACGCAGACTCCAGCGAACGGTAAGGCAGAACAGGCAACGAGAAACAGGAGAGCAGCGCTACTACAAATAAGATTAATTACACGTTGTCACAGCACCGGTTTCCAAACAGAGCGTTTTCGGTGCCAGCAGCTCGGCTGCGGGCCGTGCGCTGCCCAGCAAGCCCAGCGCTTCGCCTGCCCTCACTGCAAGGAAACTTTCTCTCACAACCGACTGCTTCAATATGTCCGAAAGAATTTTTCGTCTTATACCAGACAGGCCAGATGTAAAGCAAAGAAATAAATAATTAGCATTACCTTATCTGGAGTATGTCAGCTGTAGCGAGCGACGCTTGGATCTTCGTACACATCCAGAGACGAATTATCTAACGCTGTAATTTATGAATGCCTCAACTATTTACCCTGGTATTTCATTATACGTTCGCTGGAAAGAAGAGCTCTAAAGACTAAACAGATCCAGCACGATAACACGAAAGGAACTTCAGCCGCATGCTATTACAAGACAACCTAAGAATTCCAACACGACATCGAGCCGCTCCGACTCACTTTATGTTGACACCGCTTAAGTACCGAGGGGGGGGGGTGGGGGGGCGAAAAAAAAAAGCGATGACCACATCGCATGGGTTCCCTCCGGTTCAATGCTTACTCGGATTTTATTATTGGAAGCTGCGGAATCCAAACACCCGCCGGAAGGCGCGAGCCCGGCTTTCCCGGGAGCAGCCGAGGCCGGCGCAGCGGAACGGCTGCCCGCTGCCAAGTCGGAAGAAGAATTTCCAAACTCTCCGCTTTATCAAAGCTATTTTTGCCCTGCCGCCCCCCCAGCCCCCACGCATCGATAACCAGCAAGGCGAGAACTGCCGGGGCGCTGCGGCGGGGCTCCGCATCCCAGCTCCCCCGGGACCCCCGCCGGCACCCCCGGCCCAGCCACCCAGCACCTTCGGGGAGCAGGCCATCCGCTCACGAGGCTCGAAGGGGAGGAAACTCCTTCCTCCAGCTTATCCCGCTCGCAGCGAGGTTTCGTGCCTGGAAAAAATGAGCTAAGTTTGCGAGCGGAGGCCCCAGCTCTGCTCCTGCTCTCCCAGAGGCTCTCGGGGCAGGCGAGCCCCTCCGGGCAGCCCCGCTCCCGGGGGCTCCATGCACCAGCCAGGAAAACGGGGGGCAGAAGCCAACCTGTCCTGCACGGTCCCGACTCAAAGGCTGCCGGGGAGGGGGGGACGCCGAGCCACCACCGCAAAGGCTGAGGCGTCTTGGTTGCGGGGCAGGGAGCGGGGAAGAAAAACCCACCTAATCCAGAGCCGCCGCCGCAAACGGCGGCAGGCAGGGGGAGCGGGGCTGGGGCCGAGCCGTGCCGAGCTCTGCAGCCCGGGGAGGAGACCCCGGCCCCGGCTGCCCGGGCACGGCACCGCGCCCTCCCCGGCCCGGCTGTCGGGAGCGCGGCCGACACCGCCGGGCTGTCACGACAGGACAGCGGCGGGCAGCAGGTGGAGCGCAGGCGGCCCCGCGCAGACCCCCGCAGCGCCGGCTCCCCCTTCCCGCGTTCCGGCAAAAGAAACCCAATTCTCTCCACATTTAACTCCCGCCAGCGGGAGCCTGCGGCTTTTCTTTTTCCTCCTTTTTCTAAATAAACACAAGTGAGGGTTGGGGTTAGTTTTTTGGGGTTTTTTGGGTTTTGTTTTTTTCACGAGAGCGGGACGGCCCGAAGCCGCATCCGCGGGCGGCGGGATGGAGCCGACACCGCCGACGGAGCCGACAGGGCCGGGGTCCCCCCCGGGCGGCGCGGGGCTCCGCGACAAGTGCGGTCCGGTCCGGTCCGGCCCGGCCCGGCCGCGACCCCCCCGCCCGCCCGGCACCCACCTGCTGCCGCCGCTCCGCGCCCTCGGCGGGCCGCTGCGGCCGGCCGGCGGCCGGGGCACCGGGGGCTGCCGCCGCCGTCCCGTCCCGACGCGGCGGGGCGGCGGGCTGCGGGCCGCGGTCGCGGCGGAGCTCGGAGCGCAGCTCCAGGTAGCAGCCCAGCGTCAGGACGTGCAGCGCCAGCGACAGGGCGAAGAAGCCGAGGAAGAGCCGCCAGCTCCCGCCGCCGCCGCCGCCGCAAGCGCAGCCGCCGCGGGGCGCCGCCGCCTCCCTGCGCTCCGCACCCATGGCCGGCGGTACGGAGCGGCGAGGCGCCGAGCCGCTACTGCTCCATGCTCGGCCGGGGCGCGCCGTGCCGTGCCGTGCCGTGCCGCCGCGGGGCTGCGCGGCCGGGGCCGCCCCAGCGCCCCGCCAGCGGGCGGGGCTCCGGGTGGGGCGGGGCCGGGGCGGGGCCGGCGGAGCCCCGCCCCGGTGCGGGCAGGGCCCCGCAGAGGGACGGGTGTCCGCAGCCACCGCCGCTCCTCCGGGCAGCCTTTCTTTTGCAACCGCATCCTTTTTATTTATTTTGCAACCGCATCATCGCACGGGTTTTGGTTCTTTTGGCAGGAGGTATTGCGGATGCCGAGGGCCCCCGGGAACGGGGCATGTGTGCGGGAGCAGAGCCCGCCGAGGGGTACCAGGCCCAGGCGTAGCCCCTGGCGCCCGCTGGATGCCGCATCTCCCGCTCGTGGGCATCCTCTGCCAGCCTGCGGCAAGCGCTCGGCCGGTTAGCCGTACCCCGGGGTCTTCCAGCATCACATTTATTCTTTTCTTTAAGCAAATAGAGCAAAGTTACAGACCGAAGCTGCAACTAACAGGCTGGGCGGTCGCTCGGCACGGGTTATACATCACTAGCGTTGGAAGCGGGCTAGACAAGGGTGGAAACCGAGCACTCGTCTCGTAGGAAGGGCAGCTGGCTGCAGCCCCCTTGGGATGCCGAACACCTGGGAGCGTGGCCGCATTAGGCAAATTGTCTCTCAGAATGAGTTTTGCTGCCAGGCGGCTGCACGTGCAGAGGATTCTCTGCAATGAGAAATCAGAGGAGGCTTTTTGAGAGCGGGCGACAAAGACACGCAAAGCCCAGGGCTCAGCAGGCAGACCTTAACGTGGGAGGCACCGCCTGGAAGGTGAACGCAGCCGAGCCTTGGGCGCTCAGCAACTTTTTCAATGTTTTGGGGCATGAAGAGCTGCCTTCTCCAGCTTTTCTAAGGTTTGATCCTGACTGCTAGAACCAAATTGAAGGTGGAAAGCAGCGAGGGCAGAAGTGAACCAGGAAGAAGTGTGGGTTTTGGGAGAGAAGACTGTGAACTTCAAGAAAGCAGGCTTGAATAAACCATGAGGTTGGGTACATATCCCTCAGAAAACAAGGGGTGGGGGAAGACGTCCAGGGAGCTGCCGGTTCCTTACTGGAATTAGAGCAATGGCCCATCTGCAGCCCATCCCAGGGCAGAAGCGAGGCAGAAAGAATAGCATGAGATCAGCTTGATCATCTCCAACGCAACGAGGAACATGCACGGAAAGTATAAATCAGACCGGTCCCCAACAGCGGGTGTCAAAGAACAGCGTGAGCGCGTGGGGACAGAGCTGAGGCTCCGAGCGTGGGGGAGCGTGGGGACAGATGGCAAGCGGCGTGGGACAGACAGCAAGCGGCGTGGGAAATAAGATACTGATACAAGTATGTCAGTAAACGAGGAGAGAAAAACCAGGTGGTTCTTCTCGGCAAGGAGGAACACGTAGAGCTGAAATGGAAGCGAACAGAAGGGTTGGGACTATTTTAGTGAGAAATTATATTTAAAAAAAAAACAGGTTTCAGTCGGGCAACTGCTAACAGCAGCAACAGGTAAGACTGGGGAAGGCGGAGCAGAGATAGAAATATTAGGGTTTTTGCAAATAGCTGAGCCTAATGAAGATGACGTTTTAGCCAAATCATTAGGGGTTATCCCTGGGAATTCATGGGGTCAAGGAGAGCTTAAAAGACTGGGTGAGGATGAATAAAATGTTGGGAAATTATTATAGAGGCCACCCAGCTCGGCTAAATATCCCCAAAACATTGCAAATAATCACGGTGCTGGTTAGGACCCGGAGGGTGAGGTGGAGAGGAGGGGAGCTAAGGGGGATTTGTTGAGGGTGAGGCCAACGTGACTGCCTCGGTGACCCGGTACAGCAAAGCTGGCAGCTGCTCTGTCTTGATTTCCACGATGCTTTGACATTCCCGCTGCCGAGCGGTTCCCTCGTCCGGGGCACTGCAGGGCCCGCCACCCCCGGGCTTGCGAGGGGAGGTGCCGGAACAAGGCAGGAACCCGCGGCCGAGCCGGGGAGACTCCTTCCCGGAGCATTTGCACCCCAGGGATACGTTCGCCGATAGTTTGCAGTCAAGGAAGCAACACATCGAAAGGAGCTCTGCCAAAGTCTTTGCTGGTTCGATGACCAGTCTGGTTTTACTCGATAAGGAAATTGAGAGCGAGATGAATAAGTTTCTGTATGATGCCTACGTGGCACAGGCTGCAAAGAAGTTCAAATAGAGCGTTAGAAATTATCTTAGCAAATTGGAGAGGAGGCCTGAAGAAAATAGGGTGCAATTTGAAAGAATAAAAAAGGAGTGGAGAGGTCTCGGTGCAAAGCACGAAGGAGCGGCTGGGGCTGCAGAGCGGGTGGGCGGCACTGCTGAGGGGCCCCGCCAGCTGCCTTAGCGCCTGCGCTAGCTCGGAGCAGGGCAGCAGTGCTGGGGAAGCAAGCGCTGCGCAGGAGCGTTATACTTATCCCCGGATCCATGGAAAGGCGGCCGCGCCAAGGGCCGTCACTCGGCAAATCCCCCAGGCTCAGGAGTTGTGGGTGCCGATGCCAGCAAAGCTCCCTGGGAGGCGAGGGTGCTGGCCCCCGCGCTAGGCGTGCTGCGGGAAGGTCTGCATGCCCCGCGGTGCCCGGGGACGCGCCCCATCAGCCCACCTCCTGCTGCACGGCTCTCGGGGCCAGACTGGGAGAGCTGGGTGGCCCCCGGCAGGTCTGCGTTCCCGTGCTCCGACACCCCGCAGGCAGGGTGAGTCTTACACGAGGTTGGCCTTTCCAGGGGAAAGCCTTCCAAGTCCTGGAACAGATTGCCTGGGAATTTGTGGGGTCTTCATCACCCCGTATTTCATGGATTACAGCTCTAAGGATTACCAGAGTTGCTCTTTATCCTGCCTTTGGGGAGGAGGATGAACTAGATGACCTCTTTGTAGTCCTTGCTAGCCTTGTTTTTCTGCAATAGGGTTTGATTTTTTTTCTTTAAGTTCTGTGTAATAGTCATGAAATTATATGCGAGTCTCTGTTTCCATTTAAGAAAGAAATGTTTCTCTAATATTTGTGAAGAAAAAACTGGAAGCATTAACCACTGCCAACCCTAATAACTCAAGAGCAAAAAGTAAATAAAAGCAAATGAACCCTCTGTACAAAATTCTGTCATTATTTTAGGACAGTTTATAATTATTTGAATGCTTAGGGTTGTTATTGTTTTTCAAGATGGAGATCCAAATTATTTAAAAACAATCATACATTGACCTACTCAGACTTGCAATAGCCTAGGTCTGTTTTCAAGAGTAATTTATGTTACTTTTAAGGTGAATTTTAGAGGTCAGTTAAGCCCAGAAGTCCCTGAAATACTTTGTACCGTGTATGTTCACAGGGTCTTAAAGACAGGCCCGGATTGCAAACGTCTTAAGTCCAGGCTGCGTAGCGGGGTCAGTCAGTTATTAATGTTTACTGTTCAGAAGTGAGTTCACCCTTTCTGCTCCGATCTCGTTAGAGACATTTGCCAAATCCTCAAAACGAGGTCCTTCTGCCTCCTAGAGCAGGTCACCCTGCAGCGTCCCGCCAATTAAAAAGAAATCCCATCTGATGATATAATTAATATACGTTCTAATTGACCCATGCCATCCCAGACCTGCAAGAGGTCCTCACGTGTTGACCCTGTGGCACCGCTCGAGCCCCACAAACGGAGGCATTTCACTCTGTCTCCAGCGTTTTATTTTCGCTTCGCTTGCCCTAAGCGTTGCTGCCCGCTCCAGGCTTCGGCGAGAGCGCGTGGTGGAGAGCCCTCCCTGCCACAGACGGTGCCTTTCCGGACCATGACTCCTCTTTCTCTGCTGAATGCAACCAGGGCCCTTTATTTTACAAGTTTAATCCCTTTTTACTACGCCATACCTGATAAACTTCGTTATACGGGTGAAGAACCTCTAAGGTTTAAGTTGTCTTCTGCAGCCCAGCCTCGTCGCTCCGAGGAGTCGTGGTGCAGGAGCGGCAGGATCCTGAGGACAGAAAAGCCTCGCACTCGGAACGGCTGCCGGGATGACACGGATTCGTAATGCTTTGGATGGGCTGATCAAAGGCAGGGTCCACAATAGGGAAATAAAGAACAGTTCTTTTTAATCAGAAAATAACATTGCTTCTTTCACAAGGAAGAGGTTCCCCCACCCAAATTTTGCCTCTTTATATCTGCTAGAGTTTATTGGGTCCAGCTGCCCCTGCTTTTCTTCCCCATGAACAATGGAGAGAAATCTAGGAAAAAAGGAAACATTCCTAAAATAAAGGCATTGCTCCCTCAGGCCCGTGTAGTCAGACCGAGTCCTCTGGAGGGTGGGCAGAGGCTGAAGAGGAGAAGAACCCACAAAGGCAACATCTCTAACACCAGCGGACTTCTTCGCTTGCTTCCTAAACTTGCCGGGTTTTCCAGCATCATGGCACAACGGAGCCTTCCCATCCAAGCAGGATTTAAGCAAAGATGGGAGGAAAACACGCTGTGTCAGTGTGGAAGATCTCCCTTTCTTCTGGAACAGGTAAAACTCTCTCAGCATAATGCAGGGCGCTTTATGGAGGGCCCCAGTTGCCATGCACATTTAACAGACCCGCGAATCCCTCAGAAGGATGTTGTAAAGAAGATTTTAGGCCATTTCCCATTTACATTTTGGCAACAGCTGTAATATTTGCAGCAGCAATAGAGTAGATTTTAACATGTGTGACCTAAAAGCTTTGGAATTCATGACTTTCCTTTGAGGAAAGCTCCACTAAATTGCAGGACAGCCATCTCTTTTACTCTCTCGGTGATGTTAGCAACGACGTTAATACAATAAAGTCTCCTGAAACCTGAAGTCATAGCATACCGACAGCGTGTCCTCAGATACGTTTATAAGCCCTTAGGGCAAAGGATCCTGACTTTTATAAAGCCTCCATACATCACTGCAATTACCATTATTTTTCCTCAGTGGGAGCTGAGATGTTTCGTGCAATCTGGTTTCCTTAAGCTCGTCTTTTCGATAGCTCTGAGCTCTGCCTGTGCAGCAAAGGGGGTTATTTGTGTCCAGCTGCCGCCACGGAGGCACGGCCCGGACAAGAGGTTCACATTATAAGAGCAGCACGTACTAAGCGATTGCATTCATGGGACGCCTCTTTCCTGCCTCTGCCTACGACTCTTCCGAGACTTTCCCTCTCTCAGGCCACCACGACCGATCTCTGATCGTTCATCCGTCCCTCCCGTCTTACTCCGGGAATCCTTATGACTGTCGTTTAAAACGGCACCTACTGAGCATCTCATCCCTCTCCTCCAGCTCCCCTGCGCCAGGACCATCCCATTCCCCCCAGTTGACTGGCAGTCACTGGAACGGGCTTCGACAAGACGTGCAAGACAGAGGACGATTAGAAATCACGCGATATCTCGGTGTCGGCTAAACAGCCACTGCGCTGTAAGCCTGAATTATGTTTTGTCTCATAAGCACTAGGCAGTGTTCACAGAGCGCAGCAGCAGCATCACTCGAGGGTCCATTTTACATCATTAAACGTGAAAAAAGGAAAAGCAAAACCTACCACTACATATTGACAGCCATTTTTTTCTTTGAGATGCACTAATAATTGTCAACAAGCAATAATAATAACAACAAAAAAAAGAGTTATGTATGCTTGCGTCCTTTTCACAGAGAGAAAAAAAATGGGTCTATTGGCTCTTACTGTGCTTATTTTCACATATTCTTCCCCCTGCACTACTGACTTCTAAGAATTAGCAGCATGTTGACATCTAGCTTTTCTGTATAGGCAAGCCTTTGCTTTCCTTTCTGTTTTAAAGGAAGATGGAGGCCTAATTGCTTAGCCAGCTTTGCTATTTCATTTCATTATGGGGTATACAAGGAGGAGGTTTGGCCAAAGAAGGCTAAGTTAAGCCTAAACACAGCTTCTTCTAGAGAGGGTAACTAGGATGTTGCTCTTGGTTCTGTTGTATGTTTATTTATATGTTATTTGGTGATAATGAAAAACAAATGTTAGGAATCTATTCAGTTCTTAAACTTTTATAGACTTATTGTCTTTATTTTCAACTGTGCAACCGTCTCTCAGCCTCCCCCTCCCTCAGACACATGGAAGTGCAGTCGGTGACCAGCGTCAGCTGTGCTCTTACTCATCCTGGCTGGAACAATGATATTCCACACCACGTTATACAACCGCCCCGGTACTCGCTGCCTCATCGCCCCCGACCCTTCGGCTCCCCGCAGCCCAGGTTTCCCAGGCGAGCGGGCAGCGGAGGAGCCTTCCAAGTTATTGTCCTGGAGTGCCGGTTTCAGGATCTGCTGTTGCCAATGAAAGAGGATATGGTCTTTGCCTCAAGGAACATACGTCTTATATGAAAGACACCCTTTCAGAAAGCCCAGAGCTTGGTTTGCCCCTTGTCTGTATCAGCAATACTCAGTCACTAACAGCCCATGTGAAGGCAGGGAGGATGAGAAGGGAGCTGCAGCCTTCAGCCAATGCTTCGCTTGGCTGGAGGACCACCAGAAGGGTGCTCCGCTCCTCTGCCCCTTGCCGGAGATGGCAGGAGCTTCCCCAGGCCCTGGCATCTCTGGTGCAGATGTTTGACCGACCTGTCCGCCAGGGAGCACGGCTCTGGCTTTGCTGCTTCCTTCTCCCTGGGTGCTCCTCGGGGGAGCAGAAGCCGTCCTGCAGAGCCCTGCTCCCTCTGTCTGGGTGGGAGACCCCCAAAGCATGCCCCTTCCCACCTAAGCCAAACAGAGCGACCGCCCTCTGAGCAGAAGCAGATGAGTCTTGCAGCACGCTTTGCCCGTACCGGGACGCAAGCTGTGGCCCCGCTCCATCTGCAAATGATTTTGGTCATTTGATATTTGTCTCGGTTAATGCACGGCACAAATTACCTCTTTGGAGAAGCAATCCTGATTAAATTATTATCCACAGAATTTAAATCTGTAAAGCAAGAGAAGCAGAAGCCAAAGAGGCTGAAATACACACACACGCCACAAACCCAGGGCAGGGACATCTCCCATCAGATTTCCCTCTGGCTGGAGGAGACGTTGTGGTCGTGAAACTGGGATTACAACTTGTTTTGCAGGGATAAATCCATGCACAAAATACAGTACTGTGTCGGTGGAGTTAATTCTGAATTATGTAAGCTCGATTTCGGTGAAGCACGTGAGCTCAAGTACCACCCTGTGCTTGCATCTCTCTCCACTGCTGCGACCCAGCCTGTGCAAGGCTCTTCCCAGCTCTGCCCTGCCCTAGAACTCAACGTACCTGAAGGGCTGGTGCTCGTCTAACTAAACCTATGTGCTTTCTGCACCTCAAAAGGAAGCCACAGACTTTTCTTGTGCCACTGCAGTTCCTCAGGGTATATTCCTAGATGTCCATCGGGACAGCAGCTGTGACACAGCTCTTACCGAGCTTTGCTCCGGGAGGGCGGTGGCTTTGGGGTGCCCCGAGGGACCGGCCGATGTCCCATCTCCCCCTCGCTAATCTCGTCTTGTAGAGCGGGGACTCGCAGGACCGGTGGCCGTGGGCTTGCACGCAGTCAGCCCGTGAAGCACCGTCACTTGTTAGGAGGGAGGCGTCGTGGGCTGCAGCGTCTCTCCTCTGTCACCCGTGGGATTGTCACACCGGCCCATTTGCCCTCCAGAACCACCCCGGAGCCGCCGGCCCCAGGTCCCTGCAGGCAGCGCTCATCCTGCCCTTCCTCGGCACATCTGGCCCGCAGCTCCCGCACACTCGCTACACAGGCTAATGGTGCTTCATCATTAGCGTTAAAAAGCCCAGGGTCTCGAGGAGGCCTCGGCACTGCCCTCCTTCCTAAGGCAGCTTTAGCTCTGGTACAGTAACATGCTGCGTCTCTCTGGTCACAGCCGCACAGGTGATTTGGGCTGCTGTAAGCAGCCCTTCTGGGCTAAGCAGACAAAAAGAAAAAAAAATGAAACATTACTGGAGAGAAATAACAAAAGAATGAAAGATTAGCCAGACTGCAGTGGGTTTCGGTAGCACCGGTGTGTCCCTGTACCTGATGGACACGGGCGTCCGCGTGAGCACGCCACCTCCCAGCAGCGTGTCCTCCGTGGCCAGTGCGAGGGGCCGTGCCGGAGGGACCCGGCTCAGCCTGGCCCTCAGCCTGCCCCAAATAAAGCTGCAGGGTGGGAGATGGCGGAGGGAAGCCCCCTCGCCCTCAGCACTCCCGAAGGCCACGTGTTTCCCTCTGCCCCCCAAAGCTCTGCCGGCAAAGGTGCCGGTGGAAAGGAGAGGTCAGTAGCTATTGGGAGCCGGGGACTGGAGTCTGCCTGCATGGCTTTGGACTAAACTTGAACTTTTAAGCATCTCGGGTAAGGTAGGGTGAGTCCAGGGTAAAGAACTGGAGCCCTGGCTTTGAAAAGGGTAAATCTGAGCAATTCACATCAAAGCAGGAGCGGTCATAAGGAGGACATATGGAACTGTCTTTTTCTGCTTACTTCTTAAATTATTGGAAACTGCACACCGAAGGCCCTGATCTGGCTACGGGACCTCCACATCAGGGGCTAGCTTCCAGGTAACCTGGGATTTCTGTGATTTGCAACCTCGAGACCATTAATATTACGTGACAGCAATAACCAGGGGAAGGAAAACCCGAGTGTTTGTTCTTAGATGTGTCCCAGCAGTTGCAGATTTAAGCGAGGAGAAAGATCACAAGGCTCAGATGTAATATCCTACAGTAACACAGCCTTAAACCAGCAATTTCCTCTGCGGAGCCCACGTCGGATCAAGGCTTGATAAAGCACACCATTTGAGCATTGATTAGAGGATTTGGAAAGGGGCAGTAGCCATTTGTTATGGTATGGAATAGTAAAAATTAAATTGCTTGTTACAAAGGCATATTTCAAACAGGGAACAGATACAGCTCTAATGAGTGCCATTTGCCTTCATCTCTTTTATTACAGGTCCGACAGTCGTGGCTCCACGAGCTCTGGCTTGCTGGCTTTGGGGAATGCTGCGTTTCTAGGCTAAACCAGCCAATACAAACATGTGTGTTTCATCTCAGAATAAAAAAAAAAAAAAGATTGAAAAATAGAAGACCATGTAATTTTTGAAAGAAGTGATCTATTTGTGATTTTACATAACATACTTTCAGATATGAAGGCCAGTTTCTCTGGATCAATTGGGTGAAGACATCTGCTTTACTTCAAAAAGATCTGACGAGGTAAGACTTGACAGTTCTTTGCTATCTCCTTTGTATATCTAAATTACACTTATTGATATACAATGTTGACGTTTTTGTAATACTTCTAAATCTCATATCCTTCTGTTTCAAATTCACAGTCTTCTACCACTTAAGCTATTATTATTTTTACCAGTCCCAAGGGTGTGCTAGAGTCTCTTTGGTACAAATTAGAAAGGCCTTTATGAAAAACTTACAGTTTTTATAAAAGAGGTTCTCTCTTTGGCTTCCTAGCTCCACCATCCCCAATGCCAACGTAGTGACAGTTCCTAGCGTAGGCTCACCCAGAACGGGTCTCCACGGCATCTGGTGTTTCAGCACTGATGCTAGACTTGTTCACAGCTAGGCTCGGAGGATCTGAAGTGGTGTTAGAAACAGTGGCAATTTTCCCCAAGAGGGGGAAAAAAAAAAAAAAGCCAAATGCTGACAAGCTTGTGAACACAAACACGTCAAGGGATCTTCTGGCAGCAAGGCTTTCCTCTGAGCTGGTCGCAGACTTACCTGTGGCTGGGCTTAGCACCAAGCAATGGGAGAAACGTTTTTGGGGAAGACAGAGTACTATCGGGTTTTGCAAGGAACAAATGCTGGGGTAGCAATGACCGAACGATCCCTGCGTAGAGAAGGTGTGGGTCAACCCCAATTAGTTTTGGCGCGAAGATTAAGTCAGAGGAAAGAAGGCTGAGTGATAGAGAGGAGGGTGGTGGGAAGAGACTGAGAAAGACTGGAGAAGGAGCGTGAGAACTTCCTAAAGCAAGCCTTGGAAAAGGTGGCAGATCAAATGCGAAGGGTAGGTAGGAAGCCTGAGAGAGAGACGGAGGCTATAATCCTAATTATCACATACATGGGACTCATTTCCTACTCAAAGCTGGTAGGGAAAAGGAAAGCGGGGTGTAAGTGAGGTGATGTGCCACCAATAACACAAAGATAACCTCTCCCACCTTCTGCAGCCCATCCAGGCAACTCCTGCTCTGCTATGGCAAGGGGGTTGCTAATGAAAAATAGATCGTAAGCTCTTACTTAATGCAAATTTTAGACAAAAAGAAGAGAACAAAGGAGTCCTCCAGGCAAAAAATGTGGGAAATTACAATCATTAATAATTTCTTCAACTCCTAACTACAAGATTTTTGGCATTTCCAAAGGGTGGCAACAAAGCTGGGGAAGGGTCTGGAGCACAAGGGTGGGGAGGAGCGGCTGGGGGAGCTGGGGGTGCTCAGCCTGGAGAAGAGGAGGCTGAGGGGAGCCCTCATCGCTCTCTGCGACTCCCTGAAAGGAGGCTGGAGCCGGGGGGGGTCGGTCTCTTCTCCCCAGTAACAAGCGATGGGACGAGAGGGAACGGCCTCAAGCTGTGCCAGGGCAGGGTTGGGTTGGATATTAGGGAAAACCTTTCCCCGAAAGGGCTGTCAGGCCCTGGCCCAGGCTGCCCAGGGCAGGGGCTGAGTCCTCATCCCTGGAGGTATTTAAAAGCCAGGTAGATGTGGTGCTTAGGGACATGGTTTAGTGGTGGGCTTGGCAGTGCTGGGTTAACAGTTGGACCTGATGATCTTAAAGGTCTTTTCCAACCTAAACGATCCCATGATTCTATGATTTTCATCAGTTTTCTGAGGCAGCATCACACTAGCTTTCCAGTCACAAAATCCACAAACCCAGAAAAAAAAAACCCGACCCTGTTTGACCACATAAACATAAGTGAAGAACTCCTCACCTCGCTCCGACCTGAATGTACCCAGAACACAGACTTTGAAAGGCCTAGAAACATCCTTGAGCTTCCTGGTAGGTGGAAAACAGCCTGAAATCACATTCTTACTGCGAAGAGTAGGAAGGACAATAAAACACACTTTGTCTTCAGGATTCATAGTCTCACGTGTTCAAATGTTGGTGTGAAAAATGAGGCCCTCATGCACATTTTTAGACCCACACTAATAAGTTGCCTGGGTTTCATGAGTCCCGAGTGCTCCTGTGCCCAGGTGAGACAGAAGCTCCAGAAGGTCTGAAATTGTTCAGAAATATAGTTACACGGTCAGCACGATTTCTGGATGCACATGCTTGAAAATGCTGCTTTTTTCTTTTTCAATAAACCAGAATGCAGAACCTTGTGCGCCATCTATTAAGCTATATAAATAAATATAGAAACAAAGGGAACTCCTAGTTCACTTCCAGAAGAGATACTGTTAGAAATCCAGACCCCACCCATGATTTCGGTGTCTGGAGAGTCCCATCTTGCACCTCAAAGCATTTCCAAGCCTGGAGTTTGATTTGGGTCTGCAGCACTTTGTATTGTTTTCTCAGGGGTGCAGCATTTTGCATGCTCTTTCCAGCAGAAATATTTTCACACTGCCCATTTCAGTTTTTATGGAGTCACAAGGCAAATTTACAGCTGAGAAATTTCTCTCTCATTCCATGCCGCCTTCCAGCTTTAACATCTGCGGGCCTATAGGCATGAAAATTTATATCCTCTTAATTCGCATCAACTTTAAATGGCTGCTAATGAAATCCCTGGGAACTGGCATGTTCCTGGGTAGATTTTTGGCTGCTGCATCAGTTCTGGCACCATGTGGCCACTGAGACCCTTCCCTGCGCTTTGCCCAGTACTCGTTGCAAGCTCAGGAACAGCATCGCTAACCCCAGGCTGAGCAGGTCTGTGTCTTCTTACCTCCTTCTCCAGCTCCATAAGTCTTGGCTTCTTTTTATAAGCCTCTAAGCCCCAACAGGACCCACCCTCTTTCAGGGCATCCCGGAGACGGGGCACGCTCATGATACCTCTTTCCCTGGAAAGGCAGCGACTGAGGAGAGAGATAAGTGGGGTCTGTTAAACCAGGGGAGTCCTGGAGAACATGGGTGAGGGATGATATCTCAGATGACAAGACACAGGGGCATCAAAAGGAGCTGCCAAGAGCAAATACCTTCTCAAGCATGCAACGTGGCACTCCAGTAGTCATGGGTCCAAGAAGTCATGGGTCCAGTAGCTGGGTCCAAGAATGCAGCTACACAAATTCAGCAGTTAAACATCAAACCAGAGCTGTTTGGCTCAGAAATCCCATGAATTGCACGTTGCTGTATGGTTGTTTCAGGAGCATGCCTGCCCTGCTCTTCCACAGCTTCCCTGAGCATCGTCCCCAGCCGCACGCCCCGCACAGCCACGCTATGGTGTTGTTCCCTACAAGCTCAGCAAGCGGCTTGAGCTCCATCTCCCCCCCTTCAGCTGTGTTCTCCCTCCCAGACCAGGCACTCAAGCTTCAAATCTCCAGCAGCAAGTCCATTTTGAGAGGCTTTGTAGCCCCTCACCACTACCTACCCAGCGCTGAGCACAGCAGATGTCGGCCAGTGCTTTCTCGTCGCTGCAGCAGGAGATCGGGTGTGACTTACTGGGAACCATCCTGCCAGCAGTGCTTGCAAAAGAAAAAGTGATCCCAAACACGTTGTCTGAGAAATCCCATGCTTTCTGTGCCCCAAGGCTGTTTACCAGCTCAAGCCCTTTGCAGGACTCTTACATGTAGTTTCTAGAGCCCAGCTGAAGCCCAGAGCTGCTCAGACTGGGGCAGTTCAGGGCACACCCAGGAGGAACCACTCTTGAAAGTACGTTAAAAGCAAGTGGAGGGGCCTACAGACATTAGGAAATACCCGAGTGGGATTTAAGTGCCTTCAGCAGGGTATGTGTTAACCCGAGACACCTGTGTGCTCCTCTGGAGATGATAGCCTCTATGCTTTTGTGTCTGTGGGGCTAGCCATGATCCCCTCTATGCAAACAATAAGGGACCCCCCCCCGGTTCTCTTTGCTGGCCATCTTGCTTCTGCAGTAGAAGTTCATGTTCACGCTTTGTCTTGGAAACCATCTTGACTTTGCCTTGTTTTTACACTTCGGCAGCACCAGAACACGATGCTCTCTGAAAATTAAAAGCATAGGCTGGAACAGAGCAGGGCACAAGGATTTTAGAACAAAGGACCCCGCCGTCCCTGCTTGGCAATGGCAATGCTGCTGTACGGCATCTGCACTGTCCCCTCACCTCCCTGCCGAAGCTGGGAAGCCTACCTGAGAAATTCAGTGGGAATTCACACAGTTATGGCTGCTGGAGACCTTGCA
The DNA here is from genome assembly GCF_047370975.1 of Nipponia nippon. NCBI lineage: Eukaryota > Metazoa > Chordata > Aves > Pelecaniformes > Threskiornithidae > Nipponia > Nipponia nippon. The sequence continues at coordinate 23,075,696 of NW_028262313.1, forward strand.
AGAGGCTGTAGATGACAAGAAACAAGAGAACAGCATGGTTTCAGTTAAAAACAGGCTGGGTAGTGTTGATCCCTAGTTGCCCAAACTGGGGGTAGCACCATGACCCTCCCAGCTGCCTGTCCCGGCATCCCAGACCTCCTGCCTCTGGGGTTTGTAGACAGAGAGACAACCAGGCGGTTGTGTCAGCGAAATGGCTCCCTCTGGAAGGAGGCAAGATGCCATCTTCTACCCAGCGAGCGGGGACCCCGAGCAAAGCCTTGTGGAAATGAAAATCAGGCACCAATCCCTTTGCTACCATTAACGTCCAGGGAAGAAACGCAGGCATACCTGTGTCCACGTGTAAAACTGTGTGCAGGCTGCCGGCAGGGACGGGCGGCCCTGCAACGCTTCGGATTTTGCAGCTGAAGGGTTGAATGCAGATATTGGGTCTGCATGGGGCAAACAAGAGAGAAGAGCCGGAGGTGTCCCCGCAGGCGAAGGGAGAGGAAAGGGGACGGTGCAGCAGCAGGAGCCCGGCGCTTGGCCCCGCCGGGCGCCAGCAGCTCTTTGAGCAGCTCCAGTAAATAGATGTATTTTTTTTTCTTTCTGAGCCGTAAAGGAAACCTGTCTCTTGTAGGCTATTTGGTGTGGGCAGAGAGGAACGAGAACCTTGTGAGAGGCCAGAAAACGATGTCTTCGGTTCTGGCCGTGCTGCATCCCGCTAATGATTTGCTCCCTCGGCACCTGGCGCAGTTACACACCAGACACCCCACTCCCCGGCCGTGCTCCCCATGTCGTCCCTCCGGCACCCACCACTTCTCCACCCCGGTTTTACGGCGGAGCCGGTGCCTCCCCCTCGCATTTGCCTTCTGCACCAATATGCTTTTTTAAAAAATTATTTCTATCTCCATCCAATTTCATTCCTTTTTTTTGCTCTCTTTTCCTCGCCTTCTTTCCAAACCGAGAATTTTCAGCTCCGGGTAGGAATGGCCAAAGTGTAAATTCAGAGTTTTATTACATGGCCTTTTGCAGCCTGGCATGCAGCATTCAATTTGGAGCGGAGTGTCCTAGCTCTGTTGCATGCCGAGATCTGTTGTCCAGATGAATTAATTCCAGATTATATGTGGGTGTGGACTTCAGCTGGGCAAAATTTGGATACCCTGGTTTAGTCATTATTCTCTGATGAATCTCTTGGTGACAGTCTTTGCCCCTATTGTTCTGAGGTGAGCCCCATGGCAAAAAATGTGAAGGCAAGAAACAAAAGAATATAAAGAAAGGTTACGAAATCAAATTCAGTAAGGCAGGGTTATTGTCCCTCCATTCTGCCTCTTCTGTCCTCCATTTGAGATTGGATTTTGCAGGAAAAAAACACCCGTAGGACAGGCAGATGGAGTTTGCAGGGCAGGTTGTGGTGGGGAGCAGGGGCCGGCAGCTGTCCCACCGCGCCTCGCTGGCCGGCGAGCAGCATGCTGGGACCTGGACGGCCCAGATTAAACCGCAGAGAAAGGGAGGAGGAAGTTATCATCAATTCTTAACATTTTATTTCTTTACTGGGTTAAACAAGGAGCGGAGAAAACCTCTGCCCCAAAATACAACAGAACTGAAAGCATTACAGGTACAGAGACTATTGAACACAGAGAGTAGTAGGATAATATTTTTAATACAACTGAATTATAGCATGGGTTTGTGTTTTTGTTGGGTTTTTTTGTTTGTTTTCTGTCAAACCATTTTGGAAAATAAATGTAATAGGAACTAGTGCAAAAAAGTTCTAAACATGAAGCACAGTGTATAAAATGGCATAAGAAAACTGTCCCCTCAAGGACACAGTCACTTTCTTATGACAGAGGGGAGAAAGAGAAACAGAAGGGGGGTGGGAACAGAGAGGGAGGGCCCGGGAGGCAGAAGAGGAAAGCTGGAAAGAAAGAGAAACCGGGCAGGGGGATTAGAAAGAATATTTTGACTTCAGCAGTATGGTTTTTTTGTTTTCACCTCGCCACCGTGTACTGTAAAAGGACCTTTTTTTTGTAGGTCTGAGCTCTGTAACCACCGATATTTCACAAGCACTTGAGAAGGGTTCGGTCACAAGCAGCCTGGTCACACACACGCACAGGCAAAGCCATCCCGGCGGGGCTCCTCCACGCCCTGCTGAGGTCCCCCTGCGCCCCTTGCGCCTGCTGGCGTGCCAGGACCCCCCAGCCCGGCCCTCGCCGGCAGCAGAGGGGCAGAGAGACCTCGCCTCGGCTGCCAGAACCAGCATCACCCAGAACAGCATCGCCCACAACCAGCATCGCCCAGAATAGCATTGCCCAGAACCAGCATTGCCCAGAACCAGCATTGCCCAGAACAGCATCGCCTAGAACCAGCATCCCCCAGAACAGCATTGCCTAGAACCAGCATCACCCAGAACAGCACCTCCCAGAACAGCATCTCCCAGAACAGCATCGCCCAGAACCAGCATCGCCCAGAACCAGCATCACCCAGAACCAGCATCTCCCATGCTCCGAATGGAGACGGGCAAGAGGGCAAGGACGCTTGCTTTGGGGCTCTCTTCAGTTCTCTCCCTTAAGACGGTTCCCGTTGAACGGCAGCATTTGCTTTTCTCGCTTTGCAGCATCCCTGCTGGACCAGTGCATTTAATTTCTTCCAAATTTGAACTCCCACGAAGGCGGGGGAGCATCTCTGGTTTTGAAGGCATCCCGCAACTGTGGTGTCTGAATGTATCGGAGGCTGGAAGAAGCTGGGTTCATTTTGCTTTGGAAAAGAAAATAGAGCTTGGTTGGAGGGATGGCTGGGGACACCCACCACCGGCTGAGGACCCAGAGAAGAAGCCACGCTCCCTCCCAGGCAGCAATGCCTCGGCAGAGAATTCCCAAAAGGAAGGTGCCCAGGCGGTTCCCAAGGTGCGTTATCCTGGACTGGAACCGTCCTGGTAAGAAAGGCGGCTCTCCAACGTGCTTTCACCACGGAGCCGCTCAGCCTATTGCCCCCAAGAAATTGGCTGGATGCTATTTTAAGTAGAGCTGGTTGGAATTCCTTACAAATTGCTATTCTCTCCGAATCCACTGCCACCAGTTCCAACTGTGCAAGCAGAAAAAGTGTGATTGATTTTTTTTCGTTTTATTTTTTGAAAATGAAAGGTTTTGTGGGAAAGGGCTGTTCTTGATACATGTCTCAATTTGAAAAAAATCAGTCATAATTATCATATGGCTTGTTTTGACAAGTTTCAAAATAAAAAAAAATAACTGTCTGGCTTGAAACGACTTTTTGTTTTGCAACTCAAGCACGTACAGCTCCCAAATACGTTTAAAAATGGTAAAACCAACCCCAAATTTCATAAGCCAAACCTAATTTTTTTTTTTTTTTAAGTTTCAGTTTATAACAAGCGAAGTTGTCGACTTCCTGGGCTGAAAAAGGATCATCGTAAAATGCTGACGAGGCTGGAAACCGCTCCTGACCTTGTTTCGAACAGAAGTATTGGATACGCAGGCGATGAAGGGAAGCGGGAGGAACGGTGTTCAGGAATGCAGCCCACCCCCTGCCCGTGAACACCCCGTCCTGCGAGCAGGGGCTGAGAGCTTTGATAAAATCCCAATAACTTTTAAAAGGAATTACTTTTTTTTTTTTTATGATCCTTATTTGAAAATTATTTATCCTTTGCAGATGGCCACAGCATTTGCTTTGCTCCCTTCGTCCCAGAAGGGCGGAACGGTGGGTCCCTTTGGGAACTGCCCTGGCGATGGCGGTGACCTCCCTTGCGGGGTCTGGGCGCAGCTCTGCAGAGCTGGGGTGGAGCTCAACCCCCTCCTTCCCCTTCGCTCCGTGCTCCCCACCCGGAGGGACCAGCATCCCCCAGATACGGCCCAGGAGGTGGCGGCTGCGCATCCCGCACAGGCCACGCTGCAGGCGGCAACGGGTGGGACCCCCCAAGGACCAGCCCACGGGTGGCGGAGCGAGCCCCCTTTTTCAGAGCCCCGCTTTTGGGAGGATGCTCTTCTCCGCTCAGCTCGTGGGGAGAACAGTTGGTGCTGGCTTCGTTGTTTGAGATGGAGCCTGGGGGCTAGGGCTGCCAGGAGGGTGCAAAACACCCGGATTTTCAGCAGGCAGGTCCTGCCTCGGCTGGCCCTCGGATGAGCAGAGCAGGCTTTCCCGACCTCCCCCCCCCCCGCAGCGATGCCCAGGACTGGAAGCAGTCGCCCAAAGAGAAGACCCAAAAAGAGCTGCTGAAAAGCTTCGCTCCTGAAATAAAACTAAATGATGCTTGGACCTGTGCAGCCCTCCCTGAACTGCCGTGATCCAGGAGCCCTGAACAGGCTCCTCCCGGGGGAGAAGGGGCGATCACAGGGTTTCCTAACGTAGGTGCCTCTGTCACCCCGCTGGGCTGCTGGCTTTGATGGGCTAAAGGAGATTGTCGGTAACGTCCTGCCTAAACATCAGCCGCTGCCCTTCCTAGCCTTTCAGGTATAACTTAAGAGAGATTTATACCCCCGCAGATGGCAAGACGCAGGGCAGCTCAAAAAGTCTATAAACAAAATTGTCTGCCACATCGCATAGACTTTAATAGGGATTTTCGCAGAATCCGAGTGTTTCTGTCCTGATTTTGTCTCTACCAAATTCTATAGGCGTTCCTTTCCAGGGTGGTAGCGAGGTATCATATTCTGATTTATCACAAGCCGCTGCATGACTTTCTGAGGGCAGAGCCTTCGACCCCGCAGCTGAGCCCCTCGCTGTGGGACGGGGGGACCCTGCCTCACCGGCGGCGTGAGCGGCCCCGCTCCCTGCTGTAAATCACCCACCTCCCCTGCAACGGCGGCACGGGGAGACCTCACCGGCCAGAAGGGACGGACAGAGCTCGGCCACGGCAAGCTCCATCGCATCGCCGAGGAGGATCCTGCCCCGGGAGCAGCAGATATCAGGGATTTTCTTTTTTCTTTTTTTAAACGCGGGCAGAGGAACCGTCTCTCCCAGCATCGCCTGCAGTCCTGAGTGGCAGTGAATGAACTGCCCTGACATCTCCTATTGAAGCAAAGCAAAATGTGTTGAACAAAAACCATTTCAAGATGTTTTCTGAGTGTTGCCAAGTTACTCAACATGTTCTGCTTTAGTTGTCAGATGCTTTCAAAGCGATTTCCCTAACTCAGAGCACGAATGGTGAGGGCTCTCCCTGGGAATCTTTTGCCTGGGGCTACCATGGATCTGTATTTTCATAAGAAAAAGGCTCAACTAATGATTAATCTTCACCAGAGGAAGCAGGGCCTTTCTTTGGGATTTTTCTTCAGTTATTTTTAATTAATTTGTACAACTGGCAGTTACATTAAAGTGCAAAACCCAGGACTAACGCTCCAGCCGGGCAGGATCCGGCTACCTTTCCTCCTGCAGCCCCATCTGCTCTGCCCGCTCCCTGCCCGCTCCTGCCTGCGGACCCTGCGGGACGGCATCATCCCCGGCTCCCCGGGGCAGAGAAAGCCTCCTGCCAGGGAGGGCAGGGAGGAATTGCTGCTTTCCAACGGGCATTTTTCTCCAAGCAGAGAGAATTGTATCCACTGAAGGAAAGGCTGGGTTTTACATATTAATCCCAACGCGTGGCGCCTTCTTTGGGGAGAAGAAATGAGATCGTTGAATGAAAAGGAGAAAGCACCTTGGTGCTAAATTCACGGTAGGATAAATCCTGGTGTTTTCCAAGGCAGCTGCAGGAGCGCGGCTCTGCCAAGGGCCCCTGCTCCCAGGGCTGCGCTGGGCACAGGGGGGCTCGGGCTGAGCGTACCTGCGTGCACGGGGCAAGAAACCCTTTCTCTCCTTATGGCAGGCACATTCACTCCATGTTTTAATAAAAATAAAGTCAGTGGCATTAACCGAGACAATGTTAATGTCTCCTTTCTGGATTTTTCTCTCGTATAGCAAAGGGAAAGCTAATATGGATGGAGGATTATTAAGGTTGTAATGTCAGACCAAAGAGAAGATTTTTATCCGACGGCCTTATAATGCTGGACTGCGACATACACCGCTTCCAGCTGCTCCGTCCTGTTCTGTGAACAGCCTAGTCTGGATTCATTTAACGAGATTGGCAAAGTGTTGAATACAGCATATGGTGCCCTAAAACCACAGAACTTATTGACAGCAGCCCAGACTCGCTAAATAAAAGAACTCCTTCCAAAAGCCTTGGTCTGTGAAGACTCAGCACTTTCCTTCCAGTCACACTAGGTAAAATCCCTGCCAGCTCGGCTCTGCACCCCGCGCGCTCCCCCTGCCCGCGGAGCCGGCATCCTCCCTGCCGACCCGGCACGTTAGCCTCACATGGACACCTCCTGGGAAGCCGCCGCTTGGAAACGTGCACACCTCCACCGCCTACAGCGTAACTGCCCTGCAGAGCCTCCTCGCTCCCCGGCTGACGAGGCCGATGCAACTACACCCCCTCAGTAATCACATTAAATACCCCATTTTTTAAATGGCTCAGCTTTCAGACCATCCACTGGGATGTAGCGTGGGCTCCCTGCCTCCTGAAATGAAGCTCATCAGCCGATGCGATGTGAGGTGAAGACGTTCATCACAGCTCCCAGCTTATTCCAGCAAAACCCTGCCAGCCTCCCCTACTCCCTGAAGATAACCCGGGCCATTTGACCTCACTCCCGCAGCTCGGTGGAGATCACCCATCGCAAAACCTCCGCACTCGGTGCCACCAGAACCCGCCTGAGCCTGGACTGACCCCAATGCCCCGCTCCGCCGCTCTGCTCGCCGGCAGAACAGCTTCAGAGGGGCAGGCACCCCTCCAGAATGGGGTTGGCATGGAGTTTGGGCAGGCGGCGCAGAGGAGCGCGCCCGTGCCGCCGTGCCGCCTGCGACTGCGCAGGCTTGGGCACTGCTCGGCCTCTCACCAGCAGACAATGAATAGGGCCGGTGACTCAGGGCCACTTGCTGACGCACCACACTGGGCTATTCTTCTCTCTCTAGATGAGTCGTTCAAAGACGGGATGCAGCCTATCTCTGAGAGAGGCGCCTGGAATTAGCTTAACTCTTGGTCGTACATGAAAAATCTAATTTCCTGAAGAAGGGACTGGATCCGGCTGTCTCGAGGCAGGCACAGGACTGTGCTCCCTCCCTCGGTCTGGCTGTATGCTTTTGCTAGTCACCAAAGCAGCTACACAACTCATTTCTTAGAGGCAGAGCAAATGGAGGCGTCGGATCCCTATTTGCTGAACTGTTGCACATCCAAGTTTTCAGACTGGTGTAAACTAGACTGAAAATACACGGATGCAGTGAGGAATAGTTAAATGAGAATGGTCCTACCTTTTCTGGGTAGCAACAGCAAGGAAATCTGCTGGGGAAACACTCTCTGCATCTTCCATGAGCACCACCTCTCCCAGCCCACCAGCCCCGGGATGGAAGGTTGACAGCCTTTGTATCTGCAGGACTTTGGTAACAGGCAACTGATAACTTGTAAACATCACCCCAAAGCTCTGAGATTCAAGTCAAAGCAGAAATCAAACATTCAGCTGCTTCTCAGAGCCTCTTTGGTCTGGAAATGGGCTGGAAATGTCAGGAAACCTGTCCTTCCCATGAGATGCCTGGTCCATCCTTCTTCCAGCCGGGTAGGAAGCAGCTTTGCTGATGGGGCTCTGCTTGGGTTTGCCTCACCTCAGCAGACCAGAAACCACAAAACTCTTACAGTTCTCAACTCTGTGACTTCTTAGACCCTCACAGGGATCAGGGATCGGTTCGAGATGCAGCAGGACGTTCCTCCTGCTCCATCCCTGCCTCCCAGCAGGGCTGCAGCAATCCACCCTGGGCTCTGCTGTAGGCTCCCCTTCAAGAGCCTAGAAACAGAGGGACCATCACACGTCCTCCGTAGGCAATGAGCATGTTCACATCCATATCGCGACCAGGACATTTTGCAGCTGACTCATGCTAAAACGCACCCTCCTCCTTCCCCTTGCCCACACCCAGAATGAACTTTCTTGTCTCTGGTGCCCGGCCCGGAGGCGCAGCGCCATCCCCCATCCACCACCTTGCAGCATTCATGCTGGGAGCAGTTCCTGGTGGATGGGTGGAGAGTTTGGGAGTTTCCTAGGACAGCGGGATCTGCTGTCTGTTTGGGGCTGAATTTCTGGATATGCTGAGCTCAGGTTCAAAAAAGAAACCAAGCGAGCCAAACGAGGCTGCACCAGCCAGCACCTTGCCTGGCCAAGTCCAGCTGTCCCCGCTGGGCTCCTAGAAATTTTCTGATCTGGGGGCATTCATGGATAGAAAGTATTCACAGAAACTCTCTTTCCCAGCTGGGCTTTATTAGCGCCTCTTCTTTGTGTGGGAGACTCTCCCTACAAGCCAGATTTCTCCAGCCCTTTTGCCCAGTCTTTCTGCCACCCAGTCGATGATTTGTAGCTGGGAAGCAGGGAAGGATGCCTCTCGACACCCTCCATCCAGTTGTTACCCTCGCTCAGCCTGCGCACTGCTGGAGTCACATCTCCCTCACTCCTCTCGCAGACCAGCCACCCCAGTCAGGAAAGAAAGCAAAAAAGGTTAAACCAACTCATCAGGACGTTTGGGAAAGTGGGACACGGGAATGCTGGGGATGTCCTTCCTGCTCCGTGCCTCCTCCCTCCCTCTCCACCTCCTTGCACAGAGGAGCAGGAGAGGCGAGGCTGGAGGAGCAGGCTGGGACGAACCCCGAGTAGTACCACAGTGTAGCATAATAGCGTCCCACTCCCGTCCCCCAAATCCCATCAGTGAGGGGGATGCCACGCTGAGGACGCTGCACCCCACGAGGATGGTTCTGCCTTCAGCCGCTGGGCTTTTGGACAGGAGGGGGGGCAAGGCTTTGCCGAGAGGCGCTGCCTCCCTGCCTGCCTGGCCCTTCGGGATTTACAGACCGAGGAGGAAAAGGAATGGTCTGTCAAACCCTTGGCACGCCGCTGGCAGGTAAGGTGTGGGTGCCCAAGGCACTCGCGGCAGGCGGCCGGGAGATGCGCGGCAGTCCCAAGGGGACACCTCTTCTGAAGGGACCCCCTCCCCTCCGCTCCCCCCACCCCCGTGCCGTACCTTCCTGCGCCGGCGCCTCGGCGAGGCCGGGCACGCCGCACTGCCTGGCTGCTACTGACCGAACCCTTCTCAAAGCCGAGTCCCGCAGCCCTGTGCGCATTAGAGACTCTTCATCACGGGGATGCCCCGCGGCGAGCAGCTCTTGGGGGTATGTGCAGGGGGGTGTGTGTGTGCATCACCCCCAATCCCGTGCCTCCCATTGGAGGAATAGCATGTGCCCCCCTTAGTGGAAAAAGATCTGGCATTCTTCTTGGAGGTCAGCTTTCCCCTCCGTGTCACTCGTCCCGTGCCACGCTCTCCTCCAGGGCGGGCAGGGCCTCCAGGCTGAGCCCTCCGCCGGCCGCCCCGCTGCCGCCGTGCACGCTCGAGAAGGACACCATGGTGTGGAGAAGCATCAGGACCAGCACGCACAGTCTGATCCTGCTGCTGCTGAGGCGAGACCCTGCGGAGACCGGCAGCAAGGATGGGGAGTGGGGCTGGTGGTACTGGTGGTGGTGGTGGTGGTGGTGGTAGAGGTGGTAGTGGTTCTGCCGCTGGTGATGCAGGTGGGGGTCGTGGCGGTGGAAATGGAGGGACTCTGACGCTGTGGATTTGGGGGATGTGTTGTCGTTGCTGTCTGGGGGGTGGTCGCAGGAGTCCCATTGCACCTCGCAGCACTTGGCCTCCTCGTCAGGCAGCTGGTTCTCCAGCAGCCCTGTGGGAAGGAAGTGGAGGAAGAGGAGGGCATCAGCGGGAGACCGCGGACAGGGCTGCAGAGGGACCGAGCCCCAGTGTCGGGCAGAGCCTGAGAACCAGGATGCCCAGAGACCCCCCGGGACCGGCCCCCAGTGGGGCTGCGAGCCTGCGCGGACCAGCGTGCAGGCAGAGACCACAGCCCTGGCATGTGTTCAGGACACCCCAAACGCTGCTTGTAGCAGTTAAATGTCCTGGCCCTGCTTTAATCCCGTCACCTTCAGCCCCTTACATGCCTGCTTTAGCTTTCAGTTAGAGGTAGGGCTTTCATTTCCCGCACTAGGCTGCGGGCTGTTGCCGTGCCTCCATTAACCACTCACACCTCACCCCCAGACGGCCATGTTTCGGCAGTCAGGCAGCGCTTCACATGTTTGCATGTTGTACCTCCTCCCCTTCCACCCCAAAAACCCTTCAAAATCTGGCATATGGCTTGCAAAGCGTGATGGGGCTCATCAGCACCCACCCCTGCCCTGTCCCCGCGTGCGCCCCGGGGTGTGCAGGAGCCCAGCCCCGCTCCCCGGACCTCCTTACCCGTACAGATGAAGCCAGGCAAACCTCCATAGATCAGCTCGTCATTGTCCGGTAACACAAACGGGCACCTGGTCTGCACCTCCAGGCAGTATTGCTTGCATGGGATCCGGTGTCGGCACTGTTGTTGGGTCACGTTGAAATACTCGGAGCACAGCCAGGCCTTGTAGACAGCCTAGGGGAAGGCACCGAGAGGGACACGTCACCCCCCAAACGTCGGGGCAGCCGAAGCATTGCAAAGACACGGGGTGAAAGGGGAAGGGAGACCACCTCGTAGCTCACACGAGACGTGTGTCAGTATATCGGGGTCGCTTACTGAACTCACCGATCAATTAAAATAAATCGCTAAAGTGTTGGGACTGTGGAACTCACCTAACAAACTAAACCCACCACAAAAATAAAGCTGATTAACCACATGGACTAACGTCCCCGACAGACAGGCACTGCGACAGACCGCGGTGACTCTGCCAAGACCGGTGTGCCCGAGAGCTTGGTCCATCACGCGAAAAATTCAAGCGCCGCTTATCGCCCGTCCCAGAGCATCCTCCTCCTCCCCAAGACACCCCGCCACTCCCCTGGGGCGGGGTAGGGATTTACGCCTCCTCTGGAGCTCTTTGGTCCCCATCAGCTCTGAACATGGGACAGCAAAACAGACTGGGGGTCCAAATTCATTGGGAATTTCCAAAGGTCTCTGCCTGCTGGAAAAGCTGCCGGCCAGAAGCAGGCAGGCACTGCACGCAGCTGCTGCAGCCGCAGGCTCATCCGTCTCTGCCACCGAATAACATCTTCCTCACCTCCCCCACCCATCTGCCTGTTCTGGGGGAGATTCCCAGTTCATGGAAACCTGGCCCTTGTCACTGCACTGTTTCTTTTGGCTCCAAGGGGCAGACCCTGGGGGGAAGACGTTCATTTTACAGGCATATTTTGACACTCCATGTACCAAACAGCATCACAGGTACCCCTGTGCTCTCCGCTTGGTTAGAGCTGCACCTGGCAACATTTCCAGAAGCAAAAGCAACCTGGGGGTTCACCTGCGACCACAGATGCAAGGCTGTGCCACAGCCCCTGCCTCTCCAGCCCTGGTCCCCTGTCCCCGGTCCCCCTCCCTCAGGTCTGCCACCATGGACAATGGAGCTTTCATCTGCAGCTGAGATGACCATGCTCAGCATCTGCAGCTGAGATGACCATCCTCAGCAGAAACCAGCTCTTGAAGAGAAAGAGGCGGTGGTTCCCTTCCACCCTCTGTGCGTTCGTGCCCATCGCAGCCAGCCGGGCACAGCCCAGATGGCTTCGGTTAGGACCCTATCTCCCGCATCTCCCTTTATCTCCCGAGCATCAGGCACGGGTGGAAATTGTTTGTCTTCCCTCGCTGTAAAAGGGAGGGAGATCTCTTGTTTCTCATGGTCAGCAGTCATTCCTCAGCCTGCAAGAACCCATGACGCCGCTGGGATGAGCAGCACCCTCCCTGGCGCTTCCAGCTCATCTATGAATGTATCTCGGCACTAGCGGCAGAGTGAAGGTCATGTTAATGACCACATCCAACTTCCTTTGAAACCAACTAGAAAGGACTCCCCGCGATTCAAAGGGGATGAATTTCCCTCCTCGGCGTGCTTGGAGAAAACCCTCTGCTCCTCCTTCCAGCTGCAGTTTTATTTTCTGGAGGCTTTAAAAACATCGCTTCTTTGTTTCCCCATGTTCCCATAGATTCTTATCATCGTTTGTTTGGACCATGGTACTGTCTCAGGATTAAAGCTGGTTGGGAAATTCTTGGCAAGTTATTTTAGTTTCTTTATTTTTTTCCTGGAAAATGCCAAATCATGAAAACCAGAATTTTCATGGAAGCATGTTAATTTTGGTGAAACTTTCATCACGAAAAGTTTAATCGGGACCAGAACACAATATAGGGAGCAAGCCTTTCAGAGCAGTCAATAGCCCTGTGGTCAGAGCTTTCAGCTGGGATGTGGGAAATTCAGTCCTGCTTTTTCTCCCTGGCCCATTAGATGTTAATTACTTAGACAAAGTGGAACGGCTCCAGAGAAGGGACTGAGCGTGGGGACACAAGCGGGAGGGAGAGCTTCGAGGTCTGGATCTGCATCTGCCTGAGGTGACATCCCTGGGGCCGAGGAGGAGGAGGAGGGAGACGGGCAGGGCGAGCACAGCCCCTGCTCCAGAGGTGCCACAACCCCAGCTCCAACCCATGTCTTCCCCACCGGCCTCCGCGCCCGCGGGGATGGCATCGGGAGCAAGGGGACGGTGGGACAGTGAGGGGGACACAGAAGGGCTCCTCGGCGGGGTGGCACGTGATGTTCCGCAAGCGCGATAAGCTTTTCTCCTTTGGGAAAGCATCTATCACTGCTCTCCGCGGGACCTCAACAGGACGTGAAGGAGGGTCAGACATCTCAGTGGGCAGCGACACCTTACGACAGATAGGACAGAGAACCAGAAGGTACGAAATGGGCTTCAAACCAGCCACCGACTGTCCAGGACTTAGCCAGATGCGACACATCCTTACTTTGGTCGGAGGACTCGGCAAGTCCCTGCCTCGACACAACGCTGTTATTTACACATGACTACAGACGCACGTGTAATTGGGAACAAAACGGAGAGGTCCCTGCCTCAAAGAGCTTGCAGCTGCAAAGACACGCTATGCGATAGCCCGAAACGTGGGGATGAATCCGGGAGGGACGTACGAGGATGGTGACTGAGGCACGCGGCCCCAGAAGAGCAGGCAGCTGCCCTGCAGGCAGCCATCCCGCAGGCAGTGGCCCCAGGCAAGGGCCCCCCCGCAGGCAGGGGCTCTGGCTCACCGGGCTGAAGGCAATGCCTTCCCCTTCTCCCTGTTAGAGGGCACAGGCGTCTCACCGCAGCCCACCGGGCCAGGCAGGCAGCGGGCAGGCAGCGGGCAGGCAGCGGGCAGGCAGACAGACTTGCCCCCAGAAAGCACTCCCGTGGAAATTGCTATGAAACACGTTTTCCAAAGAGTTTCTAGGTCTATTGGAGATTTAAGGCATTTGGGGTGGGGTGAATTTCCTTAATTTCAATCTTCTAAAAATTAGTTATTATTTTAATTATTAGTAATTACCTGAGTGAGTTATTTGGGCTGCCTTTATAGGCAACAGAGAGAGGGCATCCTGAGGACAACACATCCCTCTGAAGCACCAGGGTACCCCCAGCACCCCAGAGCGAGGGGGCTGGGGGTGCTGCTCTCCTTCCCTGTTGACTGCAGAGGATTTCTGAAAGCAAGTGTTGATCAGCTGCTTGAATTTTAAATGGCTGAAGTTGGGTGGGATGAATTCCCCCCCAAGTAACAAAGTTTTCAGGATTAAACACTGGATGCATTAACTACACCACAAACAGCCTGCAAAATTAAACAAGAATTAAGATAAACACCAGAAAAAGATACCTTGCCACTCACTTTTTGTGATCATTTGGGCTTTTTCTACGCAACGTCTGCCAGTCACATAGCACCAACAGTGTCCTGCCACTTAAGCCTCTCTCTTGCACACGCTCTTCAGTGCTCCATGGCAATGAACGATAAATAGCAAAGAGGTGAAGCACATCGTTTAGACACAGCTCACAGCGTTATATTCGCTCACAAAAATTCTGCTGCAAATGCTGAGTGACAGCACATGCAACAGCAGGCCCCAGCATCCATCCACAAACAGGTCATGGACGGGAAGGGGATCAAATCTGCAAGGCGATCCACAGCCAGCACCCTGCCCGGGGCCGGCAGCGGTGGGTGCTCCCCTCCCCGGGAGCTGCTCCACGCTTCCCTGGGTCCCAAACCCTTCAGCGCTGCCAAGGGGACACAGAAGTGCCGCACGTGGACCCTCACAAGAGAAAAGTGATGTCTGCAGGGTGACTGCTCGTTAAGGACAAGGTCACACATCCTCCCACCCAGCAGCCCCAGGGTACCTCCCCGAAGCCCAGCACAGCCTGCGCGGACCCGGACGGGTACCGCCGGCATGCCCGGCCCCGTCTGCCAGCCTGGAGGGGGCGGCTGGAAGGACCAGACGGGACCCATCAAGTCCATCCCTCCCGCTCACCTTGTTTTCCAGGCCCTCAGCTGGCTTAGCGTTAAACGTCTCCATCAGTGGGACTTTCTCACGTTTCCCGAGGAGGTTGTTTAACGCTGAAAGCACTTATCTCCCTGCCTACAAGTTTTCCTTCATACTTGACCTACATTTTTCCATCCAAAAGTTCATTCCCTTCAATCATTCCATAAACCATCCATCTCCCTCCTCTGTGTTTACACATTTCTAATATTTGCAGATGTATCATGCTCCCCGTTTAGTCATAACTTAGGCAAGCTCGACTGATTTACTCTCACGTTTCCTGCGAGTCTCCCTCCCAGCCCTTTAATCATCTCTGACTCTCCCCCGCGCTGCTTCCCAGGCCCCCGCCGCGTTCACAGCTCCCACCTGGGGACACGTGGAGCCCGGCGAGGAGGGGTGCTACACCGGGTCCCCTGCCAGGGGACCGTGGCTGTCACCTGCACTGTCCCAGCTCCAGCTTTGGGCCACAGCAACGCGTGGTTCGGCCCCACAGGCAGAAGGGGCAGCTGGCGCCAGAGACTCCCAAAAGCTTGGTAGGAAGGAGCTTGGGCTTACAGAATCACAGAATTGTTTAGGTTGGAAAAGACCTTCAAGATCATCAAGTCCATCCGTTAACCCAGCATTGCCAAGCCCACCACTAAACCACGTCCCTAAGCACCACATCTACCCATCTCATCCCATTCTCCTGCAGAAACACAGCTTGCACAAGCAGACTCTGCGTAGATCTGCACGTTTTTGCCCCCAAAACGTTTCTGTTGACTCCTATCGGGAAGTTTGGCAGAGGGCTGGGGTCTCAGACAACGACATTCCCGTGAATTTAATGGAAACACTGAGTGAAAGGCTGCAAAGAGCTGGTGATGCTTCAGCCACCAGAGAGGGCAGAGTTGGGGCTCTCACCTAGAAACTGCGACCAGGCGCTGGGATCTCCCGGCTGCTTTCCCTTTTCCCTTTCCTTTCCAGGCACCCACCTGCCCAGAGGGAAGCATCGGGGCCGTGCAGCTGCCCCGGTCCCAGCCAGCCCTCGCCTTGCCGAGCCGCGGGTCCTCCGGGAGTTGCAGCAGGCGTTCCCGCAGCTGTGCATGATGGAAACTGCCCACGTCTCTTCAAAAATAAAGACAGCGAAGACCCGCTGGTGCCACACGGCTGGCAGCTGCCCCGCTCCGCTGGGATGAGATTCGGGCAGATCTCTAGGAGACGCCGGCATCCTCCCGTCACGCATCTGCAAAGATCAGTGTCACAGGCAAGGAGCAAACTCCCCGGGATGCTCAGGCAGCAGACTTACAGCTTCGGCTTTTCAATATCTCTGAGCTTACCCCACACAACCTGCTTTCTCTTGCCATTATAAATTATATAAACACCACATATAAAGAATTTAGGACAAGCAGAAATTTATTCTCTGCTTAAATCAACGGGGAAAGCTCGCTGTTTTCCAGCCTGGCCCTTTACGGTTTCCTCAGGAAGTGAGTTTGGCCGCAATCAGCATTTCTTCCATTCTGTTTTTGCTTTTGGCTGATCTCCAGCCTGGCCAAGTAAATATAAGTGACCTGAACTCCAAGAAGCTCTATTTCGGTGCCCTCTGCCTGCATTTTTAGCTCAGAGGACTGGGTAGGTGACTCCAAGAAAGCACAAGGAGTTTTGCTGCCTAGGAAAGCGGCCAACTTCAGACACCCAATTTATATGTGAGGAGGAGGACAGGCTATCTATCTGCATCTGAATTTTGCAGGTGTGCCGAAATACCCCATCATAAAAGACATTAAAAAGAAACAAAATGAACTGGATTTCCAATAGCTCTCTAATTAAGCTACCTCTCTGCTCACGCTTCCACCGATATCTGAAAGCAGCAGTCAGAGGGATGGCCTTTTCGCAGGCGCTTCTGTGCCAGATTGAGTTCCTCGCTGCCTGCACTTCTGCTGCCTGCACTTCTCCCGCTGCCTTCTGCCAGTACCAGGATAGCACCCCCCATCAAACAGCTTTTCCAGAGTCCTTTGGCGTTCTTAGTATTTCTGCACAAAGGATGTACTCATTTTTTAAAGTAATTTGGCCGTTTCAATGCCAATTTAGTTGCTGCCAGTGGTTTGTAAACACTGGCATTGCCTGTTGAACCACCCCAGCTAAATTTCGGGAGAACCAAGGGGCAGGGATGGAGGAGCATCCTTGGGATGCAGCACCTTTGCAGAAGACGCAGTGCCTGGGATAATCTGGATGCCCACCGGGACCGCCAGCTGTAATTAACCCAACGAGCTGCTGTATTCCCATTAGAGCAGGAATACTTGGGAGGTTTCCCCCAGGAAAATTCTGCTAATGGCACAGGGAGCCTGGCCCAGCTGCAATGACCCCTCCTCTGTAATTAGAGGCAGGGGCAGCTTCTCTGCAAGGGGGATTTGCAGACTGGAGGGGCATAACGAAGGCAGAGGGGGAAGCAGGAAACCTTCCCCTGCAGAATAATCTCATTCTGCATAGAAAAAACAAGACTTGGTGCTCGCCCTCTGCTAACCTCAGGCCTGAGCATGGCGGGGGTTTCCCCCATCCGACTGCCCGGGGGCACCCCCAGCACGGTGCTCCCGGCCGATCCCCCACCCGCGCTGCGCCCACCGAGGGACGCCGAAGGAGAGCAGAGCTGCCGACCAGCAGCAATAAGCGGTTCCACCAGGTGCAGGCAAATCGGATGCTTTGAGAAACCGAGTGTGAGTTTATAGCTTGGCAAAGCTGCCCAGGGCTGTATTTAATTGCAATAATATTGGGCTCTGCTGACTAATCTGAGGAAGCGCTGGGGTCAGCTCTGGAAGGAGACCCGGGAGCGTGCTCGGGCTGGCGGCTGGGGGGCCACACTGGAAGCTGCTGGGCTCTGCCATCACGCCTCTCCTCCTCCATGCTTGACCTGGCTGCAGCGGCGCGGGGCTGGGGTGGTGCACGAGCATCCCGCGCTCCCCGCCAGCCCCACCAGCCTCGCCGCTCCCTCGGACCAGGCCCCTCTCCGCGCCAGGGAACCTGCCTGAAGCCCTCCTCCCAAAACCGCCCCATTCGCCTGCGCCCGCAGGGAGCTCACTCACATCTTGCTCATCGGGACGCTGTGTGCGCCCAGCCATCAGCTCTGGGGTGGGCCGAGAGGAGAAATCCCTGCCTGCCCCTGCCAGACCCCTGGCTGAGAGCTGCCCCCTCCCCTCCCGGAGCAGTTCCTGGGACTCACATTTCCATCACGGCCTGAGATGAGCATCTGGAGTGGCTGCGCCTCATTAATCTTGGACACAGGGAAATGAGTACTGCCAATGAGCCGCTCGGGCATCTCTCCAAGCTCTGGCACATCAGGATGCAGCGCGGGAAGCAGGACGCGCAGGGGGGAGAGAAGAGCCCCCTTGGATGGCAGAGGATTAAGGGAATGCTAACGTCCACGGCTGGCCAGGAGGAGTCACAAACACAAGCTGCAATGTCCAATTACCATTGTATTCAATTACTGCCGCCTGCAATTCTGACATTAACAATGTTGAGCTTTTTAAACAGCTTTTTTTTTTTTTTTTTAATTAGCCTTGCTATAGGCTGTTCTAACCTCATATCTGTAACAGCTGTTTTTTTGGTAACTTCTTTGATCGCTCTGGAGCTGCGTTATCCCTGCCTTGCCACATTCACAGGCTCTGGTTTAGGGGGTAGAAAAAAAACAACCCAACCCCAAAACCCAACAACTGTGTGCAATTTTTTTTTTATTGTTTTTTACTTTTTTTTTTTTTAATATATAATGTTGACTCGTGCCTGGCGATGACAGCGCTGGAGCCACGGATCCTCCGTTTCACAACCAGGGGAGGCAAGGGCTGGGGCGCCTCTGCCCATTGTACCCCAGCACCGTAGGGCACGGAGGGGAGTCAGCATCCGCGGCTCCGGGCACCGTGACGGAGGCTGCCAGCAGGAACGGCGTGGGATGGGGCCGGGTGCTTGGTGGGAATGGGGCCGGCCGCACGCAGGCTGCGGCGTGCTGGGAACAGCACCAGTGCGAACCCCGGCCGCTTGCCAGAGCCGGTGTTCCTCAAACATGGCTGGAAATGCCGTGCCATTGGACCGGCATCCTGGCTGCTGCCCACTGGGGCCGGCTGGCATGTGCCCGTGCCGGGCTCTCCGCTCCCCTGCAGCCCGCCCATCTCTAGGGTTTGCTTTCCCATTAGTTTTCCCCCAGCCATCCCGTGCACGACAGCAGTTTGCATCCCGGCTCGTCCCCCCAGCGCTGTGACCGTGCGGCGTGCCGGGGCAGAACGGGCACCTGGGAGGCTGTGCCGGGTCCGGCACCGATCAGGCTTGTCCTCAGGGAGGGTCCTGGGCAGGGGAACCCCCCGGGCTCCCCAGCCACAGCTTCCCACCCATGTCTGGGACCAGACCCACGTCCCCTGACCTCACTGATGAAGTCACTCCCAAATTACTCGGAAGCAGCGTAAATCAGAGCTACGCACTCACAACTCCTTAGTGACTTCATGAAGAAGCTCATAGTTTTTAGCATTTTAGTGTTAATTCCCAGTTCTTGGCTTAAAAGGACTATCTGAATGCCCCTTCTTTTATAGGGGGAAAAAAAAACCAAACCAAATAAACCCCCCTCCAAGCTACTCAAAACAAGTCTGAGACACACACAACTCCCTAAGCGCTCATCTCTCAAAACTAAGAGAAAACAGCTTTACAGTGTGACCTCCATGCACCTTACACCCTCAAGGCCCAGGTAACAATCCTACAGCACTAAAGTTCCTGATACCGGCTAGCTCGACGCACACCTTGGGAACACCTGGAGCGGGCAAAGGACGGGAGAACAAGCATCTCAACCTGCCTCTGCAAACACACGCACACCTTCAGCACCCATGGGTGCGCTGGGCCAGGGGCAGGCCCAGGCACTGGTTAGCAGCCCAGCTCCCAGCCCAGGGATGCTATCAGGGGACGGGCACCACATTTACAGGATCATTTCTTTGCTAATCTGCTCATTGCAACCGAGGGCTGCTGCGTGCAGTGGCCAGGGAAAAGCCTGCTCTCATCCCAGCAGATGCAACTCTCGCCTTGGAACAAACCCGGGAGGAACAGCCCGTAATTGCGGATCGTACTGAAATGGGAAGCATCCCCGGGAATAGCGGTGCTCATGGCCTCGCTTCGGACACCGGACAACCCTCGACAGCACCACGGCCGAGACTGCGCTTAGCAGACATGGCACTTGGCATCCCAGCACGGCTGTGTGGCTGCATCTATCTATCACACAGCCAGCAAGAAAACAAAGTAATCCCACTAATTAACGTCACAGCTGGACGAATGGAAAGGCAGCGACCACTGCCAAGCCCCCTCGCTTTCCACAGCCGGTACCCGCGTGCCTGCATGTCGCAGGTCCCCCCATTTCCCTGCACCCCCATGCACCCTCCAGCAAAACACCCTCTACAGATCCTCGCTGGGGTGCAGGGTCACAGCACCCAGTGCGGGAGCCAGCACTGCAGCCACAGCGACGCCGGGTGCAGGGGCCGAGGTGCGGGACCCCAGGCCATAGGGCAGGCAGTGCTGCCCACTCCCTGCCCAGCGCTGCCCGGAGCCCCTTCCCTCCCACCGCAGCTCCCACTTTGCCCAGTACAGGTTTGCCGCGGTGGCCCTGTGGCCATCGGGACCCGGACGGGGCTTACCCCCGTGGTTCAGCTGCGTGCCTGCAGCCACCCAGCCCTGCACGACCGCTCCTGCAGACCCCAGCCCATTGCAGCAGGCTTTTGATACCGTACCACTGCTTGAAAACATTACAATTCCCATGAAATCATATTTTCATTTAATTATCAAACTCCACCTTGGGATAGACGCGTTCTTCCTCCAAGGGAGGATGACGACGGGAGAGAAGGACTCTGCTCACTGTTGCCCACAGAGCCCAGCTCTCGCTCCAGCGTACGTGACGGCGGTGTGTTCGGTCCCCCCTACACCCTGGGTCTGTCCCCTCTCTTTGCCCCTTGATTTCTTCTGGCAGCGACTACCCGTGCTTGGACAGCGTCTAGGACAATGTGGCCCCGGTCTTGGTGGGCTGCCTGCAGGCGCTGCTGTTAAACAAATGTATTGAATCCAGACAAAATGCACATGGAGCCTGCTTCTTCTGGAAGTGCCACGGAAGGAAGGACTGGGCCCCATTGTGCTACAGGCTGCACAACACCAGCAGTAGATGGTCTCTGTCCTGAGAAACGTCTGATGCACACAGGCCCGCCAGCACAGGAAAGGCAGAAAGGACCGGCACCCCCCCGCTGAGCCCGCCGAGCGAGAGGGGCAACAGTAAATCCAGACCGCTGCTTCTGCTCTCCTTTCAAGAAGGGTTTTGGCTGGGGTTTAGAGAGAAGACCAGCTCACCAGAAAGGCAAGGCCAGGGCGGGAGCATGAAGGTATGCCTAGGAAGGGGATGGACACCAGGAGAGCCGGCCAGGGGACTGGGACAAACCGCCGGTGGCCAGGGAGCGAGCAGCTTCTCCTTGGCATCTGGAGGGCTTTGTCCTTCTCCATCTCCCCTGTGACACTGCATGGCCAGGACCCAAGGGGAAAGGGTCACAGGGGACCCTGCTGGCTCATGAGGGCTCTGGCACACCAGCACAGGCATCATGGCCCCAG
This sequence comes from Nipponia nippon, assembly GCF_047370975.1. NCBI lineage: Eukaryota > Metazoa > Chordata > Aves > Pelecaniformes > Threskiornithidae > Nipponia > Nipponia nippon. The sequence continues at coordinate 23,096,602 of NW_028262313.1, forward strand.
CCAAGGGGTGGGAAACACCAAAACAAACTGGCATCACCTGGCCCAGACACACCAAACCAGACTGGACAGTCCCCGGCATGGGTGCACCCACTCCTGTCCCGCTCCTGTGAGCGGGCCACAGAGGAGCAGGGAGAGGGGACAGCTTGGCCACCCAGCCATCACTTTCTGGGGATGTGCCAAGTCCTCCCTCCCAAAAACACTCTGGTTACTGTGCAGCCAGGGATGCTTTTTGCCAGGTCCCTGGAGCCCCAGCCCTTCCCTCTTTCCTGCCGCAGGGGCGCAATGCTGCTGGGATGCTCCAGTGTGGAGCTCACCTTCCACCTCTGGGCATGGGGGCCCGGCGCCCTGTGCTCGTGGCCAGGCTACGCCCCTGCACAGGGCTAAGCCTTCGGCCTCCCACAGAAGCTCCTGACACCACACTTTTTCATGGGAAGGCCTGTGGGAAGCAGACGAGGCAGAGAGTCCCATCACCGGTGTGCGGCCCTGTGGGGAGCGTTTCTGCGCTGGCCCCTGGCAGAGTGGGGCTGGAAGCGTGGGATGCTGGGGGGGGTCACGGCAGCAACAAAACCCGAATAACCCAGTAACAGAGGATGAACGACTCCAGCTACCCACCTAGAGGCTGGTCAGGTGTCATGACAAGACAATGGTGAGAAATGAAATTTCTCCCTGGCAACCAGCCCGAGGCCACGGGAGGCTTGAGCAGCTCCAGCGACCCAGATGCTGGCTGCAGGAGTAACCGAATAGCCGCGCCCTCCCAGCCCCCAGCACACGGTCCTGCCTGCTGCCTGGCACAGGCGGCCGAACTAAACACTAATGCCAAGAGATGGCGAGAGCAGAAAGAAGAGCAGCAGAAGGCAAGAAAAAGCCAAGCAGAGGCCGGGAGAGCAGCATTTCGCTCCAGTGCAGCACTTTTTAAGCAGTTACAACCACGGCTCAGCTATAAAAACAAGGAGAAAATGTGGATGTCGCTGGGGAAAGCATCCCGTCCCAAGTGCTGCTCTCCCGCAGGCAGCGGGAGCTCAGCCGCAGGATGAGGGGATCCAGGGGACCATTAACCAGCATCCTAAAAGTAACTCCCGGGGGCTTCAGAGCGCCTTGGAAGGTGTTAGGGCTCGGTGAGGCTGGCAGGAGCGCTGCTCCCGAGCAGGGATTTCTTTGCAGTAGTTGCACTAGCCAGCACGGCTCCTGAAAGATGCGTGCCCATCACCTGCCAGCTAGCCCCCCGGTGAGGCTGCAGGTAACCGGTGGGTTAGTTAGCAGCCTAGTCTGCTATCAGCTCAATTAGTTAAAAAGTAATTAAAGACCGCTATGAAGCTGAAGATGAACACGATCGAGTCGGGACAGAGGGAAAGTCAGGTCCCTGCAATCTATTAGCATCGCTTGAGGAATTCACTCCCATTAGATACTGCTGCAGCCAGGAGCTTAGCAGGATTCAAAAGTAGATTAAACATTTATACGGATAATGAGAACATCCTGTTACATCAGATAGGATATAAAAAAATAAAGGCTAGACACTTCAGTGCCACGAGTCATAAATTACCCACCAGCTGATGGGGGCGAGGAAGAAGTTTCTCCAGCAGAGCGGGTCCATCTACCTTCCAAGCAAGCACTTAGGCTGGAGCATCGTTTCTGGGAGGGTGCAAGTGCCCAGCCCAGCAAGGGCTATGCTGCGGTGTCACGACAGGGCTGCCTTTGCAACCAATGCGTGTGGAAGGGCCCGATTCTGCACATTGCCAGGAGCCCCTTATTCTCACTCAAGTGCTGGAATGGTGCACAGCATCCCGCAAGGTCTCATTTTGCATGAACGGGAACACAACGTGGTACAGGGTCTAAGGCATACCCCGTGGTGGCAGGGACCATGCTTGGTGCACGTCACTGCAGGGTGAGCAGCACGATCTGGCCCGTCCCAGCTCCCTCCTGCAGCAACCAGCAGGGAGAGAGGAGCATCTCGCCTTGGCAGCCCGGCTCCCAGGCACCTTTCGCGGTCAGAGGGAGGTGCACAGCCTCCTGCACCAATGCTAGGGTTGTTTAGGCAGCTGCAAGGGCCTGTTACACTTAACTTGTGTGCAGAGTTCCCTGAAGCGCAGCAAAAGATGATCTCCTAGATGCTTATCACCACTCCTGGCAGCTTCTGCTGACGGAGACAACGGGACTGGACATGGCTCGTGTCAGATCTGAGAGCTGGAACCTCTTTCTTCATCCCCGGCTGAACACCGCTTGCAGAAATCTCCCCCTCCTTTCCAGATGGGGTTTTAATGTACCCGGGGAGGAGGGGAAAAACCCAGGATGTCTCGGTCTCTGCTGTGAGCAGCAGGCAGATGCTCCTGGCCAGCACCGTTCCCCCTCAGGCAGCCTCAAGGGATGTGCTCCTGCAGGAAAGCCCCATCTCTGCTGCTCTCCCCTGGAGCAAGCCCAGGACAGGCTAGGGCTCTCCTCCCCTCTCCGCAAAGCTGCCACAAGCACAGCTGCACGTCTGCTCTGTCCCCCTGTGCCAACCCTGCCTGCAGGCTGCCTCCCCTTCCCGGGCCAGCAGCCAGGATGCAGGCAAGCCCCGGGGGCTCCCCCGGCCGCTGCTGCCTGCCAGACCCTTGAAAACCTGACCCTGGAGGCTCGGGGCCGCAGGCCCAGCACCCCGTCACTCACAGAGCAAACGGGTGCAGGAGGGAAGGCAGCGAGTTGCAGGCAGGGTGCTGCCAGACAAGGGGTTGAGCAAAGGGGTCGGCATCTTTGGTAACACTAACACACAGACTTGAACTTCCAAAGCATGGCATGAAGGTTAATTACCTGCCGCAGAGTGGAAGTGCTTCCCCTGCATTTCCACAAGCTCGAGGTGTCCAGAGAGCTGCCCTGTGCCCAGGGCTCATCGCTGCCACAGGACCGTGCTCCGAGCCAGCCGTCTGCCCCAGCAGCTCCTGCTGTTCCCTGACAATCCCATCGTAACAGGAGGGCAATGAATGATGACAAACAAGTAATGCATCATGGCAAATAAATGCTGCTTTTGCATACATATGCAGAGACTTCTGCCGACACTGCTTTGCCAGCTGTGCTGCAGAGGTAACTGGGGACACTGGGCAAAGTTCAAACACCACTGAGTCAAACACCTTGATTACTGCAAGCACCTCCTCACATATATTTTCCACATCCTCAACCAGCTTGGTATCGGGCTGCAATGCTCCAAGCGCCTCCAGCCCCAGGTACTCCAGCAAGCAGGTTTGCTTTGTGGGCACGGCTGGGCTTAGGGCATGGGGCAGGGAAGCTCTGCAGCCCGCTTAAGAGAAATGCCCTCACGCAGAGCTACTGGGGCCATTACAAAGACCCAAATAACTGAAGGTTGTATAGATCCAAACCAGACACCCAGAATTCACCTAGATGCTAAGCAGCAGGCAGCAAAAATCACAGGACTTTGGTGTTGCACATGGCTTGCCTGCACAAGCATCCCTCCTCAACAGGCAGGCAGATGTGCTCCATGGCCACAGAGATTTCCAGTCCCCGCCAGTCCCATGGGAAGCATGGCTATGCTGAGGGAGGATGATGGATGCACTGGACAGGATACAAAATTTTGCCAAACACAAACAGCATTTCTACAGATGGCGTTTCTGCAAGCAGAAAAACCCCGGGGATCAAATAAGGATCTGGAGACGGCATCCAGGAGCAAAACCCCCCGACAGCACTAGGCAGCCAGCCCAGGGAGCCAGCAAAACACTGGTGCTTCTCCACCCCAGCAACACCTCTCCTGTCCCCTACCCGCGCCGGCTCCCGCCGAGCAGCCTGAGCACTCGGGTGGGACCAGGAAGAGCAGGGGTGCCCGGACACCTCGGAGACCTCTGGGATGGAGGTGGGAGCAGGGACTGCAGGGAACATCCTAAACACACCCTCAGAGAGCTCCGCAAACTAAGCCAGCATCCGCGCACCCAGACATCCCCTCTCCCCACGCTGGGGGCTGCAGGCCCGTTAGCAACAGCTCCCACGTGGGCTGCCAGACCCTGCCTGCACCTCGCGCCCAGCCAGGGCTCAGGGGGCCGGGACTGCTCCAGGTGTGGGGAACACGCAGGGGAGGAGGTGGCTGTGGGTGAGGACTTCTCCCTGCCTCCAGGAGCATCTCCTGCCCTGGTCTGCAGAGGCAGGTCTGAGCAGCGGGTGAGCTGCCAAAGCAGCGGTTGGTAACGTGGCTGCCTGGGAACGTTCTGGCTAAAGGTTTTTTTCCCCTTTTTGAAAATGCCAGCTCTTGGAAACTGAAGCATCTCATGGGAAGACAGTAGCTCAGAGATGCTTTCCTGGTCTAGAATGGAAATCCTAGTGAAACCAGGTGGAGGCCCCCCACGAGTGAGGCCAGAGGGGCCCCGGGTTGGGAGGAGGGGGGCTTCCCCCCAGCGAAACCGGGACCTGCCCCCACCCATCCCCAGCAGCCACCAGAACCAGGGGCTTTGGGGATGATGCTGGAGACCCTGTTGTGAGGAATAAAACATCCAGAGGAGAGCTCCCGTCTAACCTGAGGCTGGTGATAGCTGCTCTGTATCCTCGAGCATGAGGACTCATCTCCCTTTAGAGCTTACTTCTTGGTTACGGGGTCTCTCCACCATCCAGCTCCATGGAAGATGACACTGAAGACCAGGAGCAGGTCAGGGAAAGACCCAGGTCTGGAGGGGGCTGAACTTTGCACTCTTATTACGTTAAACATAAAGATACAGCTCTTGCTCCCCATGCACTGATCAGCCCCCGCCGCCCTTCCCAAACCGCATCTGTACAGAAACTTCTGAGAAAATCTCCGCTTGTCTCCTCTCCCTCCGGAACGGCCACCCCTTTGCCCTCCCGCAGCCTCCATACACCAGAAGCGCTGCAGAAGCTGCTGTGCAGAGATAAGATGTCAGCGGAGCTGCCAAAGACATGCATCTTTGACTCCCGAGGGGATGAGCAGGGCAGGCAGCGCTTCATTCTCCAGCCGGGACCAGGAGCACCAGGATGCTCCAGCAGGCAGGGCTCTGGAAAACCAAAAGCTTGCCAGGTGATGCTGTTTCACGCTGCCTTTTTTAACACAACAGCCACATGAGTGGAGTCTGGGGGAGCCCACGCTGGCTGTGTGCACCCAGCACTGCTCTTCCCTCTGACACCCCGGTATCATGGCTGGGAGAGAGGCCCCAGGGCGAAGCCAAGAGCAAAAACCAAGCAGGGAAGAGGAGCGAGGCTGAACTGGTTGAGCCTCCCCAGGCTCTGCTCACAGGAGCTGGGGCTGCAGGCAGCGTGGACAGATGGCTACTTCTCGCCCAAGCAGCCTCCGTGTCTCATTCACAGATTTGCTGTCCCTGAGTCATTGCCCTTCAAACGACAGCGGAGCCGAGCATCCTCTGCGTGGAGCCAGGCATGAGTCACATCCTAATGGCATCCCAGTGACAGCAGGAATAGCCCCTGGCAGCCAGGTGTATCCTGCACTCCTGCCTCTGCCGCCTGCCTGCCTGCTGCCTCCCGCCCCGGCGGGCAGCTCTGGAGCTGGGCAGTGGAGGAAAAGCCCCGTGGGGCATCTGTGGGGCCAGGCCCGGGGCCGTGGGATGTTTTGATGAGACCCTGCTGCCTCCTGGGGCGCAGAGGGGCTGGGGCTGCTGCAGCCTTCGGGCTCCCAGGTGCTGAGCCCTGCGGTGGTGCCTGGGGTCTCTGCCAGGCGGAGAGGCCAGGCCGTGCGTGATCCCTGCCGTCCCTTTCCTGACGCAAAAGACGCCTGTCTCAGATGGGGACCACGTGAAGCCCTTTGCGTGGGCAGCTCCAGCGATGGCCTGGGTTCAAGCAGATGCCATGTGCATCCCCTTCCACCTCCCGGTGCCTGGCGATGGGGAGGGTCCTGCCTCCTCTCTCCTGGCAGCGCAAGGATGCTCGCACGGCTGGCAGGCAGCGTGACACCAGCAGCTCCCTTTGTCCGTGGGGACACCGCATATCTCTGCCTGTTACGAAAAGCAGCATGGCATGCCATTCCCGATCCCGGCCACCCCAGGCAGCCCGTGGCAATGGATGTGCACAGCAAGGGGGGACCGGGGCAGGGTTGTGTCATTTTACCAGGTCACACATTTTGCCGATACCATCGCACAGGCTGCTGAGCTCACTGGCTCCCAGATGCTGCCTGCACCCAACAGAACCACAGCGCGCCGGACGCTTTCCAAAAGGCATCGCTAGCTGCTGAAGTGTCACACCGCGCTTCTGCTGCCGGGGCTGAGCCTGCTTCTCCGAGGAGCTTGTTCCACCCCGGCGGTGAAGCCCCCGCGCCCATCGTGGTCCCAGGGACGGGCACACGCGGAGAGGAACCCGGGCTCGTGTGCAACCAGCACCGGCGGCAGCAGGCACAGCCAGGAGCACGCGGGCGCAGGAACAGGCGCTGGCGCCTGCGTCACTTGTAGCTACTTGGTGACAGTTTGATGGAGACAGATCTCTCGCCCTCCCTCGCACTCGTCCCTGCACCATTTGCCGACCTGCCTGTTGCTGCATGGAGACTTGCTGCCTTTATAAACTTCTATTTTTTTTCCCTTAAGCACCACTGACAGACATTAACAGGCGAGGACTAACAGACAACTAACCAGCCCAAAGCAGGCAGCCGAACACCACTGAAACCAGTGGTAAATCCCCCGCCATCCACACCACCACCCACAGACCAGCCCGAGTGCTGCGGGGGGAGCACCCCATGGCCGCTGCCCCCACCCCAGGCTGCTTTGCCCCACGGCCACTGCATGTGTCCGGCCACCAGCCCACCGCGCACCCCCAGGCACCTTGAGATGTCTCAGCCCCAGGCAAAGCTCAGGACGGTCCAAGCACCAGCTCAGCATCCCCCTTCCCTCCTGGCTCGCAGTGCTCCCACGCATCTCGGGCACCGCCGGAGCATTCCTGACACCTTGACACTTTCTTAATTACAGAGCAAACTCCTTTCATCCGCCAGCTTTTGGTTCTTCTGTTTTTCGATCTTTGAGCCCTGTTTTCAAGCATCTAGGTGGCACCTGACAAGGTGCAGGACTCGGGCTGCGCCAGAGGCTGTGGCTGCAGTAACTGCACGCCTAAACACATGCATTCCTTTTGTTCGAATTCTTCATAAAATTTAATCACATCTTTGTGCGAGGCTGAAAAAAAATTACCTTTGCTTATACAGAATTGGTGTGTAACGCGGAGCTGCGCACTTGGCTAAGCTCGTGCACGTGGTCTTGCTAAAATCACCAAATTACGTACTGTGCTGATCCACGGGAATTACTCTGGAATTTACTCTGGAAGTTTTTTCACCTCATGAAATGCCAGTAAAGCTCCACCTCACTGGCCAGGCTTGTTTCTGAGGAAAAGCTACAGGTGCAGACACCAGGGCTGCCCGGGTGCTTGGGAGCAGCTTCTCCCCTCCTGGGCACCGCTGCTCCTGGTGCAGCACCCACGAGGCCACTAATGCTGCGAGAGGAGTCCGGGCGCCCAGCCCAGGCTGCAGCTTTGCAGTCACCCATGGGTGGATTCACTGCAAGCCGCAATGTTAATCTAACTCCACCCTGGACTTCACATTAAAAAAAAAAAAAAAAAGATCAAAAAAAGCGCAAGATTTTGGTGAAACCACCTTTGCTGCGGGCCCCAAGGGACCTGCCCTCTGTGCGTGGGCCTCCACGCAAGGAGCCGTCCAGGCTCAGAGCCAGAGTGCACCAAGTTGAGCAGTATTTTGGATAAGCCCAGCCCAGACAAACTCAACTTGAGCTGCTTTTGTGAAGGTAAAACACTGCTTTGGTTCCCCCACGGGGCATCCCCGGCTCTGGGATGCCCCCAAGACACGGCCCTCCCAAAGCTCCTGGCCTGGCGTGCTTGGGTTTGCAGAAGATGCTCTGCAGGGAGGGATGCTCAGCAGAGACGCCAATCCCTGATGCTGTTTCTGGCTGAACAAGAGCAAGGAAACAGGATCCCCGGAGGGTGCGGAACCCGGGCACCGCAAATTTGTTCCCCAGCCGCTTGGTGTGGGCTGTGCCACTCAGTACGGGCTGTGCCTGGTGCGATGCCGTGGCACCTTACAGCGGGGACCGGCCTCCGTCTCTCACCGCATTGCCTGCGCACCCACAGCAGGGAAACACCAGTACATTGCGAAAGCCTCAGGAGTGAAATCCTGCCCTGCCAGGCTCCCCCAGACGGGCTCTCTGGTAGGTAATGGGAAAACCAGAGGCACAGAAACAGATCTGGCCAGGGTCGCAGTGGGATTCAACAGCCACCGGCCCATGCGCACAGAGAAACCCTGGTAATCTAATATAATTTGAGATGCTACAGGTCCTGTCCAGCCTCGCCTTCCCACCAGCGCTCTGTTACCAGCCCCAGCCCTGCAGCTCCTGGCTGTCAGTCCTTCTCTCTCTGCAGCTTTGTTTCTTGCAACCTAATGAGTCCTTAATTCAGCAGGCTTTGTCCCATAGATCTTGATTTACCCTAGTACCGGTGGGAGAGTGTACTTTAGGAGAGCTCTCTGTAGCGGCTGTTGGTGAGGCAGAGAGCACAAACACAGCGCTCTGCCTTCAGAGAAGCAAACCTCTCATCTGGTGGGGTCTGCTCTGGAGCAACGCTGCTTTTTGCCTGGTCAGAAAGACGGAAAACAGGCACAACCCAGCCATGAGCATCCCGCAGGGCATCCCTTTGGAGGGATAGGGATTTCTTCCTGCGCTAAGTCCTGCAGAGCCCGAACCGACGGCTTGCACACCGCAAGGGCTGCCGCTGCCTCGCGCTTCCCGAGGGACATTCAGCTGCAGCATCCCCGTCCCCGGGCCGTGACCTCCTTGAGCCCTTTCGAAGGATGCTACCGATGTGTCAGCACAACCGCTCGGTGCCCCAAGTCCATCGCGTCTTGCAGCAACAAAGGGTACAAGTGGCGCAGGAAGAGGGGAGATGGAGGTGGCAAGCAGCTGCTCCTGATTCGTTTAATGAATTTTCCCTCTAACAGGCAGAAGAAGCCAAGTGTTTTCCACCTCTTTTATGTACATCACCACTAACCAGCACCACGACCCCAGCAGCTGACACTCAGGTCTTCTTAACTGACCGAGCTGAAATGTATTTCAGAATTCAGATGGACCTTGCGGACCCGCTTCATCCTCCCCCTCCCCTGTTCGCACGGTGCCGGGGGACCTGCCCGCGAGGGGCTGTGAGCGCCAGCCTCCGCGAAACCCCATCAAATGCAAAATGCAAACAAACAATAAACCCGAGAAACATATTTTCACGTTTCACTGTCTCTCAGCCATAGGGATTTTTGGTGTTAGTTGTAGCAGTAAGAAGTAAAACATTTTCAGAGTATGATTCGGAAGCTGTCAGTGCTGCACGGGATTAACAACAACGTACGCAGAAAGTGGGATCAGCCCAGGAATTATTTCCAAGCAGAAAATAAAAAGGCCTAGGAGAATAGTAGAGCAATGAGTAATCTAAGCAGCTGAATTACACAGAGACCCCACCATTTCACGGCATTTCCATCTCCCACAGCTGCCAGGAAGATTTTGGCCCAGCCTTCCCTGTGGGCTCCCCCAAGCTCCAGGCATGGACGGATCCGGGGTTTGGATACTGAGGATGCTGCTCGCCTCCCCACAGCCCCTGCCTGTCCCCCGCCGAGCACAGCACCCCAAAACCAGGGCCAGCCCCCGGGATGATTTATCAACAGGGAACGATGGGACTCCTGTGTCCCTGTTCCTCCTGAAACCAACCCGCAAGCTCAGCTCTTTCCAAGTTTCCAAGTCTTTAACCTGGGGTCGAACCTGCTGCCCTAAGAAGGACCCGGCTGCTCCGGTGGGGCTTTTGTGGTTGTTTTAAAGCAGATGCAATAAAGAGCCCAAATCACCGGGGTGATTCGGCTGCCAAGGAGCTCCGCGTGTGCTGTTTATTGAGCCGCACTGCTCCTCAGGGATGAAATTACAGGGGGATACGTGGCTCTGCAGAGGGAGGCTGTGTGCAGGTGAGCTGGAGCTGCTTTGTTTCCCTGCCTTCATTTTTCCAGCCACTATTATGGAATAGGAAGGATGCGAACAGGAGGCAGCCATGCGGTGCAGGAGCCCCGCTCCCACGGCGAGCACAGTCCCCTGCCCCGTGTGCTTGCCCAGCCCCAGAAATATTATTTAAATCTTGTTTACCTGGCTACAGGGCTCTCTGCAGCCAGAGTCCTGCTACAAGGATTTTGCAGGAGCCTCTCGCGCCGGCGGAGCTGTCTATTATGTTTTCCTCCACTCCTCTCCTATTTTGCTGTCATTTGCTCTCATATGTTGCTACCATCGAGCGGTAGCTCTCTGCTGTCGCTTACAAGCAGTCATTCACATGAGCGGCGTGCAGCCGCAAGTCACATCACAATATGCAGTATTATTCAACATCTGGATAGGAATTACAAATTTGGCCCGCTTTAAAAATCCCGCCAGCCAGATTTTCCAATGCAACGAGTAACCGCAGCCCCTGCTGAAGTCCAGGGGACTCAAAATCAGGTCAAAACTCGCTCGTCACCACCACACTGGATGATTTTGGCGTTAGCCTCATTTCACAAACGGGGAACAGCCACCGAGCAGGTGAGGCTGAGACTCGCGGCTGTGCAAGTCTAAAGTAAGGCACCTAAATACGTATTGAAGCACCTTAAATAAGTGGCCTGATTTTCACGAGAGACTGAAACGAGCGGGAGCTGCGCGGGCTCGGGCCGGTGCGTGCAGACTCGGGCACCCGCACTGGAAATTTCCTCGCGGGCCACCCGGGCGAGTGCGTACAGGTTGGCCCTGCTGCTGGCGCCCTCCTGTTGCTTCCCAAATGCCGCCTGCGAAACGGCAAAGCCGGTGCTCGCAGAGGCTCTGAGGATGCAGCCGCCAACGTGGCAGGGAGCAAGTGCGGAGGCACGCGCCTTGCCGCTGCTACCTTCAGCTCTGCGTCTTCTAAGCTCGTTTCCTGCTTTCTCATCGAGGATATTAAGACCAGGGATGCTTAATGAAGACTCATCTAAGCACAGCTCTGTTTCTGGATGCTCTACAGTCCACAGGAACATCTCCTTGCCCAAGACCCAAAGGTAACGATTATTTTCTTATCTCTGTTTACTTCTCTCTCCAGGTTTCTATACCATCAAGCACAAGCAAGTCAGACTCAGCAGAGATGGGCACTAAGCCTGAAGCAAGGGTGTCTGTAGGCTCTAGCGGACACGGCACGGGAAGACCCCGCTTCTGCTGGGCCCCCGGGAGCGGGAGCAGCGCAACGGCAGGCAGCGCTGAATCCCTTCATTCACCACGGAAGCGGAGCAGCAGGACCAAACCACTCGGTGCAGGCTGGATACTATGTACCTTTGAAACCGCAGGGGGAATTTGGGCAAGCAGATTGTAATTACCTGGCCTGGCACGGGCCCAGAACGCCAGCACTAGCTCCTTTCCAAAAGCGGCTCCTGACAAAAGCGATGCAGAAACGTGGGCCTGAGAGCGGCGGCCAGGATCTCGCCGTCATGCCCTTGATGAAAGGCACCACCTCGGTGTCCCCCGCGCTGTGCCCCGGTGCCACTCCCGCGCTCTCCCAGAGGACAAGCACCACACCGAGAGCCACCCGTGCCACCACCGCAGCTCCAAGTGTCCCTCAAAACTCTCCCAGGAGAGCAGCGGCCAAGCCCCGTCCTGTCACTAGGGAATGCTCTGCCATCGTCCCTCTGGGAACGGTGCTGTAACACACCCCGCTGCCTCTCCCCCAAGACACGGCTCCGAGAAAGGGAAAGCAGGTTTAATTACCAAGACGATTACGCTTCCCGGAGGCGATGTCCGGAGGGAGTGTGCACAGGTGAGCCAGACAGCTTGGAGCAAGCGGAGGCTGGAGGAGCCACGGCGCAGGGGCTCGGGAGAAAGCAGGAGAGTGCCCAGCAGAACCGCACGGGTCTCCGGACAGAGATGCGACCGCGACTCTCGTTTTGGAGAGGAGACGGCACCGTGCCGCAGCTCAGTCTGACTGATGCTGGGGGCGGCAACCCATTCACTTTCAGAACACAGACCGTGCTCCGGGGCTGGGGATGGTTGGCGACGCTGGGGGGATCGCCAAGGGGGAGGCGCATCCCAGCACCCCGGCCCGTCTCCCTGGGGAGAAGGGGTGGAAGTGCTGGAGAACTGCCGCTGGGTGCGGGGAAGGGGCTCCGGCACCGTGGTTCATCTCAGGTCACCGCCTTGTACACACCCCCCCTTAACGACGGCCGGGCAGAGCCCCGGGCTACCCCAGCCCCGTGCAGCCCCCTTCCGCAGCAGCAGTGGGCCAGAGGCAGCAGTGAGGGGCCCCACACCTGCCCTGACTCGGCCCGTGGGCACCGTACAAGGGTGCAGGCGAGGCTGGTGGGGAGCGGGGTGTCAGGAGGTCGCATGTGCGCGGATGGGCGCAAAGGGCTGCATGAGCGCACATGCGCTCGGGCTGAGCCCCGCTCGGCCCTCTCGCTCCCACCACCCCGCCCCAGCTGCCCCGAGGGCTCGGACCCATCCGAGATGTGGAGACCCCCAGCCCGCGGGCAGGCGGGAGGGCCGCGGCACCCTCCTGCATCCGGGAGCCCCGGGGCCGTGGGACGACGCGCCGCTCACCCCAGTCTGCCCTCCTGGCGGCGCGGGGGGACCCCGAGCACCCCCTCCTACCTTGCAGTCCGTCAGGCAGGATCTGACCGAGTACTCTTCCGATTGCAAGTACTTCTCCAGCAAGAGGTCGAACTCCTCGTATTTTTCCTGAGCGTGTTGGTCCAGCCGCTGGTACGCCTGGACGCAGCTGCTACAGGCCTCCCCGCCCAGCGCCCCGGCCGCCGCCACCACCAAGTCCACCATCAGGTTGTCCACGCTGCAGTCCAGGCCGTCCGGGCCGGCCATCTCCCGCAGCAGGTCCCAGATCGTGTAAGTATCACAAAAGGAGAGGTTGAAGTTCCTAAAGTAAGCCTGCAGGAAGGTCCTCTTGGAGGAGGGAGAGGCGAAGAAGGGGGCGGCGGCGGGGGGCGAGCGGAGGGGCGCGCCGGCCAGGGAGCCCCGCGGCCGCTGCAGGGCGTGCAGCCGGGCGCAGGCCGAGTCCAGGTCGCCGCGGGCGGCGGGGCAGGGGCCGGCGGGGCCGGGGGCCCGGCTGAGGTTGCCGAGCAGGGCCTCGCAGCTGCCGCCCGCCGGCTCGGCCGCCAGCAGGGCCCGCGGCCCGCGGCTCCTCGGCCGCCCGGCGCCGCTCCGCTCCCGCGCCCGCAGCTTGGCCCCGGCGCAGAGCCACAGATGGTCGGAGAGGAGGACGGTGAAGAAGAGGAGCGAGGCCAGCGAGAGGCGCCATTTCTGCGCCCGCTCGGGGTCGGCCACCGGCTTGTCGCTGCGGCGCGGCGCGCAGCACACCGCCCCGCCGGCGGCGCCCCCGCGGGGGTACATCCAGGCGCCGCGGATCATGCTGCGGGGGCGGCCCGGGCCGCCGGCGGCGGCGGCGGCGGCGGGGAGCGCCGCGCTGCCGCCGCCGTCACCTGCGCCCGCCGCGCCGCCCCGCCGCCGCCGCCGCCGCCGCCATGCCCGCGCCCCCGCCTACAGGCCGCCGGCCGCCGCCGCCGCCGCCGCCGCGCTGGCTCGGCCCCGCTGCCGCTCCCCGCCCCGGCCCCGGCCCCGGCCGCGGCGCGCCGCCCGCCGCTCGGGGGCATGCCCCGGCCCCGCTCACTCGGCTTTCCGCTTCCCCGTCGGCTGCGCCAGCTCGCCGGCCCCGCCGCCGCCGCCGCCGGGCCCCATGCCCTCAGTCTGTCGCCATCTTCGGCCGCGCCGCCAACACCTTGAGGAGCCGCGCCGCCCTGCGCCTGCGCGCCCGCCGCCTCCCCCCGCCGCCCGTTCGGCGCCCGCCCGGCCCCGCCGCCCGGCCCGGGCACCGGCAGGTGCCGTGGTGCTGAAGGACAGCTCCGCCCGCCCGCCCTCCGCTGCCCGGGCCGGGGCCGGGGGGCGCCGCGGGCAGCGCTGCCCCGGGCAGGGGGAGCGGGGTGCGGGTGCCCCCGCCCTGGAGCTCCGTCCGCCGCCCCGGAGCCCGGTCGTCAGCCCCGGAGCCCGGTCGTCAGCCCCGGAGCCCTATCCACGCCCTGGAGCCCTGTGCCGGGCCCGGAGCCCCGTCCTCGTCCCTGGAGCCCTGTCCCCGGTTCTGGAGCCCCGTACCCCCTCCTGGAGCCCTGTCCCTCCTCCTGGAGCCTTGTCCCTCGTCCTGGAGCCCGGTCCCCAGCCCCGGAGCCCTATCCACGCCCGGGAGCCCTGTCCCGGGCCCGGAGCCCCGGCCCCCGCCCTGGAGTCCGGTCCCCAGCCCTGGAGCCTTGTCCCCTGCCCCGGAGCCCTGTCCACGACCTGGAGCCCTGTCCCCCGGCCCGGAGCTCTGTCCCCGGTCCTGGAGCCCTGTCCCCCGGCCCGGAGACCGGTCCCCAGCCCCAGAGCCCTGTCCCCGGTCCTGGAGGCCCGTCCATCGGCCCGGACCACCGTCCCCCGGCCCGGAGCCCTGGCCCTGATCCCGGTTCCCAGCCGCGGAGCCCGGTCCCTTCCCCAGAGCCCGGTCCCCCATCCCTGGAGCCCCGTCCCCTGTCGTGGAGCCCTGTCCCCAGCCCCGGAGCCCCATCCCTGGCCCGGAGCCCTGTCCCCCACCCCAGAGCACCATGGGGCCCTGTGCACACTGCCACGCTCATCCATGGCTTGTCCCATCCTCGTCCCGCACCACCAGCCCCAGGGAGGGCCAAGGAGATGGGGCTGGGGTCCTGTTTAAAGCCGAGGGGCAGCGTGCTGGCCTTTGTGCCCGTCAGGGGCAGGTCCCGCGCAGCGAGGGGCCGCGGGGGGCTCCTCCAGCACCAATGGGCACGGTGCCCTGGGGGTCGCACAGCTCTTGAACGCTGGACGTCCCATGGGCACGCACCGCCTGCTCGCCCTCAGTGCCAAAAAGAACCCCCAAGAATTCCATTTCTGGGTGGCCGGGAGTGAATTCTGAACAGCAAAATGAAGAGGAAGCCCGCTTCCAGGGAACAGCCCTTCGTTATGTCCCAAACCCTGCTGGCACCCTGTTAAGAGGTTCTTGGGCTAGTTAAACACGGGACTATTAGTTTACTGGGAGTGAAAAACAGAGCTCTGCAACATGAAATCCTGCTGTAAGCAGAGCCTGCTCTGAGGCTCCTTCTCTATTCATGAAGCCATCCTCCCCCTCGGGCACTAACCTGGCTGTGGGAACCGGTTCAAGCGTTCCTGTTTCTGGGGTTTTCATCAAGCTCCGTCCCAAAGCGAACCGACTCCTTCATGCTGTGCTGACAGCCCTTCAGCAGCAGGGCTCCCTCAGGCCGGCCCGGGTGGGATCCCACGGGCACGGGGAAAGTCCCTGGAGGCTCCGTCCTTCTCCTGTTTGTCAGCCTGACCTGTGAGGAGAGCGAGCCCCGCGGGAGAGGGGAAGCTCGTGGCGTTCGTGTGCGCACAGGAGGGCTGTCAGCTGGGCTGGTGCTCAGAGCGCTGCTCTAACGTGAGCACCACGTGTGGCAATCCTCCTGCCCACTCGCTCCTGATCCCAAACGCCCAGGCCCAGGCCAGCAGGTCAGGATTTTGCTTTGCCACGGCCACCACTCGGGCCACAGCTCCTGTTTGAAGCCACCCTCGCCTGAACGCAGGCCCTCCACAACAGGGCACGGGCCACCGACCTCTCTCTGCGACAGCAAGGGCAGGGCTGCTCAACATCTTGGGGGCCAGGTAGCCGGAGCTGAACTCCCACCCCTGCTGCTGTGCAGGGCGCCTGGAACAAAGAGCACGTTAATCACGAAGGCCAACGTGTCTGAGCTGCAGATACTCCAACAGTTAGCGCTGCTCCAGCTGAGGCACTGAGGTGAGAAAATATCTGGTGTAGAGCCAGGGGAGGTTTTACAGCCGGAACGAACAAATGTCGAACATCACTGAAAGTGATATAAGGAAAACTGCAGCCCAGGCTGGAGACTGAACGTCTCTGAGCCGTGGCACAGACACCCGTGGCTGCCGGAGCACAGGCCAGAACTCAGGGGCACCTTCCCTCTGGCTCTTCCACCCCGACCCTTCCTGCCCCTCCAGCGTGCCCATGGCCCAGCGTGGGAGGAGATGCCGAACAGCTGAGCACACTGTTCCTGCAGGTCTGGGGTTTCTCCGGTGGGGTTCCTTTCCCGGGACTGCCAGTCCTGCCTTGTACACACAGGATCACGCCAAGGGCCGGAGCACTGGAGCCATTATTCTGGAAATAAATACTAACTGTGCTCCCTCTGTATTTGCAATGAAACGGCACCGATACCTCAGGCACAAATGGCTCCCTGTCTCACGCGTGGTGCGGGAGCAGCGCGTCCCGCAGCTCCAGTGACCACGCTGTGCAGGCAGAGCTCACCGGGGAGCGAGCAACGGGTGGGATGCACGAGGCTGTGACTGCGGCAACACCTTGCTGCTAGGAACGGAGCCCCAGCCTGCCTGGCAGAGCCGAGCATCCTGCTTTCTGATGGGAAACCGAGGCACCAGGCACACAGGGAGAAATTCAAACAGTCAGAGTATACTCAGTACAGGCTCTGGGCATGCTGGCAGGGACCTCAGCTCCCTAAGCTGCGCTGCCTAGCCAAGAGGTAGCAGCAGCCTCAGGACTCCAGTTCAGTCGATGTCCGGGGGCTTTCACCTCCCCACACTGAGGTCCTGCCGTTTCAGCCCAGAGGGCTTTAAGTTTTACGCTGTGCAAAACCAAAATGGCTCAGGGAGAGCACTGCAGGCAGGAGGCCAGCAGTATAGTGTGTTGTCAGGCCTGAAAAGAGCCAACAGAGACAGTAACAGAGCCCCTCAAACCCTTGCGTACCCCATTACATCTCTGACACCGAGCCCTGCTGTCCCGTGGCCCTGGTTGCTGGAGGCAGCTCCCTTCCTCTAGTGCTGTGCATGCTGGTGCTGGGAGGCTCAGTACAGGAAGGGACCCCACACCCCCAGCAGTGGGTTTACTGGCCCTTGCTAAAGGCTAGCTGCCTCCCAGGTAAGCCCAGCACTTTAGGTCCTATTTGTGCCAACAGAGTGGATCTTCTCTTCCTTCTGTCTTCAGTGGGGAGCTGCTCTTTAAGCCTCTTTCAAGCCTTTTCTCTCTTATTTCTTGCATTTCTCCCCAAAGAGATGTTCCCATCCTGTTTCAGCTTTTTCCCCAGCCAGAGGACTCTTTCTTCCCACCCCTGCACTCCTGGTCCTTTCGTGGGTGCTCATGGGCTGAATGCAATGAGAAGACCAGGCCACTCGGGGAGGGCTTCCCAGGGAGCCCACCCACGCGGGCACACGCTGAGAGACCGGGGCCAGCCCCGGCGTCCCTGCGTGCTCATGCAGGGCTTTGACAGGAGCGCTGGGAGCAGCTCTCACCACAGAGCCCGTACGCTGCCCAGCATCACCCAGCTGAGATAGGGCTGCACAAACACGGCCCTGTTTGGTGAAGGGCTCCGTTTCCAGGCCGCAGCGCTATTTCCACCCGGGAGTTTCCCCTTGCTGAGAAAACATTAACCGCTCCTCCCACTCTCTGCTCTTGCATTGCAAAAACAGCGGTTTACATGTGGCCCTTCATGAGAGAAAGGGTTCATTTGCTCAGCCCTCCGTGGGTTTCTCTCCATTTACTGCTGCTGCTGATATTCAAAGGGCAATGGGGTTTATTGATGTTTTTCTTACACCAAGCAGAGATGCATGGGCTGGCTCCCAGGACCAGGGTTCCTCGGGTGGGAGAGGCAGCTCTGGGCCAGCCTCTGCCCTGCTGCTCAGGAGGCTTCCCAGGGGAGCGCCGGCACCTGTGGGGATTTGGAGAGAGGTTCCATCATTCCCTGATGCTAATCAGCTAGCTGGCTGATGAGGCAGCCCCTCGGGTGGGGATAAGCCAGCGAGGAAGTCCCCACCAGCATAAGGCCAGCATTTTCTTACCGCGTGCTGCAGCTGGCAAGGCTTAGCCTGCTCCTCGCGAAGGACTCTCCATGATGCGCTTTTAGGGGATCTTGGTGCTCTGCTGGGAAAGGTAAATTAACCACAACAGGTGTTGCCAGCACCAGAAGAAGGGACTGGGAGGGGGACCCCAAGCTCCAAGCAGCTACCAGAGGCACCAGGGCACACGTGTCCCCGGGCACGGTCAAAGCACCTTGAAGATATTCCAGGTGCTGGCACACTGGGGAGGCAGGAGGGACAGTTGCCCCAGGCCTGTGTGTGCACCCGCGTCACCCTGCTGACGTGTGGCTTTGGCAGGCACACACAGCACTGCGATGCAGCCACCTCTACAGCCAGCCGGCGTCTGGGCCGGGCCACTCCAGCCTGGCCCCGGCTACCCCAGGGTGCAGGGAAACCTTTGCTTTCTGTGATTAAAGTCAGCTGGAGAAGGGACAGAGCCTGGCTGGCTGCTTTGGGTCCTGAGCCACTCCTTACCCGGCTGCAGGGGCCAACGTCTGGCTCGGAGTCATTGAAATCCCACCCTGAAGCACAGCCCCTCTGCTCCCACTGCAGACTGGCAGCAGGAGACACTTTACCCATCGCAGGAGCGTTACACACGCTGAGCTGGGATCAGCCTCGCGTCGTGACTGCGCACCTTGGTTTGCGGTGCAGTGACAGACCTCGCAAGCCCTGCTGCTCACCAGCTCCTAGCCGGGAGGGAGGCGAGGCACCCTGCAGCTGAGGCAGGCGCTGCTGGGTTTCGGGGAATCTCCCAAGGGATGCCCCCAGTGCAGGACAATTTGCTGCAGCCAGAACGCAGCTGCAGTTGCTTCATACAGCGAGAGGCCCCGAGAGCTCCGCAGCCACAGCAGCCCTTGCTCTGGTAGCAAGTAAATCAAGCACAATCAGATAACAGCCAGAAGGTGGGGAAGAAGTGGATGTACATCCTGGCCCTTCCTGCAGGGTGTCTGGGAAAGGCAGGGATGCTATGCCTTGGTGCCCAGGGCTTGCTCACTTTGGTGCCAGTCCTCAGCAGTCCCCTGCCCGACATCACCCATGGGACCCGCTTGTCCTTGCCTGGCACCAGGCTGCAAGGGAATGGCTGCCCGCAGGGAGAGGGGCTCAGGGAGCCCCTCTCCAGGGGGGACCCCATGATCTCGCCCTGCTGGCGCTGCCCATACTGTTCCCATTCACAAATCCTCATCCCCGGGCTGGCTCCATGCCCTCCCGACCTCGGTGGCCCTCGCGCGGCGCCACTTGGCCGCGTTTCTAGACATACCCGGGATGATGTCAACAGCATCCAGCCCTGCTTCTATACGGCTCTCCTGGGAACGCCTTCAGACCACAGAGCCGAGTTGCTGGCCAGACCTGCTGGGCTCCCGGCTCCTTGGGCAAGGGCTCCTATTGCTTCAGCTCCCAAACAATGGGTGGTGGCGGGGGCTCTCAGCTAGCCTCCAGGGCACGGGCTGGTTTTCCCATCTGATCCCATGGCTGGTGCTGCCACGTCACCTCCCGGTGCAGCCCCATGCCCTGGGACCCATGGTGCACAGCCCAGGAGGAAGCTGCCTCGCACCCCTTCTTGGGAACAGCCACATTTGCATCCCAAGAGGGGAGCTGCTGGGTGCAGGCTGCAGCTGGCCATGAGGGAGCCCATGGGGCTGGGCTCCCAGCACCACCAGTGCTCCCAGAATGGGGGCTGTAATGGTGGCACCTTAACAAGGGCCTGTGCCAGTGGTGAAAGGGGCTCACCAGCTCCCTGAGACCTCATATACTCGTGTCATGCCAGAGCAGTGCTGCAGCAGGCTGGGGAGGAGGATATGGCTGAGCTCCCCAGCTCCCCGTTATCTGCCTCATTCCCTGCCCTCTTGCTGGATCTTTTTCTTGCATTATTGATGAGGGAGGATTTAATTTTGGTTTCCATCCTATATTTGCAGGAGAAAGGCCATTCTGACCCATTCTGGGCAGAGCCTCTCCCTTCTGTCTGCCCCATGGCTTTGCTGGGACCCAGCTGCACAGGATGGTCCTCTCTGCCCAGCCTGTCCCAGCCGCTCGCTCTGCAGCCTGGGCGTCACGGGGTGAAGCAGCCAGACTGGCCCAGACCAGTCTCTCCAGGAGGAGGGAGTGGGGATGGACAGAGAGCAAGGACCTCATTACCCTCCTGGTGCTACTGCCCTTGGAGTAGGTGCCTCCTGTGGGTCCTCCCTGTGTGAACCCCAATCTGTGTCCATCCTGCACCCAGTCCTGCTGCCCTGCACCCCAGTACGGGCCAGGGATCCCCACCTCGGAGGGAAGCGGGGCTGAGGTGGGAGGCAGCACCCTCGGCTCTCCCTGCAGACCTCCAACCCCATGCCTCTCCCATTCCTTCCCTGATGTTTCTCACCACCTCCTGGATGCACACGCTTCACCGGGCTTCCTACGCTTACCTGGTGTGAGAGGCCTCTGATTCCTGCCTTGTTTCAGGCTCCCTCAGCCCATGCTCCTCCACATGCTCCCCCCTGGCACCCCACCCTCAGCTGCAGCCAGGCCCTGGATCCGAGGGGCCGGGAGAGCAGTGGCAGAGGTGGCACGGCGTGCCACACTGGCCGGGCAGCTGCCCAGCCAGGGCAGCCTCTGTGGCTGCCCAGCCAAGCTCCCCCAGCCCAGGCTGGCTGCAGCCCCATGCTGCTCCCAGCTGTGAGCACTCAGAGCGAGGGAGGGGAGCAGGGAGAGGGTTTTACAGCCCACAAAAGCAGATGTTGCTAATTGAGCCTTTGAGCTGCATGCCAAGCCATGGCATGGAGGCTCTGCCCGGGTTTCAGAACCACTGCCAGGTCGCTGGCTTTGAAGACGGTGGGGGTGGGAGAGGGGGCTGGTGAGGGGGAGGCCGTGCATGCGTATCAGATTCGACACACAGCCCCGAGCCAGGCTGATAGACCCATGTCTGAGCACCAGGGCCGCTGGGGCCGGGAAGCTCATCCCGCTGGAGCAAAGGAGCCTTGGAGTGAAGGTCCTCACATCTGCTCCTCAGCCACGGCTGGGCCAGGACAGGTTATTGCCTCGGCGCAGGGGGGAAGGTGGTACCTACAGACACTGCTGGCTACTCTTCCCTTTTGTTTTCTTCGATGGTTAAAGATGAAGAAGGCCTCATCAGCAATGGCAGGTCCTGGAGCTGCCTAGGAAGGAGAGAGGGTCTGAACACCTGACTTGATCAGAGCATCCTTCCCATCAGCATGGATGCTTGCCGGCAGCCACAGCCTCTGGCCAGCTGGCTTTCTGATCACAGAGCCACCCCTTGCTCCCCAAACCCTCTCATCTCCCTTTCCTCACCTTTCTGGCCACACTTGCTTAGAGCCCGGGTTTATCTCACCAGCGCCCAACTCTGGCCAGGCTGCTTTCGGTCCGTCGCTGTCTGTCCCAGCAGCGCAAGCTGAGCCATGGGGTGACCTGGGTGCAGTTTCGCTGTGACAGCGGTGTCACCAGGCGCTCGCTGATGCACCGGGCCAGGTCCTGCATTCGTCTGCAAAAAGCTCTCGCCGTAGCATCTCCCCACTCGCTCCGGGCACGTCGTCTTTGCCTCAAGCAGATCAGATACCAGCACGGTATCTGGCCCCCTGTCCTGGTTTCAGCTGGAATAGAGTTAATTTTCTTCCTGGTAGCGGGTATAGTGCTGCGGTTTGGGTTTAGGATGGGAATAACGTTGATAGCACCCTGATGGTTTAGTTGTTGCTAAGCAGCGCTCACACCAGTCAAGGAGTTTTCAGCTTCCCCTGCTCTGCCCGTGCACAAGCAGCTGGGAGGGGGCACGGCCAGGACAGTGGCCCCAACTGGCCCAAGGGCTACTCCATACCCTGTGGCGTCATGCCCAGTATGGAAACTGGGGGAGCTGGCCGGGGGGCAGCGATCGCTGCTCGGGGATGGGTGGGTGGTGAGCAACTGCATTGTGCGTCACTTTATCATTACTATTAGTATTATTATTTTCTCTTCCTCTGCTGTCCTATTAGACTGTCTTTATCTCAACCCATGGGTTTTACACTTTTTCTGATTTTCTCCCCCATCCCACAGTGAGGGGGGATGAGCAAGCGGCTGTGGGGTGCTCAGTTGCCGACTGGGGTTAAACCACAACACCCCCTTTTCGGGCCCGCCGAGCCGGGCAGCCCAGCAGGGAGGCGCTTGCGTGTTTACGGCAGTCTGCAAAAATGGAAGGGGGAAAAAAGCTTCAGCACACCTCCTGCCCCTGCAAGCGGCGGGCGAGCGGGTCCTGCGGGGCAGCGGGCAGGGATGGGGCCCGCCCCGCTGCCCTGCCTGCAGCCCTGCCCGCCGCGGGCAGCGCGAGCCATCCCCGCCGCTCTGCTGCCCCCGCGCGGCCCCGCACCGCGCTAAGGCCCCGCACACGCGCGTGCCCGCAGCTGGCCGGGGGCTCCGGGCCCACGCTGCGCGTGCGGGGCTGTGCACCGCACCCAGGCCATGCACCGCACCATGCACCGCACCCAGGCCGTGCGCCGCGCCCGGGCCATGCACCGCGCCACGCACGCTCCTCACACACATGTGCACACCCGTGTGCGGGCAGAGGTGCCGCGCTCCCCTCCCTCCCTGCCCAGCCACTCAGCCAGTGCACACTCACTAACACGTCCGTGCTATTTTCTGTTTTTTCCCTTCACCTGCCTCCCACAGGTTCGTGCCCAACTCCCCCTCAGTGTGCCCAGGGAGCCCGGCTCCCCTGGGGTGGCAGGTCCCTCCGTGTCCCCCCCGTGTCCCCAGGCTGCCCATCCTCTGCCCTGGCTGCTCTGCAAAGGGCCAGAGCCTTCGCCCCACTCTGCAGTGGTTTTTTGGCTCCAATTTAATAAAAGACAAGGGATGCTGGGGAAACGGTCCCAGGAGGAAAACTAGGAACAAGGCTTTCCTGCAGCGCAGGAGAACTTAATTGGGAGTCGGGCTGAGGCACGGGGAAGGCTGTGGTGAAAACAAACTCTGTGCAGGGAGGGAAAGGGGGGACGAGCAGGGAGGGGAGCCCAGGGTGCTGCGAGGGGGAAGGGAGAGCAGGAGGAGAGCCTCACCTCTCGGGAGAGCCCCCAGCCTGGCCAGCCGTGCACCCAGGCAGGGGAGGATTCGCCTCTGCAGCGTGCATTGCACACGGGAGCAGCTCACCCTTCCCACCCAGCCGCACGCAGCCCTCGGCAGCGGGTGCTCCCACTAAAACATCCAACCGCTGCTGAAACCCGCAGCCATCGCCCCAGGGCAGCAGGGAGGGACGCGGTGTGGTGGGAGAGCGGGGGCCAAACCAGCCCAGAGCACTCGGTCCAGCTGGCGGGCAGTGCGGTGAAGGGCCTGGGTCTGTCTTGGTGCAGCCGTGGAGGCGGTGACGGAGCCTCCCTCATGCCCACAGCCCCAGCAGGGACAGGGCCGGTGTCACCTCAATGGGGCTGGAGCAGAGCTAAGGGCTGCGGGAGCAGAGCCCGCTGCCCCAGAGCCCTGCCAGGGGGCAGGAGGGTGGCTGCTCCCCGGGGACAGGCAAGCTGGGAGCCAGGGGTGACCCCAGCACAGGCAGTGCCCTCACCCACAGGGTGCAGCCCCCCGGGGCAGGCAGAGCTGGGTGCTGGCAGCGCAGCTCACCCCATCAGCAGCCCCAGCCAAGGTGAGCACCGAGCCAGGTCCAGGGTCCATCCAGGCAGGAGCAAAGGGATGCAGGGCTGGAGACACAGCCGCACCGCGGCCCCAAAGCCCCCGGGGGCAAAATCAGGGCTGGAGACAAGCCACGATGGGCACCCATGGGCCCACCCCAGAGACAAGTTACCTGCACAGCTGAGGTCCATGCTGGAGGCAGGGCCAGAGACGAGCATGCCCACACCAAGGCGAGGAAAGAGCTGAGGGCTCCAGGCTGAGCTTAAATGGAGCCGTGGGCAGGTGTGGGGAGCCCCAGGTGAGGCTGCTGAGGGCCTGACAGCCCCGCAGTGCCCCCAGGGCCTGGCAGCCCCCTCCCTCGCTCCACTCCCGCCCTCACTCTTGCTCTCCTTTCCCCGTCCATGTGCCTGCGCGGTGGCTGCTGTCTCTCTCTGCCCACCACTTGGCAGTGGTGAAAAAAAAAGCTCCCCCCAAAAAAGCGGGAGACAAAGATAAGTTGGAGGTCAAAAAAGATTGGAGGCTGAAAACAGTAGGAGGCCAAAAAAAAAGCAGGAGGCTGGGAAAAAAGTGGTGGCCAAGAAAAAAAGCGGTGGCCAAAAAAATTGGAGGCTGAGAAAGTTGTAAAGGGAAATGGAACCTGAGGCTGAAAGGGTCTGACAAAGAGTGGGAGGCTGGAAAAGGGGGGGAGGCTGAGTAAAGAAGGTAGAGGCCAAAAAAGATCAGAGATTGAGAAAACGAGGAAAGCTGAAAAAGAAATGGAGACTAAAAATGAGAAGGAGGCTGGAAAGAATGTGGAGTCAAAAAGATTGGAGACAGAGAAAAAGCAGAGGCTGAAAAGGAGTGTGAGCAGAAAAAAGGGTGGGAGGTCAGAAAAAATAGGGGGGGGGGGGGTGAAAAGGGGTGGGAGGCCAAAAGGGGTGGGAGGCCGGAGGGCAAGTAGAGGCCAGAAAAAAGTGGAGGCCAAAAAGGGGTGGGAGGCCGATAGAATTGTACAGTGAAATGGAGTCTGAGACTGAAAGAGTCTGAGGAAGAGCGGAGGCCATGGAAGAACGGGAGGCTGAAAAGTGGGAGTGTAAAGAAAACGTGGAGACCACTAAAAAGAGTGGAGGCTAATGAAAAGCTGCAGCCAAAAAGGGGTAGAAGGCCAAGGGGGAGTGGGAAAAAAATGTGAAGGGCACAGATCGGGATGCTGAATAAATAGCAGAGCCCCCCAAAAATGTGGAGGTTGACAGGGAGTGGGAGGCTGAAAAGTGGGACGTGGGTCTTGGTGGGGCAGGGCTCCCTCCTTGCCCTGCCCTGCCCTGCCTTGCCTGCCCTGCCTGCCCTGCCTTGGCCCCACGGCACCCTGTCATGGAGCCGGGCATGCACTAGAGGACAGCCGAGCTCCATGCAAGTGGCCCGGGCAGGAGCCTCTGCAGACCCTTCCCTGCCTGCCGGCACCCTGCCCTGCCTGCCCGCACCCTGTAGCCCCCAAACACCCTGCCCGTGAGCACCCCGCAGCCCTGAGCATCCCCGCAGCCCCGAGCATCCCTGCTGGTCCTGAACGCCCTGCCAGCCCTCAGCATCCCTGCCAGCCCTCAGCATCCCTGCCAGCCCCGAGCAGCCCCAAGCATCCCTGGCAGCATCCCCACAGCCCCGAGCATCCCCCAGCCTCCCGCAGGGCTTGCAGGCCTGGAGGCTGATGAACCTGGGGCCACTTGCTAAAAACCTGCTGAGCAAGTCATGGCAAAGGTGAAATTGTGGGGGGATTTGGTGCTTCTGCTTGTGTGTGGGGTTTAGAGATCCTTGTGCTTTATTTAAATCCAGAACCGGGAGCATTACTTCGGGGGAAGTGTTTGCGAAGGTTCCCACTCACAGCTCTGCCCCGGAGCTGATGCGGTTGCATAGTAAATATGGGAAATGTTTCCTTTCTGCGCAGTTTCAGGTCAGATGGGGTGGGGACCTCTGCAGGCTGGGGAGCTGCAGCAGGCCCTGCTGCCAGGAGCTGCTGCTTGCATTAAAATTAAAGAAGAAGAAAAGGATATGGGAAACCCCAGCTGCGGTGGTGTGGCGGGCATGCAGCCCGCAGCAGGGGTCCCCCAGCCAGCCCTCGCTGAGGTGGCTTGCAGCTCGCCCCGGGAGCTGGCTCTGCTGTCCCAATCCCGGCTAGAGCCGGAAAGTGTTTCCTGATGTTTAACCTCCACTTCACCCCATGCCCGACGTGGACGCGGGCAGCCGTGTCCTCCCACACCAACACGAGCCTGTCCTCGTTCCACACACCCACTGCGTCCTCCCTCCTCTGCTGCTCTTGTCCCCAGGCTGTGCAGGGAACAGGTCCCTTGCCCTGCTTGCACTGCCCTCTGGCATCTCCTTCCAGGGTGGCCTACTCATCCGCTCCCTCCTGCAAGGGAAGAGCAGAGGCTGGACCCGCTGGACGGGCATCCCTTTAGGATGGCTCCTCGGGGCTGGGACATGCCTTCCCGTGCAGCCTGTCCCCTCACCGGGGCAGGCAGCACCGCCTCAGCGCCCACGCCCTTCACACGGCTGGGTGTCCCCAGCCCATGCTGCCACCCGTGCTGGGGGCTCAGGACTCCCGCGGGGTCCAGCCCGAGGCCGCTCTGTCTGGCCACCACCCTGCCCGCAGGCACGGGGCCATGGGCACGCGGCCACCCGGGCAGCGCGTCCTCACCAGCTCGGCGCGGGGACCACCGCGGGGCGGGCAGGGCGGGGGGGCTGGGGTGCATGGATGCTGCTTGGGGTGAGCGGAGCAGCTGTGTTTACTTTCCATCTGCTGGAGGGAACAACATGGGATTTTTTCTTTTTTTATTTCATTTTATTTTGTTGAGCTTTGTGTGTCCTTCACAAGCCAGAAACCATCACGTAAACATCCTGCCGTTTTGCCAGGAGGAGAGAGCGCAGTGATGGAGGTGTCCTGCCTCCCGCTCTGCAGGACTGCTCCTCTTGCACACCCCACACCCCCCCACGCTCTCCCACACCCACCCACCACAGGGCCGGGTGGCCCAGGAAGGTGCTGACATCCCCCCCAGCTTAGGGTGGTCTCTGCGGCAGTGGGGCCGGGCTGGTGAAGGGTGCACAGGTGACCCCATGGGTCCCCAGGAAAGCACGAGACAGCGGGGCAGCAGCCTGCTGATGATGCCAGCCCCCAGCACCGACAGCCAAAGACCCTGCAAAAAGAGGTTTGGGCTTTCCTTGCAGGCAGGGGCTGCCAGAGCCTGCCCAGGGTGGCTGGAGGGAGAGGAGATGGTGTCAGGATATTTTTGGGCTGGGGAGCCATGGGTTGGGATGCCCCAGGGAAAGCCACCAACCTGGTCTGAGGATATGAGCCGGCTGCAGCCCGTGGGCAGCGGAGGCTCAGCAGGAGGGCGTGTGGGAGGCAGAGCGCAGGGGGAGGCTCAAAGAACCAGGCGAGAGCAGCACCTGGACTTGGGGCACAGTCAGACTGTGGGGTTTGCTCCAAGCATCCTGCAAGGCTTTCCTTTCCTATGCTCCAAGCAGGGGCACCGGCACCCTTGCGGTGGGGTCTGAGGCTGCATTAACCATCAGGGTGCCCCAGGCAGTATCCACCAGTCCTGGGATTTGAATCCCAATGAGCAGGGACTCCTCCTTAAGCAGTTTCCCCCAGTCCCTAGATAGGAGAGGGGTCTGAGGGGGAGTTTGGAGGTCATCAGGAACATCCATCGGGAGCACCTTGGGTGCTCAGGGCTGATGCCTCCTTGCTGCCCTCCCGACGCCCCGCTAGCCTCCCCTCTGCAGCGGAGCCAGGGCAGCGGCCCCGCATCGCCTCCGGCGTGCCTATTCCCTGTTGCTCCCGGGGAGGGGGACACGGGGGACGTGGGGGATGCAGGGGACGCGGGGCAGGCAGCTGCAACGCTGGTGGCAGACAGCTCCAGAAGAATGCAGTCAATCGCTTCGTAAAGATTTCTGAACCCTTGTGCTGTGCCGGTGCAGGAGGCAAAGGGAAGGCCGGCAGCACACACCGCTGCCTCTGCCAAGGCTTAATCAGCAGGTTTGTTCCAAGTTGTGGCCAGCCTGATTAATCCAGGCTGTCTCTGCTGGGATGCTGATTTCAGAGCCTGCCGCTGAGAGCAAATTTCTGGCTATTATGCACAGAAAATTGTTCAGGTTCTGGCTGAATTATCAGTGTCCAGGGAAACAGAGCAATACCTCGGTGGGACCGATGCTAATGGCTTGCGGTGGTGCCAGTGCCCCTTTGTGGGTGTCAGAAGGGCGCAGGGGGCCTGGGACAAACCCCGAGGCTTGGAGGCAAATCGGTCCTGTCGTCTGGGAGAGATGGGACCCGCTGCTGGCCCAGAGTGTCATCGTCTCCAGTGAGGAAGAGAGGAAGCATCTGACTTTGAAGGAAACATTACCCTCCTGACCCCAGCACTCGGGCCAGCTGTTGACTCATTTAACATCATCCCCTTCTTGGCCAAGGAAACTTGGAAGAGCGCGGTCAGGCAATGCCGTAGCCCAGCTGCCTTCGCTCCTCGCAGCCCGGAGAGGGGCAGGGGCCGTGCATGCTGCCCTGAGGCTGGGCGGGGATGGGGCTTTGCTGAATTTGCTGTCTGCTGCCTGTCCTGTGTCCTGAGAGTGGTGCTCTCTGGAGTGGTCATGGCAATGCCAGCGCTGGGGGTGACGCCACAGCCATGGTAGCAGAGCATCCTCGGTTCGGGCAGGCGGCATCGAAAGCATCCTCAGCCATTACCTGGGGGCAGACCTGCGGCTGGGGGCCGGGACGAGGGCTGCAGGGCTGTCCAGCTGCCCGTGGGGCCGTCCAGCCGCCAGCAGGGCTGGGAGCACAGCCCCAGTGCCCGGGTGAGGCTCGGTGGCGGCGGCGGCTTTGCTTTGTTTACTCTGCAACTTTGGCTATGGCTGGAGTTTGTTAAGGGGTCAGGCTGATTGGGTTGTTTTCCTGTACTTTACAATTTCCTATGTGGTACTTTAATAGACGTTAGGGCGCCTACAGCTACAGAGAGGCACTTTATTTTATTTTAGAAATGGAGGTAAATAAAGAAATAAATGCACCCAGGCATCACCTCCCCCTCCCTGGCCGCTTTGCTCACTCGCTATCTCTCCGCAGTCCCTCACCGGCTTCCTCTGGCTCGGGGGAACCTTGTTTAAACCAACCACAATATATTTTTAACAAGGGCTGTTAATTAGCCCCGGCCCCAGCCCGCTGCGCATGGCTTCCTCGAAGCCGGGCCGGGGCTCTTTGGAGCAGCATGGAGGCTCAGCGGTGGCTCTTCCCTTGGTGCAAACACCAAGATCCTGATAAGTACCAAGTAAGCAGCTTTAAGATCTTCCCTAGAGGAAGCTCGTCTGGGAAGGGTTTTGCTGGGATCGGGCAGAGGAGCCCAGGAGGAATGCGGGCAGAGAAGCCCAGGAGGAATGCGGAGGACCCAGGCATGATGCTGGTGCACCCCCGGGGCACGCGGTGTTTTCCCCTCTGTCACAGCGTGTTTAATCCGGGATGGCTGCGACCTGGCAGGCGCCAGCCCCATGCCCATGCCCTGCCTCAGCCCTCGGTCCTGCTGCCCGCAGGGACGAAGCCATTGCTGGGTCCGCAGCTCCAGCAGCGCCTTCGAGCCGGGCGGAGGTGATGCTGCTGTGACGGATGGACTTGCCAAGCCAAACGAAAACCATCCCTGCTCCAGTCACGCTGGTACAAACCGCGGCGATGAGCAGGAGGGAGACGGATCCCGGGGAGACACCCCACCTCACATCGCCCGCTGCCACCACTCGGGTCAGTGGCTTCTTCCCCCAAAGGTGAGGCAGGGCTCGGGCGCGGGGCCACCCTGCGCCCAGGGTGGCCGTGTGGCCTGAGGGCAGGTCCCCCATCGCCACTGGGGCAATGTCCCTGCCATGGCACAGCGGGTGCCCAGGCAGTGGTGGCACCAGCTCACCCGGGGTGTGGGCAGCTGCCGCCGGCACTTGTTTTTGCGCTGGTGTGTTGATAAGGTGCCAGCGGTGCCTTTCTCTGGGCCTTTCCCTGCTCTCCCAAGCCCCGAGGGCAAACATTCCTGGCATATTTGTCATGTTCGGCTCAATACAGCATCCTTCAGAAAAGAAAAAAATCAAATAAAAGAAAATCCGGTTCTTCCACTGCTCCCTTTAGCGTTCTTTTACACTTAAGCTTTTTAATTCCAGCTCTGAATAACACTCTTTATGGGGAGGCCTGAAAAGCTGCAGCCGGTGCAGGGCTGGAGGGTGAGCGCAGCTAGCAGCGGGGCTGCTGGGGTGCGGGGGGAGCCCCGGCTGTCATCCCCGCTCCTGGCACCCACTGGGACCCTGCTGCCATCCAGCCCTGCCATGTGAGGAGGGAGCTGGAGGTGCCATGGGGCTGCTGTTGGGCTGCGAGGGGCAAGTGCCCCGGGGCTTGCGGGTGACAGGGACATGGGAAGGGTGGCCTTAAACTAGACCTGGGGAGCAGGGACTGATAAGTAAAAGGGTTTCATATGTGCATTTTTATTGAGGTAAGCCAAAAGCCACCTGGATCCCAAGGATGCCCTGTCACCCCTGCTGCCTGTGCCCAGCCACTCGCAGGTGGTGCGTGGTGCTCTCCAGCACAGCCACTCTCCTCTTCGCCTTACCCCCTTGCCTTTTCACTTTTCCATCCCACTCCTCTCTCCCTCCCTCACTGCTGCCCTCCTTTTGCGCCCTGAAAATGCCATCCTGCACATTTATAAATGTTGTTTTTCGAGGCTGGGGCTTTGGCAGCAGGTGAGCTTCCATGGCTCAGAGCATCAGACAGTAGCATCTCAAAGTCCTGTAATAAATCGCCCTTTCTGGCTGCCGTGGACGCAGCCCGCTTGCCCTGCCCTGCCGCGCGGGCGCTGCCCGTGCCGCGGCTTGCCGGGAGCCGGGGCTGCCTGCTCCCTTTCAAAGGACACCTGGGTACGGGGGCGAGCAGCACGCGGCTTCAGAGAGCTCTCTGAGCTTGGGAAAAAGCCTCCGAGGCTCTTCCCCAGCTGTTTACCTCCCCGAGACTCGTGGATTAGACCAAGCCGCTGGCACACTGCCTCGCCACCGCGCTCAGTACCACCTCTGCAGCGGACACGCACAAGCCCGGGCACTGCCGGGAGCTGCCTTGGGGGCAGGATGGGCTGAGGACTGCAGCACACGGGATGGGGGTCTCTGGGAGAGGGCGCTGGGGCCGGGCAGGCGAGGGGGGCAGCGGGGGCAGCCGGGAAGGGGCATGGGCAGAGCCCCGCTCCCTGCGTGCAGCTGGCCGTGATGTGCTTCCAGGCCCCAGTGATGCTCACTTCTTTCCCACTGCCTCCCCCTTGCCCTCCCTGAGGAAAGTGATGTTTTTGGAGAAGAATGAAAGGAAAGCCAGGGAACGCTCGCTGTGCTAATTCTGTCAGGGAGCCAAGAAATATGAAGCGCCCCTTTGGTTTTTTGAGCCATTATCCTCCATGATTTGGCTTTTTGTACCTCTGTGCATGTAAAACTAGTATTATATTCTCCCTTATCTGTAGGGAGCGCGCTGCATCCTCTCCACGCCGCCCTGCGCTCCCACCCCTCTCATCTCATCTACCTCCCAGGCAGCACCAGCTGCGTCGCACTGGGCATCCGAGCCCAGCTCCCCCTGCCCTCGCTGCGTAGCGAAGGCAGAAAGATGCAGAGCATCTCTAAAATTGGTCCTGAGCACGGGCATTTGCTCACAGCAGTTTCTAGCCTGAGCGTTGCGGCTGTTCCCCCACAGCCATCGCCTGCAGCACCCTGCAGCTCCCAGGGAGGGGTCTCCCTCGCCCCAGCTCTAGCCCAAACTGCCCCATCGGGTAACTTAGAGCAGCCTCTGGGCTGGTCCATCCTGCACCCGCTGCCTGCGGCTCCATCAGCCTGTCCCCAAAATGCCCGCTGCCCCGCTCACCCTGGCTGCAGGGCAACCAAAGGCACTGCTAAAGCTGCTCTTCAGCCGGGGAGGGTGCAGGGACTCTGCCACCACCAGCTCCTGCACCGCGCAGGGCGAGGGGAGCGGGGCCACCCACCTTGTCCTTGGCCTGGGGCTGCCCCAGCCGCCCTCTGCCCTTGCTGCTCTGAAGGGAATTTACCCCACCCCAGATTTTATGACTGTTTAAACACATGAAGCTCCCACATGCTCCACCCGCCCGAGCCCGAAGCCGGGCAGAGAAAGAGTGGCTGCATCCTGGCCGTGCCCCTGGTCCTGCGCTCCTGCACACCCCGCGCACCCCGTTTCCTGCAGCCTGGCCCCGCATGGGCTCTGCAACATCATTCAACATCAGCTTTTGGCAGCAGCAAGGAGTGGCTGGTGTCCTGGTCCTGCTTTGCAATTTTGCCTCCCGAGGCTTCCTTTGATGGGGGAAGCTCCCAGCTTCCCCACACACTGCAATTCCCCACAGCTGATTTCATGTGCGTGCGTGCGCACATGCATCCCCCTGCCCCTAGCAGAGGAGATGGGGATGGGGCTGGCAAAGGCTCTGCAATGGCCCGAGAGCATCCCCCTCCTTCGGCTGCCCCCACACTTGACTCTCCATCACAGAGGCTCCTTCCGCAGCACCTTTCCGAGCCAAGGCTCCCTGAGACCCTGCTTATCTCTTTGCAGGGCTGGCAGATTTTACGAGGGGCTTTTCTTTAAGACGCAGAGCAAATCTGTTGCTTATGTGGAGGCCGGTGCGCGGCAGGTACAGCCTGTGCTGGTAGCACAGATCTGGGGTCTTCTCCACAATGCTACCAGTGTAAAATGCGGCGTTGGAAATAGCTGCCAGATATAAACATGCCTGGGTTTGCTGGCTGAAGGATCCAAGCAATGTTCCTGCATTTAGCAGCCCTCACGTCCATCCTTCTCCCACAGAAGGGGCTCGAGACCTCCACGTGCATAGAGGTCGGGGCAGCGAGCAAGCTGGAGTGCTCCGTGCATCCCTGTGCAGAGTTCAGCTGCGGGATTTCGGCCGGGGAAGCCACAGCAGGATAAACAAGGCTGCACTCCTCGGGCCGCCTGCACGCCCGGCTCTGGAGAGCATCGCAGAGGCCCCCTCCTCGCATCCCTCCTTCAGCTGCAGCTGCCTCCGGTTTGCAGAGGGTCCGGTCGGTAAACACTGCTGGCGGTCCGTAAACAGGCTGGGCTAAACAGGACGTAAGCATCCGTCTCTGGGAGTGGGGAGCCGGGCTGGGTGCCAGCGGTGCTGGGGGGTGCTGAGCCCCCGCTGGGTCACAGGGCAGAGCACCCAGCCACGGCATCCTGCTCCTGCAATCCTGCACCCTCTGAGTCTCCCCGCACAGGGGGATGTGCAGATGCTCCACGTTGGCTGTACACGCAGCCAGGACAATTTGCCTCCGTTTTCTCACAAAGAGAGGCTGGAAAGCAGCAGCTGCAAAAGCTGCTGGTGAAAAAACAAGAAACGTATGACTTAAATTTGATTTTCATATCTGTCTGAAGGTGCTTTGTACATGCTTGGAGCTGGTGATCCTGTGCGAGTGCTAATGGGAGCTGCTGCGATTCTGGGAGAATTCGGTGGTGGTTATACAGCACTTTTTGTCCCAAAGACAGCAAGCAGTGGCTCAGTGCCGATGGAGAAGCCCCGTAACTTGCTCTCAGGCTACTTGGAAGAAGCCGCGAAGCCCACTTGGTATTGTGATGGCTGAGAAGAGCTGAAGACCCTGCCCAAGGCAATGCCAAGCTCATGCAAAGCCTGGACAAAAATTAGCCTGCTTGTTTAATGAGCTTCCCACACGATGAGGACATGAGCAGAGCTGGGGTTTCCAAGCCATGGAGGCGGAGCCGGCAGCAGGGGTGGGTGTAGGGGGGTCCGGGTGTTGCTGGGGCAGGGCTGGCCCTGGCGAGCAGCAGGGCTGCACCCCGCACACCCCGCATCTCCACAAGGCAACTTCTTTTCTTATCAGAAACAACCTGGCAAAACCCCAAGCGCCAGCGAACTGCTTCAGCTCAAATAAACGAGCTGACAGCTCCATGAGACAGGGGTCTCCTGGCAGAGGGCGGCGGGGGGACAAGCCAGCCGCTCGGGTTTTGGCCGCTCCTCGGGAACATCTTTGCCTGACGGCTTTAATGGCAAACACAAATGTGTGTGACTAGGTGTAAGCCAAGGAGCCTGTGCCAGGTCTTGCTACCTACTTAATACCTGGGGCCTGTTCAATTATGACGACTCCCTCCTGGGTAATGAATATTTTTAGCACTCTGCTATAGCGATTTTAGTGCCCGGAGAGGCCAGTTCCTGGCCGGCCTCAGAAGGCGGTGCTGGGGCTGCTTATGTTATTCCAAGGATGTCTTCCCCTATACAGATCCCAAGGGACCTACAGAATATCCTGATCTCTTTCTCTTTTGTTTTTTTTTTTTTTAAACTTTCTCTGATGTAAGCGGAAATAAATCTGCTGCTTTGGAAGCGGGGGAAACTGCCGGTCCCCTCACTGCTTTGGCACAGGGCTCAGAGCTTGGACAAAGGGCAGATCTGTCCCTCCTCACCCCCTCCGGAGCCTGGGGCCGAAGAAAAGGTCTGTGCTGCGAGCAGAAAGGGGGGTTCGCCCCTATCCTTTGGTCTGCGCAAGGGGCTCCATCTGGAAGCACTAAGGACGGAGGGGAAACTGAGTTTCTAATATTGTGTTTGGCTGCAATCTTGTTGTAGCGACTGCTGTTAATGCAAATCCCGTGTTGATTTTCTCCAGCTCACTTAGCTCAGTCGCAAGGCAAAAAGCAGGATTTCGCTCCAGCTGGAGCCAGGAGCCAGGGCTGCGGAGGAGGAGGGGGGGCCGTTGGGGGGGCATCGGGGCATCGAAGCCGCCCCTGGCTTCACCCACGTGGTGCCCCGGTGTCGCCTCGTGCCCCCTGGACATCGCTCTGGTGTGTTTGCTGGGCTCGGGAAAGGATATTCCCAAAATCGCTGGCAGTTGCTGCATCAGGGGATAAATACCCACCCTGTACCCCGAGAAAGGGACGGGACGGCCTGAGCTGCAGGCTGCACCCGAGGCTGGGTTTCTGTATCCCACTCAGTGGGCACCTGCTCCCTTCAGAGGGTTCTGCTTTATTTATTGCCCTTAGAGAACCTTTTTTTTTCTTGCAGGCTTAAGTAGAAATATGGGACGGTTGATGACTCTTGAAGAGCAGCGTTGAGAATGAGCGCGGGCAGCTCGCCACAAGCACCCGCAGCCATTCAAGGCAGAATCCGCTTTTCCAAAAGCAATCTGTGGCTCAGTCACTTGTTGATTAATACCATGGCTCTGCGAGGTTTCCTCATGGCTGCGAGCTTCCCAGGTGATATCTCCTCGAGTCGCTTGAGTTACTCTCCTCTAATTCCTTGGCAGAGGTGAGCCGAGCCGATGCCGCTGGTGGCTCCGCGCAGAGGGATGTTGGCTGCTGGCTGGGGTCGGGGGGATGCATTTCTGCCGCCTGGGTGATAACCTGAGGATGCTTTTGGGTGGGAGGTGGCTGGGTGCGACTGAGCATCCATCCGGACCGCACTGAGGAGGGCACACGTGGCAGCCCTGGGGTCACTTCTCGCCTTGGACTGAGCTCTGGAGAACTTCAACCAGGAATGAGAAAAATTCATCTGACGTGGAGAGTGAGCACCGACACCTCTCTTCAACAGTGGTCTGGAGATGTGGATTGCGGGTGAGGGTTTTCCTGCTCTCAAAGGGACCCGTGCTCTGTGTAGCTGCCCTGCAGCCTCCCCTCCCCACACTGAGGGTAGGGGCAGGGTCAGCAGGTGACAATTTGAGCAAAAACTGATCCCATTCCAGGTTCTTGAAGTCATTTTGCTTTTGTAATGTGCTAATTCCTGGGCCCAGAGAATAATTGATTCCAGATCCTAGAGCATTTTTGCAGGAGGGCGACGGATCTTGGCAGCCCTTCCCACCTCCAGCGCGAGCAGCGCGGGGAACCTGCAGCTGCGGTGGGACCACGTCACAGCTCCTGCTGCGGGAAGGGTGGCAGCGGGGAGGGCATCGGCTCCCCACACCGCCGCGGTGCTCGGTCCTGCCTGTGGCAGAGCCAGAGCTGCCGTGGGTGGCATCGTGCGTGCCACACCGCCCGATCTGCCCGCTGCAACTGCAGGGTGCCGCCCCCTCCCCATCCTACCCACCCTCCCTGGCTGCTGCACGTGTCCCCCGCCACGGGGGACATCTGCTCGTGCTTTTCTCTTCCCCCCAGCTCTTCAGGCCGGAGGTGCAGCTTCAATCTTTCCAAGAGTTCAGGAAGGTCAAAGACTTTTTCCAATGGTTCCCATCGGGCTGTGTCTTCCCCAGATTGCATCAATACAAGAGACCCTGAATTATGCAATGTGTCCGACCCTGCGGTTAGCTCATTCCTTGGCCGGGATGTTTCCATCCTGGTTGGATTTATTCACCCATCTGCCGCTCCCGCAGCACACAGATCATGGGGGGCTGCCTTCGGATCTGACCTCCTGGACACCCCAGGCCAGAGCATCTGTGGTGTGGGGGGCGTCCCCTGCCAACGCATCAGTGCCGGGGGGGTCCCAACAGCCCCTAAAGCCTGGCTCTGCCCCCCTGGCAGGGCTGGGTGAGGAGCCAGCAGAGGTGCACAGGGTTGTGCATCCCGCAGCATCAACTGCGGCTTGTCCCCTCCACATCCCCAGGGATGTCCCGTCCCCTATGCAGGGACGAATGGCTGTGGCTGGGAAAAGGAGGGTGGGACCGACTGTGTGACAACATCCACACCTGCAGCCCCACGGCTCCTGGGTGGCTGCAGAATACCACCGCATCTCTCCTGAACCTTGCCTCTGCGCGACCCGGCAGCAGGGACGTGCCTTTCCCCAGCTCGCCAGCACCTGGGGCCAACATCTGGGTGTTTTCCTGGCTCCAAGGGGCAGGGAGACGTGGGTGCCCACTGCAGCACCTACCTGCTATCCTCAAGCAAGGTGATGTGAACCCACAGTGTGTCCTCCCCGGGCTGCAGGCTGCGACCTGGCCTCCGTGCCGCAGTCCAGGGGTGATGGGGTGGGGGGACAGAGCCCAAGGGCAGCCTCTGTGCAGCCAGGAGCTTTTCTGGTGAAGATTGCACTCGAAGAGAGTCAGCTTACGTTTATTTTTTCCTCTAATAAAAAACTAATAAAGGAGAAAATGAAAAAATAATTTTCTGGAATTTGGCTGTGTCTGCCCAGTTTCCTTTGTCCGATCCGCAGGGGTGCAGATGCGCCTTCGTGTGAGACGCAGGTCACTGTGGCGTGGGTGCTGCAGTACAGGGCATTGCGTCCTCTTCCCCTTCCTCTTCCCCTTCCCCTTTTCCCCTTTCCCCCTGCCCAGGCTCTCCCTCCTGCAGAGGGACAGGGTCAGCACATGGTCCTGTACCAGACCCCAGCGCTGCAGGGTCCCCATCCCACCTGCAGTCCCTCTTCCCTGGCTGCCCGCTCCGGTGCCTCCTGCCCACGCTGCCCGCGTTGCCTGCCATCACCGCAGCCACCAGCACCCATTGTGAGGGACAAACCTCCCTTGCACCTCCCTTGTTGTCGTTTTGGGCTTTGTCTCTCTAAGAAAACCACCCCGTGTAAATCTCTGCAAAAGGCCCATCCTGCATTATTTATGCTTGCAGTGGGACCCTTCGCGCTCTTTTATCCTGCCTATTTAATACGAACCAGAGATTTTTTTGGCTTAAAAAAGTCTGCTGTGTTCCCGCTCCTTCCCCCACCCAACTCCGCTCCTTGGAAGTTCAGATAAGGGGAAGATTTATACCGGCAAGGAAGGAGGCAGTGAGCAGGGGGTTAAGAGAGAGTCGCTTTTGGGGGTTCTTTGAAGATAAATTTAACTTGTTCTTATCTGGGCTTCATGCACTCAAGAAAATGTTAAGGCTGGGGAGGCTGGCTGCGGCTGAGGGAGGTGGGGGCTGGTTTTAATCTTTAGCCTGTTCCATTTCAGGTTCATTATAGCGACATTCATCACTCCGGCCAGGTAAATAACTCCGGTCCTCGCTATTGCCCAGTGCGGCAGCGGGAGTGCTCCGGGGATGCCGGCAGATGAACGTGGGCTCTCCTGGCCCGGGCGGTTAATGGGGTGGTGCCGGAGAAGCCGTAAGCACTCGCAGGATGCACTTTTATTTCACATCTCATCTATTACAGGGTGGCGGGTGGGATGCGGGGTGCACAGCGCTTGCGGCCCCGTGGGACACTAATCGAACACACACCCCCGTGTCCGCTGACAGCGGCCGGGAGCACGGCCTGGCCCCGCAGCTGGGGCTAATGAGCGTCGGGGCTCATTAGTGACCCACGCGCTCACGGCGCAGGACGGCCGGGCTCGCCCGAGCTTGGCGCCAGGGGTTATTAACGCACTGCCAGCCGGGGTGACGCGGGAGGTGCAGGGGGATCCTGTCGGCCGGAGGGGGGTTTTACAGACCAGCTTACCCGGAGCTTTGCACTTGCCTTCTCCGAAGCCGTGAGGCTGCCTTTGCCTGCAGGTTCTCTGCCCAGACCTCGGCGCTTCTCCTGGTGCAGAAGTGCCCCGACAGCCATGCTCGTGGAGAGACCTGAGCAGCCCCAGGCGACGCCCCAGGCGATACCTGGGGCAAGCCGTGCTCACCACCCTGAGCAGCCAGCAGCACATCTGGGCAGAGGCTCCAAATGCTTTTTTGTTTTTTTTCACACAGTTTCTTGTGGTAGGAAATTTCTGGCTAGAAGGTTGAAAGTTTTAGCAAAGGAGGGACATGTGCGAGCAAGTAAGGGACAAGGAAAAGAGGGCATGAATGTGCATAGGAAACGTTTACTGCCTCGCTGCCTGGCCTCTAGGAAAAGGTAGACAGAGGTTTGCTTTTCTCCAGGTCCGGCAGGTTGCATCCCTTCCCAGGAGCCTGCCTGACACCCAGGGACCACCCCGAGCCCAGTGCCGCAGGGTCCGGGGGCCCCAGCTCGGGCAGTCCCCCTGCGCAGCATCGCGGCCATGCCTGGGGCGGCTGCGTGTCACTGCAAAGGCCACTTCCCCCAGCTCGGCGGGACGGTTTGGTGCCTGACCCGTGACCTCCGTGTCAGCAGGTATTAACGATCCCCTCATGCCTGGCCGGCGAGTGAGTGCCCAAGCCGCCAAGGAATTCACTGCCTTTCTGGAGGCAAAGAGCATCCCCGCGCTGCCGCACTGGGGATGGGCACCCGCAGCTCCCGGAGCACTCTGCTCCCAGCCCCTTTGAGCCAAGGGCGGGCTCCTATCTCTGATCTCCATCACTAATTTATGTCCCGGGGCTTCGGCTGCCAGGGCTGCTTTAATTCATCGACGGAAGGAGGGCAGGTCCCTTCAGCCCAGATGTATATCTGCCTGGGGTTATCTAGGAATTCAGCCCGCTATCATGGCCCTATAAAGGGCTGAGGATCGTGGCGGCTGTGCCCTCTCCTGCCAGGGTCCCTCTCATCGCCCGGATGCACTCCAGGCTCCTTGCCTTCCTCCCCGGGGTCGCTGGCTGTTAACCTGGTGCAGGGGTGTGGGGCACAGCTTTTGGGACAGGAGCATGTGCTTCTGCACTGGGGACACTGGGAGGGAGAGGGTCCCGACAGTGCTGGGGCTGGGCGAGGGTCCTGGTGGTGTTGCTTCCCAACTGGGGTTTTCGATGCTGTCTTCATTGCTTCTTTGGCACCAGGGCTATTTAACGATGCTCCAACCAGCAACAAATGGTTAAAACCAGCCACAAGTGTTTCAAATCTAAATAGAAAGGACAAATGGTGAAAAGAAAAGCCAGGGTAGAAAGGGATGAAATAAATGACTTTCCTAAGACCATACCAGCAGGTCTAGAAGGCGAATTGGTATCTTATCCGCAGAGCAATGATGTTTTCCATGTGCTTTGTGCTCTCTCCGTGCAGAGGGCTGGGTGGAAAGCACATAGGAAACCATTTCCTCTCCTTCTCACTCCCCCTCAAAGGTAAATGCTGTGCAGAGCAGAAGCGATTCATCAGGCTGAGGACCTGTATTTATGTTTCAATCAACTGGAAATGAGTAAGTACCTGGGTAACAGGAGTGGGTATTTTGCATCTGGCTGTTGAAAGGTCCGGCACCCTGGGGGTCTCTTTGCTTCTCCTGATATATTGAGGCTGCGTGTTCAGATGCTGTCCGGTGTCAGCCCCTCTCCACCTGGGAAGGAGATGGGGGCACCTTCCTGGAGCCGGTGTTGGCTCGCCGGAGCATTGCCCCGGGTGGGAGAGCAAAGGCGTCCCCCCGCTCTTGCTCCCAGCACCCCTCTCATTATGGCAGCGTGTGTCCTTAGGAGTCGAACCCCTGGTGACGTAGGAAAAGTGCCGCGTCCCAACATCTAACATGCTCACCAGTGACCTTGTTTTCCAAATCCTTTCCTACAACGCTGCCCTGCCTGAGGGGGCTGGGGTGCTGGGGAGCCCCAACGGGGGCTGCAGGTCCAGGATCCACGGCACTGAAGGACACGTTCCTCCACAGGAGCCCTCTCCCACTCACCAGCATCCTCCAAGCCTGGCCCCACGCTCTAACCGGGACAAGACACAACCACCCCAGTGCACACAAATGTCCCAGGCAGGATCTTGGCAGCAGATTTTGGTGGTGGTGGCAGAGCTCGGGCAGGGTGCAGGCAGGGATGCTGACAGCCACAACACTTTGGGAAAGGCAGAGTCCTTGAGTGCCAGCAGGGAGGACATGGGAAGTCCGAGCCCGGTCGGAGAGCAGCTACCATGGCACGGCTGCAGCCGCAGCTCCGCCAGTAGAGAAGGGATGTGACAGCAAAGGGAAGGCAAGGCATAGGGCAGGAGCCTGTGGGGGCATGAGCTAAAAAGGCTCCTTTCAGCATCAAGAAACCCAGCTTGCCTGAAGGCAAGAGAAAGGAGCAGAAAATATGGTAGGTCAGTTGTAAGATATGGCTTAGGGGGGATACGGTGAGACTGAGGCAAGGGTAGGGAACAAAGTCCTCTTGCAGATCAGAGGGAGAAGGGCTGCAAGGGAATTTGTGCATGCACAAGAAACCCACAGGCAATAAAAGAAAGAATGAAAGAGGGAAGGACATTGCAGAGGAGAGAGAGGATTTCTCTGCACCAGACTCCTTCGGAGCGAAGGTACGTGCGGCGGCGACGCCAGCCAGCCCAGCCGCGGGCAGGGGCGAGGGAGCTGCCGCCGCTGAAGAGGGCTCCTGAAATCACCGGCACATCAGAGAGCACCAAGGACGGCCAGCCTCCTCCAAGACTCCAGAAGGATGAAGTAGCTCAGCTGCTAGACTAAATAGCTCGGGCTGGGAACTGGCCAAGGAAAAAAATTTCTATTAAAAATGCCAATTCATCAACTTTGTCATGAACAGATCAGCACTGTTTTATTTTTTCACTGCAAAAAAAAAAGAAAAACTCTCCAAATTACTGCATGTTTAGTTCTCTTCTGTTTCAAAAATCCTGAAATTAAAGTTAATGATAGGAAAACATAGTTAAAAATAAATGGCCATCATGACTGAAACAAAAGCTTATGAAAATATGGGGAGAGCACATTTTGATCATCCTGAGGTCGTCTTTGCAATTGTTTTCCCTTCCCCCACTCCTTTTTTCTTTTTTTCTTTTTTTTTGAGATATGATGTCCTCGCTGCCCAGTTCTACAGCTGTGGCTGGGTTTGGCCGCAGAGGGGCAAGAGGAGCCCTGGCCCAGGGGAAGCAGCCAAGCCCCCGCGGGTGGCGAGGATGGGGCTGGGGTCCCGGGGGTCTGGGATCCTCCTGCAAGGAGCCGTCAGGGGAAGCTCTGCCCCACTGGTGCCGCTGAAGCAGCTGCAGCAAAGCGCTGCGAGGAAGGAGGGTGGCGGGAGCTCACGAAGGACAGAGGCTGGCACCTCGCATTGGGTGGATTGAGCTGAGGGACGGTAATTTTAGCTGCGCCTCTTGACTCGCATCAAGCCAACATTGAAGCCCTTTGGTATTCTGCCCCCATGACTTTTCAGAAAGGGATTACGAAGTCTTTGAGGCGTTACTAGGTGCTAAAGTTATAATGAATAACATTTTAATTAAACTTGTGGTCCCTAAAAAAATATCTCGGTGAAAGACTGGAGAAAATACTGCAGAGGAAATATCTCCTGTACAAAGAGTGAGGCTGTGTGAAACCAGTAATGGGTCTAGCAGAAGTTCTCTCCATTGGATATAAAGTGAGAAAAGATGTCTTAATTGCTAATCCAGAGAAATTTGGAGCAATAGCCGAAATGTCCCCTCCCCAACGCGAAGCAGATCTGCAGAGGATTCTTGGAAAGATTAATCATGGGACAAATTCATTATAAACATATAGGTGAACCCAAAGACTTGAGGCGCTTCACAAGGCTCCTCTGGAAAAGGGATTTTTAGTGGAGGGGAGGAAGCTGAAAGAGGCGTTTGAGCAGCTCCAAGCAGCGATTGCTCCGGGGGTGACCACGCTGGTGGCGGTGCAGGGCTGCCCTGAAGCAAGGGCAACAATGGCATTTCCCGGCTGCCGCGGCATTGCTGTTGCAGTGTGGGGACCGTGCTGCCCTGCGTGGGAGAGACCCTGCTCTCCATCCCAGGGGCTCAGGGCAGCAAAAGAGAAGCCAGCAGGATTCAGGACTTGGGGACGGGGTGGATGCAGAGCTGGCTGTGCCATCGCTCAGGAGGAGACCTCAGGGTGACCGCAGGGCTGTGAAACATCCCTTACGAGACAAAAGTCCCTCGTCTCTGCTGTCCTGTGCAAGGGAGAGCACGTCCCTGCAGGACTTAGGCTGCTGGGACGGCAGCGTGCCATGCATGCGCACCTCGGCTGGGTGCAGCACCGGCCTCCACCCTGAGATGCTGGGGAAGGGGGCTGTGCCGGGGGAGAGGGCAGCAGGGAGAGGGGCAGAGAAACTCCAGTCGGGAACCTGCCAGGGCGCAGGGACATGAGCCCAGCAGCCCTGCACAGCGTTAAGGGACATTTCTCTCGCAAACCCACCCACCTTTGGCAGCAACCCATCCTGTTTGCTGGGATTTCAGCCTCTCCAGGGAGCTGAGGGTGCAGCTATGGGTGCCTGGCAGCAGTTGCAACCCAGGGTTGCAGACTGGGGAGCACCTCAAGTGCTATGATCCCACGGCAG